>NC_080164.1:9743664-10115646 GCF_950295315.1 Erinaceus europaeus | reverse complement strand
CCGCCAGTCCTGCTGACCCTGGAGAAGCCTCCACTCTGCCTGTCTCAGCGTGTCCTGGGTCAGCACCTGCGGTTTGGACGGGCCCCGCCTGGGAGAGAGAGAAGGGGTGGCTGCCTTCTGGGACTGCAGAGCTGGTGCAGCCTTGTAGACTTCCAGCAGAGTCAGCCCTCCATGGGGACTGGAGGAGACACCCCAGGTCAGACTGGGGGAGGGGGTGGCTTCCACCCGTGTACTCAGGGCCCCCCATTTCTGGCAGGCTCTTCCTGGTGATCCCCTCAGCAGGAGTGGATTCACTTCACAACCCTCCAAGGAAGGAGGGCCAAATGGTGGTACACCTGGTTGAGCTCACACCTAACATGAGCAAGGATCCGGGTTCGAGCCCCAGCTCCCCACCTGCAGGGGGGAAGAAGCTTCGCAAGCAGTAAAGCAGGGTTGCAGGTGTCTCTCTTGTCTCTCTTCTTCTCTCTAGCTCTCCTCTCTTCAATTTCTCTCTGTCCTATGTAATAATAAAAGAAAAAATGGCCGCCAGGAGGTGGCCCAGCAGGTAGAGTGTCTGCACTTTGAGCCCACGGTCATGTGCTCAGTCCCTGGAGACTCGAGAGCCAGCATGCTGCCCTGGTTCTCCACTTTGTTCTTGTCTTCACTCACGCTTTCTGACTCACAGATGCTCAGCAGTGAAGCCAGGAGCCTGGGTTCCCTTCCCAGGAGCCCAGTGCAGAGACTGGGCATGTCAGCCAAGATGGGCACCTTAGCCTGCAGTGACAGCAATCCAAAAGTCCCCACCAGTTTATTCCCAGTCACAGGAATCTCTGGTGACTGAGGTCTCTCTCCTGGGTAGTGTCCGCTCTGCAAGGTCTTGTCTGCCTCCAAGGCTATCGCTAGGACTCTGTGTGTGCCTACATGACAAAACCACCACTCCCAGTAGCTGTGGTTTTGTTTTTGTTTTGTTTTCACTTTCTTTTTTATTTGATAGAGACAAAGAGAAATAGAGAGGGAGGGGATGAAAGAGGGGGGAAAGGAGATGTAAGAGAGCCAGGTGGTGGTGCAACTGGTCTAGTGCATATCTTATAAGGTGCAAGGACCAGGGTTCAAGCCCTGGCCCCCAGATGCAAGTGGTGAAGCACTGCTATAGGTCTCTCTCTCTCTTCCTCTCTATCTCCCCCTCCTCTCTCAATTTCTCTCTGTCCTATCCAATAAAATGGAAAAAAGTGGCTGCCAGGAGCAGTGGATTTTTGGTGCCAACACCGAGCCCCAATGATAACCCTGGAGGCAAAAAAGAAAGAAAGAAAGAAAGAAAGAAAGAAAGAAAGAAAGAAAGAAAGAAAGAAAGAAAGAGAGGGAGGGAGGGAGGGAGGGAAGGAGGGAGGGAGGGAGGAAGGAAGGAAGGAAGGGAGGAAGGGAGGAAGGGAAAGCCGTTGGGGGCCAGGCAGTGATGCACCTGGTTGAGCATGCACATTAGGACCTGCACAAGGACCCAGGTTCAAGCCCCTGCTCCCCACCTGCAGGGGAAAGCTTCACAGAGGTAAAGCAGGGCTGCAGGTGTCTCTCTGTCTCTCTCCCTCTCTACCCCCCACTCTCCTCTCAATTTCTCTCTGTCTCTGTCCAATAATAAATAAACAAAATATTTTTGAAAAAAGAAAGAAAAAGAAAGCTGTATAATCCACAGCCCTGTCCCTGCTTGATTAGAGGATATGGAGTAAGGCGCCCACAGCTACGGGTTCAAGCACTGGGACCCCACCTTGGGCCAGTCAAGGGCCTACCATCCCTCTCTCTCCACCCTGCCCCAAACCCACTTTCAGGACTGCCTTCCACAACTGCCAACCTGGGTAGTGAATGCCTAGTTCTGAAAGGCTTCCTCCTCCTCCTGAGGCAATCTGGAAGGAGATGGGGAGCAGAGAAGAAGGAAGCCCAGGAGCCAGTCCCCATAGGCTGGGGTGGAGGAGGAGACGCCAACCCCCAGACCCCCCCCCCCAGTTGCTTTTATAAAAAGAGGTGTCACCCTCACCCAGCTCTGCTCACACTCAGACCATTCTGAGGCCCTCCTTCCCCGGCTTTGGTTAAGACGCCAGTTCTGGGAGCTGGGGGAGCCTTCCAGAATGAGTCCCTAATGGGGTCAGCCCCCCCCCACCCCCACAAAGGCTGAACTCCTTAAGACAGCAGGGACACTGATGGCCATTGTTCTCTGGAGCCACTGTGTGCTTTGCTGAAAGATAAATTGCATATCCGCCCCAGGGGAGAGTGAATCACATTGATAATTCCCCTTACCTAAAGCTCGCTCATTTATTTTTGAGGTTGCTTTTTAATAGATAGATTAGGGAGGGATTCAAAGCAGACAAAAGGGCCCTCAGTTGTGGGGTTTCCCCTTGACCTACAAGTTTTGTCTTTAGAGAAAGGAACAGAAAGGGCCAGGGTTTGCTTTAGTGGGCCTGGGAGTCCTACAATAACAGAGGGAGAGAGGATGGGGAGAAGGGAGGGAAAGAGAGACAAGAGAGAAAAGAATGCTGATCCAGCAACACACAGACCCCCAGTCCTCAGGCTCAGATAACTGGACCAGCCTGACTCCCATGGGGTGGCCAGCAGAAAGGAGGACTGACCACAGTCACACATCCTGGCTTCAGCAGCGACCAGCCCTGCACCCACCCAGGAGTGTCAAGTCTCAGGAGCCCCTACCCCAGTGGGTGGCCTGATCTATCCTGGCTGCCTGTTGGAACACTCTCCCCTGTTTGACAAAAAGTGGCATCACACATCTTAAAATGCAGCTGAGTTTATCCAGTGGATAAACTCAAACACTAATTAGAAGGGACCCACACCCCCCTGTGTTCATAGCTGCATTGTTCACAATAGCCAGAGAGTGGGAGCAGCCTAAATGCCCATCAGCAGATGACTGGATTGCCATTTTAATCATTTCTGTCCTTCCAATCCATAAACAGGGGATGTTCTTCCATATCTTTGTATCATCTTCTTTTAACAGCATCTTATAGTTTTTTGTTGAAAAGGTTCCTCTCCTCCTTTGTTAGATTTATTCCTAGGTATTTTATCTCTGGATTCAATTGTAAATGAGATTACTTCCTTGAATTCCCTTTCCTCTGGTCCATCTTTCGTATAAAGAAATGCCACGGATTTGTGGGTATTGATTTTGTGACCTGCTCCTTTACTGAATTGATTACTGATTTCCAGTAGTTGTTTTTTTTTTTGGAAGAGTTTTTGGGGTCCTCTGGGTATAACAGCATGTCATCTGAAAATAATGATAACAACTTTAGCCTTCCCAACTTGTATTTCTTTAATATCTCTTTCTTACCTGATTGCGGTGGCAAGGACTTCTAGAACTATGTTGAATAGAAGTGATAAGAGGGGAGTCGCTTCACAGGCAGTGAAGCAGGTCTGCAGGTGTCTGTCTGTCTCTCCCCCCTATGTCTTCCCCTCCTCTCTCCATTTCTCTCTGTCCTATCCAACAACGACAACATCAATAACTACAACAATAATAACTACAACAAGGACAACAAAAGGGAAAGTAAATAAATTTTAAAAAATAAATAAAAAGCATTTAAAATAGAAGTGATAAGAAAGGACAGCCTTGCCTAGTTCCTGACAGATGATTGGGTAAAGACGCCATGGGACAGATACTCCACGGAATACTACTTTGCTGTCAGAAAAGATGATACTGTGCCCTTTGGGACAAAATGAACAAAACAGGAGATGACTGTGCTTAACAAGTAAGTAAAGAGATGAAAGGCATGGCTTCACTCCTATGTGGCATGTAGAGAACTGATAAACATGGACTTTCAAAAAAAAAAAAGCAAGTAAATTGTTTCTAAGACTCTGTGAGAAATATAGTGGTTATCGTGGGGAGGTGGAGGGGGTGGGACACCCAGAACTCTGGCAGTGGGTTTGGTGTGGAACTGCATCCTATCATCTTGCAACCTTGTAACGTACTATTAATAACAAGTAAAAGAAAAAAAAATTGAAAACACAGTAATTAAGCTGTGTTATTCTGCAAACATCTATCACGGGGGATGAGAAATCATAGTCACGTGTTTCCAACTGCACTGTAAACCATTCATCTATACCCAATGAAATGGTATATAAAAAACAACCTAATACATAAATAAAACAAGGCAGCCAAGCTGCCCAGGAGGTAGAAGAAACATTAGATTCGAAAGTACAAGGTCCTGAGTTCGCTCCCTGGCATCACATGTGCCAGAGTGATGCTTCAGCTCTCTCTCCCACTCTCCCTAATAAATAAATTTTTTTTTTAAGTTGAGAGCATGGGGGCCAGGTGGTAGCACACCCAGTTAAGTGCACATAGTACTAAGCTCGAGGACCTGCACCACGGGGACTTGAACCTAGGTCCCTGCACACTGTAAGCTCTTAACCAGTGCACCATCACCCGGCACCCTCCTCTCTCCCTCTATATCTCCTCCACACTTCTTAAGTTCTCTTTGTCCGATCCAATAGAAAGGAAAAAATGCCCGCCAGGAGCAGTGGATTTGTAGTGCCAGCACCGAGCCCCAGCAATAATCTTGGCGGGGAAAAAAATGGTAACAGCTATGCCGAGCTAGAGCTGGCCCTCTGGGTGCACTTCTGAGCAGGGTCCAAGCAGGGGACTGGAAGTGGGTGCCTGTAGGGACAGCTGGGCTGGACCAACGGCTGAGCAGAAGGACAAGGGCCAGAGAGAGGAGAAGGGGAGGCCTTCTGTGGGCTCCTTGCTCAAAGGCCTGACTTTTTCAGTGGCGTTCACTTCCTAAAAGGCACAAGGCTGTGGGACAGCCAAAGTGCCCCCTCAGAGGCCAGAGGACAGTTCACACGGTGGAGTGCATGCCTTTCATGTGTGAGTCCCCGGTTTCCAGTCGCAATACCAGGTGGGAGCACTGTGGCTGGCACTAGGGGTAAAACATTGATGGTGGAGCAGTGCTAGGGTTTCCCTCCTCCCTCCACTTTCTCTCTTCGTCAAAATAAACAGATTGAGGGCCAGGTGGTCACACACCCCGTTAAGCACACACATTACCAAGTGAAGAACACGGGTGTAAACCCACCACCCCGACACCCCACTCCCCGTCAGCAGAAAGTGAAGTAGGGCTGCAGGTATTTCTCTTTCTCTTTCCCTCTTTCTCTCTGCCTCCCCCCTCAATTTTTTCTCTGTCCTGTCAAATAATAATAATAATAATAATAAAATTGGAATAATTGGGGTGGGGGCAGGGAGCAGCAAGGGTGTCTATTTTGAGAGGGTGTCTGTATTGCCATATGTGAACATATGAACCTATGAGCCTATGTTCCATCCTGCAACACACCACATAGGTCTTCCATGGCCCTGGGGTAAGTTTCAGTTCAGTGCTGTGATCTGCCTATCTATCTATCTATCTATCTATCTATCTATCTATCTATCCCCACCTCTATATTTACCTCTCTCTCTCTCTCTCTCTCTCTCTCTCTCTCTCTCTCTCTTTCTGTCTGAAAAAGTCAGCCTGGGGCAGTGAAATCAGGCATGTGAGAGACCCTGGAGATACTGGAGGGGAAAAAAATGAGGCTGGCAAAATAGCTCAGTGGGTTAGTGCGTTGCTTTGCCATGCACACACCTGAGGTTTGAGCCCTGTTCCCACCACACTGAGGGAAGTTTCAGCAATGTGATTTCTATACATATGTCTAAAAAAGTCAGTCTAGAGCAGTGGAAGCCAGATGATTAAAAAAAAAAACGAGAGGGGTGATGTGGCCACGAAGTGGTGGTACTGTAGACATATGGCATCCTGGGTTTATTCCTCAGAATCTCATCTTTAAAATAAAAATAAACTGGGGCTAGGCTGTGGCACAGCTGATAGACCACACATGTTACCATGTGCAAGGACCCAGGTTCAAGCCTATAGCCCCCTCCAACAGGAGGGGAGCTTCACAAGAGGGGAGGCTGGGTAGCTGTAAAGCCAGCTCAGACCCCCCAGAACCACAGAAACTCTTCCAAGGTGCTACACACTAGAAGGAACTAGAAGTCAGCTCCGCTAAGCCCCTTGCAAGGAAGCACACAGAGCACAAAGGAATCTCTCTGTTCACTTGGGCTGGGAAAATTGCAGCGGTCTCCCAAATAGGATGTGGGGCTCCCCCAGCTTATGGTCCATCCAGCTTCCTTATCACTTCCTTATCCATGGTCCCATCCGAAAGTGCTTCCTTTTATGTCTATGCACAAGCCGGTATTCCATGAGATGGCAGGCACCACACCCACCTGTCAGGAGCCTCCTCAGCGGAAATGCAGCTGTGTGGGTGGCCTGATTAAGAAGAGAGTGTGGGGGGAGCTTCCAGAGGCTCCAAGGGGCAGTCAGGGAAGGAGAGCAGCAGACCGAGCACAGGACTTGTGTGTGTGAGACCCAGGGTTCAGTCCCTGGCACCGGATATGCTCGAGGGTGATCTGGTCTCTCTCTGTCCAGCTATTCTCTCACTCACAAAAATAAATCTTCAGGGGACTGGGGAGAGAGCATAATAGTTCTGTAAAAAGACTTTCACGCCTGAGGCACTAAAGGCCCCAGGTTCCATCCCCCAAACCACCATAAAGCCCAGCAGAGTAGGGCTCTGGTTTACAATAATTAAATAATAATAATAAAGAAAAATAAATGAAATCAATCTTCAGGGGCTGCATGGTGGAGCATTCAGCTGAGTGCACATGTTAAAATGCACAATGACCTGGGTTCAAGCCCCAGGTCCACAGCTGCAGGAGGGAAGTTTCATTAGTAAAGCAGGTGTGCAGGTGTGTCTCTGTCTCTCCATCTATCTCTCCTTCCCCTCTCAATTTGCCTCTGCCCTAGTGAATAAAAAAGAAAGAGAAAGAGAAAGGAAGTAAATAAATTAATAGAAAATACAAGGGAGCTGGACAGTGGTGCACAGGGTTAAGCGCCTGTAGTACAAAGCACAAGGACCCATGATGCAAAGATCCCAGTTCAAGCCCCCAGCTCCCTACCTATAAGGGGGTCATTTCACAAGTGGTGAAACAGGTCTGCAGGTGTCTCTCTCTTTCTCCCTCTCTATCTTCCCCTCCTCTCTCAATTTCTCTCTGTCCTATCCAATAAAAATAAAAAAAAGTCAAACTATTAAAAGAAGGAGGAGGAGAAGGAGCAGGAGGAGAAGCAGGAGTAGGAGGAGGAGAAGAAGAAAAAGAATAAGAAGGAAACACAGATGCTACCATGGTGCCAACCTGACCTCCCTGGGAAGATGACCTCACCAGTGTGTCCTGAACTCCACCTCCCCACAGCCCTTCCCCACAAGCACAAGATGGAAATAGGCTGGGAGTATGGATCTACCTGCTAACACCCATGTTCAGTGGAGAAGCAATTACAGAAGCCAGACCTCCCGCCTTCTGCACCCCATAAAGAGCTTTAGTCCATACTCCCAGAGGAATAAAGAATAGGAAAGATTCCAATGGAGGGGAGGGGATGTGGAACTCTGGTAACCCACCACCAGAATTATATGGAATGTACCCCTCTTATCTCACAGTCTTGTCCATCATTATTCAATCACTAGGAACATTTTTAAAAAATATAAAATAAAATAAATCTTCAAAGGCCCCAAGGGCAGGTCTGACCTCACCCGGCAGCCAGGGCCTCAGCTGTTTCTCCTCCACAGTGCAGCTTCCGTGCAGGAGGGACCTGGGCCAGCTGAGTGGCTGCTTCGAGGCCACAGACGGAGCCTTTGCCCAGGGCTAGGCCGCCACAGGGCCGGTGCTGCTCCTCCCACCTTAATCACATGCTGGAAGCCAGACTGCTGCTCTGGTCTAGAAATCACTGCTGCCCCTGAGCAGATTGTCTGAGGCAGCGAGCTGGGCCAGCCAGACAGCATTCGGGTCCCCACCGCCAGACCAGTGGGCCTCAAAGTCTCCCTCCACCTGGGCTGGGTACTCAAGTCACCCCCCTCCCCTACTGCCTCAGTCTCCCTAGGGCTCAGACGGTCAGGCTGGAATTTTAAGATTAGGGCCTCAGTGGGGTCAGATGCCAGGGAGGATCCTCTTGCTGACTTTCAGACATTCCTTGCTCATAATAACCTCACACGGAAGAGTGACAGTCAGCTCTTGTCTCCTCGCTCCCTACAGGATGCTAATCCCATCTAGGGGCCCCATCCCTCCGACATTATCTGGACCTTACGTGGTCATCTCCCCACGGCCCATCTCCATACACCACCATGTGGAGGGCAAGGACTTTGGCACACAAACTTGTTGTTTTTGACGGGTTATGTTGTTTTTGCCGGGCTGGCTTCACGGGCGGGTAACAGATGACCAGGGACTCATGGTTGAGCTGTAGGCAGTATCTCTTTATTCATGCAGGATGCAGCACAATCTAAGATGAGCTAAGCTAAACTCAAGGTACAGTACTGTAAAACTCACAGTGCTCACAGTAAAAGAGAAATCAAAGGAGGGAAAAAAACAACTTTTTTGGATTGTTTCTGGATGTCTCTAGAAATCATGGCTGCATCCAGCATTTTTTTTAAGTCAATGTCAAACAAAAATTCAGTCATTCAAATCATTCTCTTATGAAACGCAACTTGAACCAGATTATCAAGATCTCACCATGTAGGATTAAGAATCCCCGGAGGGCGTCCTAGTCCGAAAAGGTCCTCGAAATTCCATTTAGGGTGTTTCTGACTGTTCCTGCTGGATTGCTTCAGGCACCCATTTTTAAAAGCGTCTTCCCATCGAAGAAAGAATCCAATCAGGAGAGTAGAACTATCCACGTGTCTCCATACTTGGGAACTGCCAGGGTACTCGAGAATGTTCTTCAAATTAGAGTAGTCCTTCTCCACGGGAAACATGCGAGAAGAAGTCCAGAAAGTCCCAGGGGAAATCCCCATGCATATCCCAAGGTCTACGATCACAGTCATAAAGAACCAAACTGTGGCCCGGAGCAAAATGTAGTCCTTTTCCTCAGGAAACATGGGAGAGGGAATCCAGAAAGTCCAAGGAGAAATCTCCGTGCATCTCCCAAGCTCTATGATCCCGGTCATAAGAAACCTGAAAACTATGAGTTATGGGTGGGGCAGATAGTGCAATGATTATGTTAATTATTCTCATGCCTGAGGCTTTTAACCGTGGTTCTTCTGTTTACCTTTCCACATTTTATTGAGTTTAAACTGTTTAAACAACCTTAAAATCATACTAGAAAGGACTTCCAATTATAATGGAGTTATCAATTATAGTAAACTTCTAATCTGCTACAAGTTTTGTTTGACAAGTAAGTGAATTTCAGCTGTCAAAGTCTTCACATGAAAAAGCATCCACTCAAATGGAATTCCTGGAAATCCATTTGGATCCGGTTCTCTGACATCGCCCCCGGAAACCTATGATGAGACCTGGCACGACCTGAAGAAACAGATTCACAGACTCCAAAGATCACTCTCTACAGAAAAGCAGAATTCTGGTGGCTGACATTCCCCATCGAGACAGACGTGCAGCGTTTCATCCTCTGGCATTTTCTTCTGTGGTCAGCTACTTTGGACTGACACCTCCATCAGACTTACTGGTACACGCTGCTGTGTTTCTCAAAGACTAACTTCAGCCAATTGCCTTGAGACTTTATAGACCATGTCCCCTCACCTGCAGGCTCTGTCCCAGAGGCAGAAAACTCCCCCTCCTTATTAGGTTATGCCCACAGAGGCATGAAGCACCCCAAGAAGCAAGAGATGTCCACAGAGGCAGGAAATGCCCCAAGAGGCAAGAGATGCCCCCAGAGGCATGAAGTGTTCCCAGAGGCAAGAAATGCCCTTTCGCCTGCTAGGCCTTGCCCTTTGAGGCAAGAAACGTTCCCCTTGACATCACACTGGTTATTGCTGCTCGCCTATTTTGTTTTCCATGTCTTATGCCAGTTCTTTTGAAAACACCTGTACGATATACATTTCTGTTCACCCCACAATGGCCATTAGTTAAAAAGAAAGGGGGAATTGTTGGTATGCATGAGACCCCTTCTGTTTCATTTGGTTTAAATCCCCCCTGCTTAACACTATTCTATTTACATAACCACTTCATTCTATTTACATAACCACTGTTAACAAGTTCCACCCTCCCTCCAGGGCATTTGTGGTTCAGTGATAGGATTCTCGCCTAATCTGCCCCCTCTTTGTCACACTCTGATTTTCACCAGTCACTTTTCTCTCCACCCTCTCTATGTCACATCCTGTTTCCACCTTACTTGGCAAGTATATATAAAGACAGCATTGTGAGTTTTACAGTACTGTACCTTGAGTTTAGCTTAGCTCGTCTTAGATTGTGCTGCGTCCTGCATGAATAAAGAGATACTGCCTATAGCTCAACCATGAGTCCCTGGTCATCTGTTACCTGCCCGTGAAGCCAGCCCGGCGAAAACAACATAACCCATCGAAAACAAAACAAACTGAGGGGACACAAATGCTCCGTCCATAACAGGCCAGCTCAGCTCAGGGCTCTTCTTCCCCCAAGCACGCAGCTCCTGTGTGCCAGGGTCTTGCTTGTCCTTCACGGCCACTGTGGATTCTCCCCTCTCCAAGGATGAATGCTGCCCACCTCAGCCTCTAACAGGTCCTAACACCTGCAGCTTGGCCTCTGCTGTCACAATAGATAGAGAGTGACCCTCCCAGATGTTGTTCCAGTGAGCAGATGTGTCTTGCCTCTCAGACTGGCAGCTGATGCTCCAGAGAAGGAAAGCTCCCGGCTTGGCTGGTACAGTGGGAGAAGATCATGCACTACCATGAATTAAAAACAAAATTAAATTAAATTAAAAGTTTGTGCACGTGCAGGCACCTAGCACAGGGCCTGGGCCCTTAAGGATTTGCTCAGATAAACTGCTGACCTCCTCTCTCCCACCTCCTCTCCCCAGCCCCCCAACCCTATGCGTCCATTTCCCAGGCCCCAGGAGGGGCAGAAGCACATGTTTCAAGTGTCAAATTCTTTAGAGTCTTTCAGGTCTCTTTTTCATGAAATTCAGAATTTTAAGACCAGCAAAGGGTAGAGGTGCCCTCAAAGCAAGGCACAGGGCCAGGAGATAGCTCACCCCACCTCCTGGAGTCCATACTTCACCAGGTGTGAGGACCCAGGTTGGAGCTCCTGGCACCACAGAAACACCAGAGAAACTTCATGAATGGTATCTCCCCTTCTCTGTCTTGCTCTCTCTCTGTGTGACTCAATCTGAAATTGAAATAAAAATAAATAAGAGTCTATGGGGATGGCGGGAGGTAGAGTCACATAGGTGTGAATCTTCAGGGAAGGGAAAAAGATAAATAAATAACGGCCAAAACTGAGGTGGGCCGATGCACTGGCATACACACATTACAGTGTGCAAGGCCCCAGGTTCAAACCCCTGATCCCTACCTGCAGGGAGAAGTTTCATGAGTGGTGAAGCAGGGCTACAGCTCCCCCCCCTCTCTTCCCCTTCTTTCTCAATTTCTCTGACTTAAATAAATATATAAATAAAATATTAAGAAAATAGCAAAACTCAGGACACACATACACACCAGCCTTTGACCTGCACAAGTGTAATAATTCCAGTTTATGAGACCCCTGGGATGAGGGCCGGGTGCTGTCTGCCTTTGCTGAAGCAACAGAAAAGCCAAGGAGCAGTTTGGTTTAGAGCCTCCACTGTGGCTAAGCCTGGCAGTGTGTCTGGAGCTCTCTGCCAACTGGGCACACCCTTGGCCTTGGGAGGAAGGTGGTGTGGGCTTCTGTGACTTCTCTGTTAAACTCTGAGTTGAGATGCTGCTGGTCACCTGTGTCCCTTGTCAGCCCTGTTCACAAATAGAACGTCTCAGAAACTGGAATGGTTAAAACAACAAGAAAAAATATTGGAGACTCGAACCAGGACAAGAGTCCAGCTAAAAGTCCTCCAGAGGGTGAAGCACAAAACAACGAGTTCAACATCCAAACATTAGCTAAGGAAATAATAACAGGAGTGAGTAAAGAATTTGAAAAAATTGTAATCAGAAATGCAGGAACAACAAATGAGAATATGGAAGAAAATTCTAATTATCTCATGGTTATTAGAGAGCTGAAAGCTGAAATCGCTGAGCTAAGAAGGCAACTAGCTGAACAAGCTAAAACAGTATCAGAGCAGGGCAACAAAATAGATGAACTCCAGAAAGCAGTAGAGGGCAAAGAGAATAGAATCTATGAGGCTGAAAACAGAATAAGCAAGATTGAGGATGAATTAGAGACAACTAAAAAAGAAGTAAGAGATCTCAAAAAGAAATTAAGAGATGCTGAAAACAACAACAGAGTCTTATGGGATGACTTCAAAAGAAACAATATAAGCATTATTGGCTTACCAGAGGAAGAAAGAGAAGGAGAGGAAGAAAGCATTCTCCAGGCCATAATAGCTGAAAATTTCTCTAGTCTAGACAACACCAAAGACATAAAGATTCAAGAAGCCCAGAGGGTCCCAAACAGAATTAACCCAGACCTAAAGACACCAAGACATGTCATACTTAGAATGGAAAGGAATAAGGATAAATAAAAGATCTTCAAGGCTGCAAGAGAAAAACAAAGAATCACCTACAAAGGAAAACCCATAAGATTAGCAACAGACTTCTCCATACAAACACTACAGGCCAGAAGAGAATGGCAAGATATCTATCGAGTGCTCAATGAGAAAGGCTTTCAGCCAGGAATACTGTATCCTGCTAGACTGTCATTCAGACTAGATGGAAGCATCAAAACCTTCCCAGACAAGCAACAGTTGAAGGAAGCAACCATCACCAAGCCTGCCCTGAAAGAAGTTCTGAAAGGTCTACTATAAACAGCCAGACCACCACAAATAGGACATATATCAAAACACTCTAAAACTCTACAAGAATGGTGTTAAAATATCTTCAATCTTTGATATCAATAAATGTCAGTGGCCTGAATTCACCTATTAAAAGACACAGAGTAGGAAGATGGATCAGAAAACACAACCCAACAATATGTTGTCTACAGGAAACTCACCTAACTCAACAAAACGAACACAGACTTAAAGTGAAAGGATGGAAAACTATCATACAAGCCAATGGCCCACAAAAAAGGGCAGGAACAGCTATTCTCATATCTGACATGATAGACTTTAAAATAGATAAGATTTAAAAAGATAGGAATAGACACTACTTAATGCTCAGAGGATCAGTCAATCAAGAGGACTTAACAATTATTAATATCTATGCACCCAATGAGAAGCCATCTAAATACATCAAACTTCTACTGAAAGAGCTACAGCAATATATTAACAGTAACACAATCATAGTAGGGGACTTCAACACCCCACTCTCTCAACTTGACAGATCATCCAGGAAGAAAATCAGTAAAGACAGAAGGGAGCTAAATGAAGAGATAGATAAACTAGAACTATTGGACATTTTCAGAGTCATGCATCCCAAGAAACTGGAATACACAATTTACTCAAATCCACATGGATCATTCTCAAGGACAGACCATATGTTAGGCCACAAAGACAGCATCAGCCAATTCAAGAGCACTGAAATCATCCCAAGCATCTTCTCAGACCACAGTGGAATTAAACTAAGACTTAACAATCAACAAAAGATTAGTAACAGTCCCAAAATGTGGAAGCTCAACAGTACACTTCTTAACAACTTCTGGGTCAAAGAGGAAATCAAGGAAGAAATCAAAATGTTTCCAGACTTCAATGAAAATGAAGACATAAGCTATCAAAATATTTGGGACACAGCTAAAGCAGTCCTAAGAGGGAAGTTCATAGCTATACAAGCACACATTAGGAAACAAGAAAAGGCACAAATAAACAGCCTGATTGCACATCTTAAAGACCTAGAAGAAGAACAACAAAGGAATCCTAAAGCAACCAGAAGGACAGAAATCACTAAAGTTAGGGCAGAAATAAATAACATTGAGAATAGGAAAACCATACAAAAGATCAATGAAAGTAAATGTTGGTTCTTCGAAAGAGTAAACAAAATAGACAAACCTTTAGCCAGACTCACAAAACAAAAAAGGGAGAAGACCCAAATAAATCGGATAGTAAATGAAAGAGGAGATATCACAACAGACACTGCAGAAATTCAACATATCATGTGAGGCTTCTATGAACAACTATATGCCACCAAGCTAGAGAACCTGGAAGAAATGAATGATTTCCTAGATACCTACCAACTTCCAAAACTAAGTCAAGAGGAAGTGGATAACATGAACAGGCCCATCACAGCTAATGAAAGTGAAACAGTTATCAAAAATCTTCCCAAAAATAAAAGTCCTGGACCAGATGGTTTTACAAATGAATTCTACAAAACTTTCAAAGAAGAACTAATACCTCTACTTTTAAAAGTTTTCCAGAAGATTGAAGACACTGGAATACTCCCTGCCAGCTTCTATGAAGCCAACATCACCCTGATACCAAAAGCAGACAGGGACACAACCAAAAAAGAAAACTACAGACCAATATCTCTGATGAACATAGATGCGAAAATATTGAACAAAATTCTAGCCAACCGGATACAGCAGTATATCAAAAAGACTGTTCATCATGACCAAGTGGGGTTTATCCCAGGCATGCAAGGTTGGTTTAATATACGTAAATCAATCAATGTGATCCACCACATCAACAAAAGCAAGACCAAAAACCACATGGTCATATCAATAGATGCAGAGAAAGCCTTGGACAAAATACAACATCCCTTTATGATCAAAACACTACAAAAAATGGGAATAGATGGGAAATTCCTGAAGATAGTGGAGTCTATATATAGCAAACCTACAGCCAACATCATACTCAATGGTGAAAAACTGGAAGCATTTCCCCTCAGATCAGGTGCCAGACAGGGCTGCCCACTATCACCATTACTATTCAACATAGTGTTGGAAGTTCTTGCCATAGCAATCAGGCAGGAGCAAGGAATTAAAGGGATACAGATTGGAAGAGAAGAAGTCAAACTCTCCTTATTTGCAGATGACATGATAGTATACATGGAAAAACCAGAGGAATCCAGCAAGAAGCTTTTGGAAATCATCAGGCAATACAGTAAGGTGTCAGGCTATAAAATTAACATTCAAAAGTCAGTGGCATTCCTCTATGCAAACACTAAGTTAGAAGAAATTGAAATCCAGAAATCAGTTCCTTTTTCTATAGCAACAAAAACAATAAAATATCTAGGAGTAAACCTAACCAAAGAGGTGAAAGACTTGTATACTGAAAATTATGAGTCACTACTCAAAGAAATTGAAAAAGACACAAAGAAGTGGAGAGATATTCCATGTTCATGGGTTGGAAGAATTAACATCATCAAAATGAATATATTACCCAGAGCCATCTACAAATTTAATGCTATCCCCATCAAGATCCCAAGCACATTTGTTAGGAGAATAGAACAAATGCTACAAATGTTTATCTGGAACCAGAAAAGACCTAGAATTGCCAAAACAATCTTGAGAAAAAAGAACAGAACCGGAGGCATCACACTCCCAGATCTCAAACTGTATTATAGGGCCATTGTCATCAAAACTGCTTGGTACTGGAACATGAACAGACACACTGACCAGTGGAATAGAATTGAGAGCCCAGAAATGAGGTCCCACACCTATGGACATCTTATCTTTGACAAAGGGGTCCAGACTATTACATGGGGAAAGCAGAGTCTCTTCAACAAATGGTGTTGGAAACAATGGGTTGAAACATGCAGAAGAATGAAACTGAATCACTGTATTTCACCAAATACAAAAGTAAATTCCAAGTGGATCAAGGACTTGGATGTTAGACCAGAAACTATCAGATACTTAGAGGAAAATATTGGCAGAACTTTTTTCCGCATAAATTTTAAATACATCTTCAATGAAACGAATCCAATTACAAGGAAGACTAAGGCAAGTATAAACCTATGGGACTACATCAAATTAAAAAACTTCTTCACAGCAAAAGAAACCACTACCCAAACCAAGAGACCCCTCACAGAATGGGAGAAGATTTTACATGCCATACATCAGATAAGAGTTTAATAACCAACATATATAAAGAGCTTGCCAGACTCAACAACAAGACAACAAATAACCCCATCCAAAAATGGGGGGAGGACTTGGACAGAATATTCACCACAGAAGAGATCCAAAAGGCCAAGAAACACATGAAAAAATGCTCCAAGTCTCTGATTGTCAGAGAAATGCAAATCAAGACAACAATGAGATATCACTTCACTCCTGTGAGAATGTCATACATCAGAAAAGGTAACAGCAGCAAATGCTGGAGAGGGTGTGGGGTCAAAGGAACCCTCCTGCACTGCTGGTGGGAATGTAAATTGGTCCAGCCTCTGCGGAGAACAGTCTGGAGAACTCTCAGAAGGCTAGAAATGGACCTACCCTATGACCCTGCAATTCCCCTCCTGGGGACATATCCTAAGGAACCCAACACATCCATCCAAAAAGATCTGTGTACACATATGTTCTTGGCAGCACAATTTGTCATAGCCAAAACCTGGAAGCAACCCAGGTGTCCAACAACAGATGAGTGGCTGAGCAAGTTGTGGTATATATACACAATGGAATACTACTCAGCTGTAAAAAATGGTGACTTCACCGTTTTCAGCCGATCTTGGATGGGCCTTGAAAAAATCATGTTGAGTGAAATAAGTCAGAAACAGAAGGATGAATATGGGATGATCTCACTCTCAGGCCGAAGTTGAAAAACAAGATTAGAAAAGAAAGCACAAGTTGAACCTGAAATGGAATTGGAGTATTACACCAAAGTAAAAGACTCTGGGGTGGGTGGGTGGGTGGGGAGAATACAGGTCCATGAAGGATGATAAATGACATAGTGGGCGTTGTATTGTTAAATGGGAATCTGGGGAATGTTATGCATGTACAAACTATTGTATTTACTGTTGAATGTAAAGCATTAATTCCCCAATAAAGAAATGAATTATTAAAAAAAAAAAAAAAGAATGTATACTTCAGTGTGTGAGGACCTGAGTTCAAGCCCCAGCCACCACATGGAAGCACCATGGAAAGGGAAAAGCTTTACAAGCAACATAGCCATGCTGTAGTGTGTCTCCCACCCTCGTAGTCTACTAAAGAGAGAGAAAGAAAGAAGAGAGAGAGAATCTACCAGGAATAGAGTGATAAACCTGGTGGGAGAGAGAGAGAGAGAGAGAGAGAGAGAGAGGAAGAAAGGAAAGGAAAGGAAAGGAAAGGAAAGGAAAGGAAAGGAAAGGAAAGGAAAGGAAAGGAAAGGGAAGGGAAGGGAAGGGAAGGGAAGGGAAGGGAAGGGAAGGGAAGGGAAGGGAAGGGAAGGGAAGGGAAGGGAAGGGAAGGGAAGGGAAGGGAAGGAAAGGAAAGGAAAGGAAAGGAAAGGGAAGGAAAGGGAAGGATAGGGTAGGAGGATCCAGGAGGTAGCTCACCCAGTTGTGCACACACTTTACCATGTGCAAGGCCTGGGGTTCAAGCCCCCTCTCACCACCTGCGGGGAGGAAGCTTCACTAGAGGTGAAGCAAGTTTACAAGTGTCTCTCTTTCTCTCCCCTCTCAATGTTTCTCTGTCCTATCTAATATATACGGAAAAATGGCCACCAAGAGCAGTGTATTCTTTGTACAGACACCAAGCCCCAGCGATGACTCTGGTAACAATAAAAAAATTAAGATTTAATAAAAAGAAAAAATGTAGACATAATACACCACACACACACACACACACACAGAGAGAGAGAGAGAGAGAGAGAGACAGCAATTCATTTTTCCAAAAAATAAACAGAGCAAAAAGTCAAATTTGTAGGGCCATTAGCATTTTGAAAAGAACATTTTCTCCCCCCGATTTGGGCTCTTGGCCAGTTTATGCTGTTCCCAGGGTCCCATAGAGGCTCCCTCCCTGTTGATTTATGGTTCTCCTTAAAAAGAAGAGGAAGTAGGATCATCTATTCTCCACAGTGAGGAACACCTCCCCACCCCCTGCAACAAAATTCCAGTTTATCAGTTCTTCAGGAAGAAGGGAGTGGAGCAGCATCTCATTTCTAGCTTGCCCCCATAAATCACATCTTGAAGGACAGGCTATGTTGCTCCCCAAAAGGCCCTCCAGGACACTCGTTAAGGACCCCCCAGCCTGACCCTTCCAGGTTAGTTCACGTTTCTACTAAAAGGACGTTTCTGCTTCCCGGAAGGCAGGGTGACTAGAACACACGAAAATGGCAGGTCAGGGCCAGGAAGAAGGACCACCAAGGGACATGGGGTCTCAAGAGCTTTCAGTGAGCAGTCACTGAAGGTAGGAGTGTCCAGGGAAGACTCTGAAGCGGTGACAACGGAGAGTCGGGCGGTAGCGCAGTGGGTTCAGCGCACATGGCACAAAGCGCAACAACCAGCAGGGATCCTGGGGCTCAGCAAGGATCCTGGTTCGAGCCCCCAGCGGCTCCCCACCTGCAGGGGAGTCTCTTCACAGGCGGTGAAGCAGGTCAGCAGGTGTCTGTCTTTCTCTCCCCCCTCTGTCTTCTTCTCTCTCCATTTCTCTCTGTCCTAACAACAGCATCAATAACAATAATAACTACAACAACAATGAAAAACAAGAACAACAAAAGAGAAAATAAATAAAATATTTAAAAAATAATAATAAAAATAAAAAGGAAAAATTGCTGCCAGGAGTATTAGACTCATCATATAAGCAATGAGTCCCAGTGACAACTTTCCTTGGTGGCAAAAAATAAATATATTTATAATATATTTATATATATATTTATATATATTTATATATATATTTATAAAAATAAATATATATATAAAGAGGTGAGAATGTCTCAGCTGGCCCGGAAGGTGGGCACCTTTTTGACTGTTGAAGAGGATGAAGTAAGGTGTGTGGCAGAGGGGCCAGCGTAGGTCACTGCAAGGACACCAGGCCTCTCTAAATGTCCTTCTGAGTTGCGGGTCCAATGAGGGGACCCACGGGACCACGGTGGGAAGTTTTCTGGGGGATAAAAGAAAGAGGAGGATTGACCCTGACCCAAGGAGCAAAGATGATGGGGGAAGGGGAATTACAAACTTAGAGGAAGGAAAGAGACACAACCTCTTAGGGCAATGACTCCAAACGTGTCGGTGTCGGCCCTGGAGGAGAAAGACCTGTCACCCACTTTCCCCACACACAAATCACACTCAACAAACTCTCCCTGAGAGAGTTAGAAAGATTTCCCAAGTCCTAAATCACACCACGCTTCATGGTAACTGACATTTCTTATTTGTCTTTCCACCAAGCTCAACAAATTGTAAAAAGCTCCCTACCTTTTATTTCTTCCCCTCTGTGAAATTTTTTAACCAGTCTGAACTCTCAGAACTGAGACCATCATAGTGTTTCTCACAACAGATATTAAGTCACCTCTCCTACAAGATCCTAAGCTCTCAACATGCAGACATTGTGTGTATCTCTGCCTGCCTCCCCCTAGCCCAGAGGCCAGCACACGGGCCTGAGAAACCAGGTAGTAATATCTTCCTTACCACACTGTGTGCTCGAGCCAAGGTCTTTCAGTGATAGAGCGTAAAACTATAAAAGAGATTTCCTTAATTTACCTTTATAATAAAAGGTAAAATGTTCGGACCTATTCTATTAAGGTCAATTTATCTATTTATTTATTTATTTATTTTAAATATGTATTTGCTTGATTATTAACAAATGAGAGAGGAACATTGCTGTGACATATGTAATGTGCAGATTAAACTGAAAAACCTCGTGCTTACAATTTGGCTACTCTGTTTACTGTACGACCTTCCAGGCTGATAAAAAAAGAATGTGGGAGTCTGGCGGTAGTGCAGCGGGTTAAGCGCACATGGTGCAAAGCGCAAGGACCGGCATAAGGATCCCAGTTCAAGCCCCCGGTTCCCCATCTGCAGGGGAGTCACTTCACAGGTGGTGAAGCAGGTCTGCAGGTGTCTGTCTGTCTTTCTCTCCCCCTCTCTGTCTTCCCCTCCTCTCTCCATTTCTCTCTGTCCTATCCAACAACAATGACGACATCAATAACAGCAACAATAATAACTACAACAACAATAAAAATAACAAGGGCAACAAAAGGGAAAATAAATATGTAAAAAAATGTTTGTTTTTTTCACCAAGGATGTTGCAGGAGCTCAGTGCCTACATGACTCCACCATTACCAGTGGTCTTTATATATACAGGATGAGAGAGAGAGAGAGAGAGAGAGAGAGAGAGAGAGGAAGAAAGCAGGAGAGAGGAAGAGACAGAGAGGAGAGACGCCTACAATACTCCACAACCCATGAAGTTTTGCCCTTGGAGGTGGGGACCAGGGGCTTGAATCCTGGTCCTTGTAAATGGTAATTCATAAACCCCACTGGGCAAACCACCACTTGGCCCTAAAAGTTATTTTTAAAGAAGAGTTAAAGTTGGATGTTCCATATATATAATATTTTTAAATATTTAGCAGAACTATGTGAAAGAGAATTTCTTTATTTTTGGGACCAAACCACCAGTGCTTCCAACTTCAATGGACAGTTCAGTGCATCATTTATAAAAATATTCTCACCTGCCTCTCATCTGTAAAGGCTGAGGCTACAGCTGTCAGCTGGTGTTCAAAGGACAGAGCATGTCCCCAGGCTACAATGTCCCCCAACATGTATGAAACAGGGAATTACCAAGAGTCCATTGACTAGATGCTCTGCCGTCAGCCCATGCTACCCGGCCCGGGACACAGGGACGTCTGCTCACCCCTTTAGGAAAGCCACCTTCCTCCAGACATTGCTACTGCTCAGAGAAGCCATGTGGGGGGGGGGGGGGAAAGCATCCTGGCTGCAGGGGAAGGTGACCGAAATCAGACTCCAACACGGAGGGCATGTGCTGGAAGTTCCCCAAGGAGGACCTGGGACAGACACCCACAGGAGGAGGACAGAGAAGGGCGGGGTGCGGGGAGGCTGCAGGAATGGCCTGAGGTACAGTCATAGCCCCCAGATGACCCCCTGCCCCCACAGCCAGGGAACTCTGAACTTAGGCTGGCTCTTCACACTTAGCCCCAGTTGAGCACCAGCTTGGCCCAGAAGGACATGACCTTGTGCAAGGCAGCTCCCAGAGAGGCCATCAGCCAACACAGTGGCAGTTACAGGGCTGAATCTGCCTGAATGGGGACAGCAGAGCAGGCACTGAGTTTCAGATGGTCGGTGTGGACGACAGGCAGGTGCTCGCAGCTCAGAGAAGAAAGAAGCAGAGTTGCCAGGAGCCGAGGAGGGGCCAGATCTTGGCTCTGCCATTTGCAACCTGTCTGCTTACATCAACATTGAACTTTCTGAGTCTTGGTTGCCTCATTTGTCAAATGGGAATGATACAGCCACCTTAGAGAGGGCTGTGTGTGTGTGTGTGTGTGTGTGTGTGTGTGTGTGTGTGTGTGTGTGTGTGTCTGTGAGTCTGTCTATATCTGTGTCTCTGTGTGTGTCTCTCTGTGTGTCTGTGTTTGTGTATCTGTGTGTGGGTCTGCATGTCTGTGAGTGTGTCTGTATCTGTGTCTCTGTATGGGTGTGTCTCTGTGTGTGTCTGTATGTCTGTGTGGGTATATCTGTCTGTGTCTCTGTGTGTGTCTGTATGTCTGTGTGGGTATCTCTGTGTCTCTGTGTGTGTCTCTGTGTGTGTCTGTATGTCTGTGTGGATATCTCTGTCTGTGTCTCTGTGTGTCTCTGTCTGTGTGTGTATCTGTGTGTGTGTGTGTGTGTGTGCACATTGGTTGAGGTATTTTATTTGCACACATGTAACACATCCCTGCAAAGAGACCCAGGATTTCCCTGCCTGTGTGTTTCATCTTGTTTCTTGATGATCCATGAGACTGGCTGACTTTGTCAGCACAGTGACCTGCAAGTGAGCAGCAGGGAGCAGGCTTCTCTGCTATTGTTCTGGGTCTCTGAGGTGCCCATCACACTGGGGCCTGATCCCACTTTTCCAATTTGCCAGTGGGGTTCATGACCATCTCCCCAGCTCTGTGACCTTCCCTGATTTCAAACTCACTGCTGTAACAATGTTTCATCATATGTTTCATAACCATGTTGCCGTTAGTAACTCAACAGTGGAGGCTGGGCAGTAGAATCACACCTGGTTGAACGTACATATCACAATGTGCAAAGACCCAGGTTCAATCCCTCAGTCCCTACCTGCAAGAGGGGAAGATTCAGGAGCCATGAAGCGGTGCTGTGGGTGTCTTTCTTTCTCTCTCCCTATCTCTGCTTTCCCTCTTGACTACTCTGTCTCTATCAAATAAATAAGTATAAGTAAGAAAGTAAACTAAACCTGACAATGACTTTGGAGCCCAGTATGATAATCACCTGGCGTTGCCTCTCCTTTCAGCATCACGGATGCTCCTGAGAGCGTCAGCCAGGACACGGACACACACACACACACACACACACACACACACACACACCATCATGGCGGCCCAGAAAGATGGCAGAGAGAGAGCAGACAGGAGGTCTGCAAGGAGCAAGGAGCTGTCCCTTAAAGGAATTTTTTTTTTCAGTTGGTATAAAGGGTTATTTTGTTACAGGTTAATCAGTACACCTCAGATTGTGGTTCCTTTATCTTCAAATTTGTTCTGACTCAACCGGCTATTGGGGGGCACCACAAAATAAACAGCATAGCTAGATTCTTTTAGAGAATCACGGCCCAGCGAAGACCAGCACAGCGTAGTCAACACACATGACACTGAAACGGCTGACCACGGTCCCCATCATTGTGTGAGTAGCTGCAGAGGCCAGAGTGACTCCAGGGCTGGTGCCGGATGCCCTCAGGCTGGGGCCTCCAGGACCTGGACGACCTGACAATAGCTGGGCCTTCCAGACACCAAGTTGCAGATGCTGCCATGATTCCATCCTGACTTTTCTGGACAAACAACTTCGCCAGAGTGTCCTGGAGCCTCACCTCTCCAGAGCTTCAGTCTACTAGAGAAAGGTAGAAACAGGCTAGTGGGATCGGCCTGCCAATACCCACATCCTATAGAGAAGCAACTGCAAAAGCCAGAACTCCTACCTTCTGTACCCCAAGAACAACCTTGATCCATACTCCCACTGGGGGAGAAGTGATATGATGATGGTAAGGGGCCTCTGCACTCCAGCTCCATCAGCACCCAGAGAGAGAGAGACACAAGGAAAAGGAGAGGGACATATGGAGGTAGCTATGCTGTCATGAGTGGCTTGGAGAGGAAGAAAGGATTAGATCAGGAAGGAAAGGGGGCAACTATGTGTAAATGTGGACAGAGAGCTGTAGAGATGATGGTTGGCCCATGTCTACAACCTTAGCGGAAATGCGGTGAATTGCAGTGGGGTGGCTGAAGATTCAAAACCCTGGTAGTGGTAGGAATGAAGTGACATGTAATTTTGCAAACCTCTAGTAAATCACTAATAAAATTAAAAGGGAGAGAGAGAGAGGAACTGGCTGGGAACAAAGGACAATACTGGCAAAGGGGCCTCAGCTGTGCCTGCCAACAAAGTACATGGCAGCTTCCGTGTGCCAGGCACCGAGAGGCCGAGCGTGTGGGCACAGGGGGCAGTGACTCTGAGGCTGTGGGTGTCCCTGGGCTGCCAGCCTGAGTAAGGGGTGTGACTGAGTGACAGAGAAGGGGTACTGGAGCCGCCTGCATCCTCTAGCAGTCGTTAGTGAAGAGCTGAGAGGGCTTCTGAGGACACGGGAAGTCCAGGGGAGGGGAATGTCACAGTCAAAGCCACCATGCAGAGTGTCTGGGCTCTGGCCCTCTATCCCCTGGGGAAGGTCTCTGAGAGTTAGAGCCAGTGACCGTCCTGACAGCTCTCCTAGCCAAGTGGGCCCACAAAGTGAGCCACAGGCTCTGGAATCTGAGCCGACATTTAGATGACATCTTCGCAGCTACCAAATGGCTTCACTCATTACATGGAGTCTGGAGATCTGGTACACGTGAGCTTGGGGGAGCAGGGGACAGAAAAGCAAACTGTTTCTAAGACTTAGAACTTGGGTGGGGATACAGAACTCGGCAGTGCGTGTGGTGTGGAATGAGACCCTGTAATCTTACTATCTTGTCACCCACTAGTAACCATAAATAAAAATAATAAAACAATAAACGAGCTCTTCATTCCTCCTCAGCTCCAGGTCTCTGCACAAACATGTCTGTCTACACCCTCCGCCAAGACCACCAGGAAATGCCTGCAGCGAAAGAAATCGGGTTTGTCACTCTCAACAGAGAAGGAAAACGCACGCAACGTGTCTCTGTGAAAGGACAAGGTGTCAGAACCAGCTAGGGGCTCTGAGCCCAGCTGGGTCATCTGAAGGGGGCCTAGAGAAGCAGGAGTTTGCTGTTGTTCGGGCATTGCTAGGAAGCAAGAATGAGGGCTAGCAAAATAGCTCACTTGGGTAGTGCACTGCTTGGCCCTGTGTGCGACCCGGGTTCCAGTCCAGCCCTCACGGCACCGAAGGAAGTGTTGTAGTTTCCCTTCCCCAACTCCACCCTGCCTCCCTGAATCTCTCAGTAACATAAATAAATAAAATATTAAGAGAGGAGAGATCTAGCAAAGGCCTGAGGTTCTTATTCCACAGTAACTGAATGCTGCCAACAATTCTGTAAGTTTGGACGGCGCCCTTGTCCCAGCTCAACTTCCAGATGAGCCCTGGCCAACATTTTAACTGCCATCTTGCCGAGGAATCTGGCAAAATCCATCCCAAACTCCCAATCCACAAAAGCTTTAAGATAATAATTGTCAGTTGTTTTAAGCTGTTAAGATTGTGGTAACATGTTCCAGAGCTGTAGAAAGGACTAAATAGCTAACCATGAAAGGACAGATGCAATCTTTTCACTTCTTGGAAGCACACAATAATCTCATTTTTGGATTGCCTGTTTTGGATTTTTTTATTGAGTGGGATCAATAAACTATGTAGTTAAGTTCAAAAGTAAAAAAAAAAAAAAAAAGGGAAAATGAGGACTGGGGGAAAATAGCATAATGTGATGCAAAAAGACTTATGCCTGAGGCACAAAAGGTCCCAAGTTCAATCCCCAGCACCATCAGCCAGAGATGTACAGTACCCTGCCTGTGATTCATTCTCCCCATCCCCTCTATCTGTCTATCTATCTATCTATCTATCTCAGACTCTCATTAAAATAAGATAAATAAAATGACTTTCAGGCTGGGGAGACAGCATAATGGTGATGCAAAAGCCATTCAAGCCTGAGGCTCTGTGGTCCCTGGTTTAATCCCCAGCACCATCATAACCCAGAACTAAGCAGTGTTCTGGTCTCTCTCTCTCTCTCTCTCTCTGTATCTTTCCCTTTGTATTTACTCTTTCTCATTAAAATAAAATAAATAAATAAATAATATTTAAAAATAATAATAACAAAAAAATAAAATGACTTTCAATAAAAGTGGGACTGGGGAAGCAGCATAGTGGTTATGCAAAAGACCTTTATGCCTGAGGCTCTGTAGCCCCAGGTTCAACCCCCAGCACCACCATAAGTCAGAACTGAGTGGTGCTTTGATGAAACCAGGGGGTGGGGGTGGTGTGGGGCAGGCTGGCTGGGAGTGGTAGGACTGTACAGACACAGAATCATGGTAGTAAAAATCAATAAACAAAATTATGTAAGAATTTAGTAAGAGTTTGTATCTGCCCCAGTCCAGGAGATGATTGTCAGGTAGCTGTCCCCATACCTAGTGGCCAGCCCAGGAAACCAGGACTGGAAACATCGGAGCACTCCAGCAAAAGTCAGCAGGGAACTAGCACCCACCAGGGCTGGACTGGAGTTGCCCACCTGGAGTCTAGCCCAGCCCCTGGGTGCTGCTGGTGATGGGAGCAGGGTGTCAGGTTCAGTCCCAGTGGACAGGAGCACCTCCCAGGGCCTGGGGGAGGAGGGAAGGCACTGGGTCAAGACCCGGGGTCCACCTGAGCCCGGAAGGGCAGCCGTCACTGTTGGCCATTGCCTGGGCCTGCGTTCCCGGGTGGCAGCCTGAGACATGGACTCCAGGGAGCATACAGGGGGTGGCCAGCAGAGGCTGCTTTCAGTCCTGAACATAATCACGTTGGAGAAAATTGGAGTTAATCACACGTGAGGTTGCCAGAGTCAAGCCCACCCAGGCTGAGTCCCCCAAATTATACCCTCTCCCTGGTAATTGCAGTCTGGCTTACAGCAGTCTCCATGAGGTCCACAGCAAGCGCCCTCTCTCATTTGGTGGGACAAAGGGGAAATCAGGGGGCCAGTTGTCACCCAGCTTGGGGCGGAGGGCTGAGGACTCTTTGGGCCCCCCACACACTAGAGAATGGAGCTCAGGATCTCTCTGTGCCGCCCTCCAGCCAAGATGGGCAGCGGAAGGAAGGGCCCTGTCACACAGAAGCAATGATGAGATCCAGTGTTGGGAAGTACACCAGCTCCCCCCTGCTTACTGTGGTCTATTTGCATAATCACTGTTTTACCTGAGACCCGCCCTGCCTGCTGGGCACTGGCTTAATCCCACTGGTTCGCACTCTCTTTTCGCTCTGCTTCCTCTCCTAGTCACACCCTGTTTTAACACCCTACCACTTCCTTCCTGGAGAGTATAAATGCAGGTGAATAAATCCAGCATGGCATTGCATTCCAGCTCAGCCATGAGAGTTCCTGGTTCCTCTCCTGCGTCGCTGAGTAGGCTGCCGGACCAGCAATCCAGGGCTAGAGAGACAGCATAGTGGTTCTGCAAAAGACTTTCAGGCCTGACCTCTAAGTTCTTGAATTCAGTCCCCAGCACCATCATAAGTCAGAGCCGTGCAGTGCTCTGGAGAGAATGAGAGCAGGAGGGAGGGAGGAAGGAATGAGAAAGGAAGGGAAAAGAAAGAGGAAGGAGGTTCCAGGTGCTGGCATACCTGGTTGAGCGCACAGGTTACTGTGCTCACAGAGCTTGGTTCAAGCTCCCAATTCCCACCTGGCAGGGGAAAATCTTCATGAGAACAACACTGCAAGTCTCTCTCTCTCTCTCTCTCTCTCTCCCTATCTCCACCTTCCTTCTCAATTTCTCTCTGTCGCTATCAGAAAAAGAAAAGAAAGAAAGAGAGGGAGGGAGGAAAGAAGGAAGGAAGGAAGGAAGGAAGGAAGGAAGGAAGGAAGGAAGGAAGGAAGGAAGGAGAGAGACAGGGAGGGAGGTCTATGGGGTTGATGGATTCATTGTACAGACACTGAGCCCTAGCGATAACCCTGGTGGCAAAAATACATACATACATACATACAAACATACATACGTACATACATACATACATGGATGGAGGGAGTGATTGAGTGAAGGAAGGAAGAAAAGGAGAGAGAGTAGTGAAATCACGGAGTTCCAAAAGATACAAAGTTGGGAAGTAAAGTCACCAAGGAACTCTAAAAACCAGAGCTCCAGGTTGCAAGGTGACTAAATTCTTTCTGTTCTGACCATCGGTGCCTCTGTATGGGCTACAGGTACCCCAGTCTCTGGGGGCGTCTGTTACATGCTGTCCCCAGCCAGACACAGGCTGAGGGGCTGCAGCCCAGACCCCCAGCTGGGCTGAGTGTGACTGACGTCACATCAGGTGGTTGCTATTCCAAGAGGTCCCAGGCTGGAGGAGGAAGCTTTGCTTTGCTGAGGGTAAGAGGTCAAGTTCAGGGAGGTTTTCCCTCCTCACACAGAATTCTGGCTGGGACGAGTTCATGCTCAGGTTTCTGACTGTCTCATCTGTCCCCAAGCCCCCTCCCCCTCTCTCTCAGCAGACACAGGTGCCCTGGCCCCTCAGCTCTCTCTGTGTCCTCACCCAGTCTGTAATCCAGCAGACACAGCACCCCTGGCAGCCCATGTCCCCGTCTGAATTATTTAGTATAGCCATTAGTGTTCTGGTGTGTGGGGGGGGGGGGTGGGGGTGGGGGCTTGGCAGGGATACTTGGTGGGAGAATCCATGAGTTCTGGGGCATATTTGGTGCTTTTTCCTGGTGTCTCCATGACTATACAATCTGCCTATGTTTTCAGGACATCAAAGAGCTAATTATCAGTTCAAACACACACAGAGAGAAACACAAACACTTGGGGACAGGTAGTAAGGCAGTACAACGGGCCAGATGCATATATTAACATGTGCAATGGTTGGAATCCATACTCCCCACCTGCAGCAGGTAAGCTTCACAAGCAGTGAAGCAGGTCTGCAGACGTCTCTCTGTCTCTCTCCCTCTCTCCTCCTCCCCTCTCAATCTCTATCTGTCCTATCAAATAAGGGGGTGGGGAAAGAACAGAAAATACAGCCATCTGAGTGGTGGATTCATCATGCAGGCACCAAATCCCAGTGATAGATAACTCTGGTGATAATAAGAAAAAAATAAGAAAGAAAAATAAAGGTTGGGAGTCGTTCAGTAGCGCAGTGAGTTAAGTACACATGGCACAAAGCGCAAGGATCAGTGTAAGGATCCCAGTTTGAGCCTCTGGCTCCCCACCGGCAGGGGAGTCACTTCACAGGCGGTGAAGCAGGTCTGCAGGTGTCTCTCTTTCTCTCCTCCTCTCTGTCTTCCCCTCCTCTCTCCATTTCTCTCTGTCCTATCCAACAGTGACAACATCAATAACAATAATAACTACAACAATTAAAACAACAAGGGCAACAAAAGGGAACAAATATTAAAAAAAGAAAAAGAGAGGCATCTCGATAAACACACACACACACACACCAAGCACAAGTATTAGCTCCCACTCATGGCTGTGTGTTAAGAGGAAGTATAATTCGAGTCTTCCTCACCACACATGGCCTGCCCAGACACTTGGCCCTGCAGAGCAAGTCAACTCCTGCTTGGTGTTCTGCCTGCTCTCAGAAGTTGCTCCCATGCCTGAAGAAGAAACAGGAGCAGACAGTTGGGCCACCAGCCCTCAGGCCCCTGCTGCCTCCCCCCGGGACACGACAGGAGTATCCCCTAATACCCTGGACTTATTAGGTCAGACCACACTCTTGAGAACATTGATAACAAGTAAGGGGCTTGTGTCCATCCAGGAAAGAAAGCATCATTCTGGGGGCTGAGCAGAGGTGCATGGTTTGAACGCGCAGGTAACCACGCACAAGGACTCCGGTTTAACCTCTTGCTTCCCACCTGCGGTGGTGGTGGGGGGGAGCTTTGTAAGCAGCGAAGCAGGTCTGCAGATGTCACTCTTTCTCTCTGTCTCCTCCCATCCCTCTCAATTTCTTTCTCTCCTGTCAAATTATTTTATTTTAGAAAGAAAAAAATGGGAGAAGAAATGGCTTTGGGGAGTGGTGAGTTCATAGTGCCAGCACTGAGCCCCAGCGATAATTATTGGGGCAAAATAGTAATAATAACAATAACAAGAAGAAGGAGAAGAAGAAAGAAGGAAGGAAGGAAGGAAGGAAGGAAGGAAGGAAGGAAGGAAGGAAGGTCCATTTTTGTTTGCTTGTTTTTCTATAGGATTACCAGGCCAGGCCACATGTGAAGGCCACTAAGTGGGTAGAAGGAGCCTATGCCCTGGTGGACTCAGTTGGGGACAGTCCCTCAAACACTGCCCTGTCCTCCAGGGTCACCTCTGGGGCTTCAGGGTCACTCTGAGAACTGCCCCATCTGGGTCCCTATCCAGACACAAGCCTGGCACCTAATGGGGCGAGCCCTGAACCAAGATCCCTGTCCCCACTCACAGTTCTCTGTCCACCTCCAGTGCTCGGTGGCCAGTGATGCTGTGTGGCTTTGTGTCTGGCTCCCAAAAGGAGCGGATTGGAACTGTCTGAGATGACCCTGGGCAGAAGGAAATTGATCAACTTGACTCCAGTTGTTAAAACCAGTCTAGAAACAGGAAAGCTTCAGGGACCCATGTCCCCACCCAATTCCTAATGCCCTTACACTTTCGTTACAGGAGAACACAGTTGAGACCTATTATGGGATTGTTCTCAGAGGAGGCATTTTCTGAAAGGCGGGAAGAGTGACAGGAGTTGGGAAGACTCCTCTCCGTGACTGTCCCCAAGTTCGGCTACTGGTTCCCCACAATCCCCCACTTCCACTTGTCCAGAGACTGACACTCCATCTCACTGCAGCCGAGAAGTGAGAGCAAGCTGGGTGAAGAAGTTAGGGGACATATACTCCATGGAATATTTCTCTGTAATTAAAGATCATACTGTATTCTTGGAGACAAAATGGATGGAACTGGAGTTACTTATGCTTGAAGTTACTTATAATGAAGCAAGTAAAGAGGCAAGTGACAACTAGCAGATGGTCTCATTTATATGTGGAACATAGAAAATTAAAACACATGAGTTTGTGGGGCTAGGCAGAAGTGCACCAAGCTAAGCACACACATTACCACAAGTGAGGAACCCAGGTTCAAGCCCCCAGTCCCCACCTGCAGGGAGAGAAGCTTCATGAGCAGTGAAGCAGGTCTGCAGATCTCTTTCTCTCTCTCCCTCTCTCTTTTTCTCTCTCTCTCTCCCCCTCCCCTTTCAATTTATTTCTGTCCTGAAAAAAAGAGAGAAAGAAAAAAAGAGAGAAAGAAAAGAAAAAAGAAGGAGGGAGGAATGACCTCTGGGAGCAGTGGATTCGTCATGCAGGCACCAAGCCCCAGCAATAACCTTGGTGTTAAGAAAAATAAAATAAGAAAGATGAATTGAAAAGTAAAAAGTAACCAAACTGCAAACTCTCTCTAAGACTTCGTGAGAACTGATGTGGAACTATGCCTCTGTGATTTCATAATCTTGTAAACCCTTATAAAATCACTGATAGTTTTTTTTAAAAAAATACTTATTACTTGTTCTGTGTGTTTATTTTATTGGATAGAGAGAAAGAAATCAAGAGGGAAGAGAGATCTAGAGATCTAGAGAGAGAGAGACAAAGAGACACCCTCAGCCCTGCTTCACCACTCATGAAGCTTCCCCCCTGCAGGTGGGAACAGGAGCTTGAACGTGAGTCCTTGCACATTGTAACCCGTGTGCCCAGCCAAGTGCGTCATCACCCAGCCCCTAGGTAACGTTTTAAATAATTGAAATAAATAAACTGAAGTCTGATACTCCTTGAAGGAACGGAGCTTGGCTTGAGCTAATAGGCCCCAGCCCTCAGCCTAGATTCACACAGCAAGAAAAGCAGGTTTCTCTTCAGGCCAAAGCCAGTGTGGCAGTGTGTCTGGGGCCCTGGACGGCTGACACTTGTTCTACTTCAAGCTCGGCCCCACAAAATCAAGGGTAGGGGACTACAGAGTGGTCTGTGGTCTATGGCCCCTTCTAAAAGTTCTAGGAAATGCTCACCTCCAGCTAGAAACATGTGTTGGGCTGGGTGGACTCAGAGAGGGGGAATGGGAAGCAGAGTCTCCGTGGCCAGCCTGCTTGCTGGAGAGAAGACACAGCCAGACCGGAGTTTCCAAATGTCAGGGCTTTTCAAAATGTTGCACCTCTTCTATCCCTGAATGAAACGGACACGATCCTTTTAGGGTTAAGAAAAGCACCAATAGGCCGGCAAAATAGCTCACTTAGATAACGTGCTGCTTTGCCATGTGTGTGAGACCCAGGTTCAAAGCCAGCCCACACAGCATTGAAGAAAACTTCGGAGTGTAATCTCTCTCTCTCTTTCTCTCTCTCCCTCTTCTCTCTCTCTCTCCCTCTCTCTCTCTGTGTGTGTCTCTCTCTCTGTCTCTCTCTCTCTCTTTCTCTCTCCTTTCTCTGTCCCTAAACAAAAGTAAAATAAAAACAGGGAGCTGTCAGTGGCACACCAGGTTAAGCACACATATTACCACGCTCAAGGACCTGAGTTCAAACCCCCACTCCCCATCTGCAGGGAGGGAATGCTTCACAAGCAGTATAGCAGGTCTGTATTTGTCTCTCTTTCTCTTTCCCTCTCTACCTCCCCCTTCCCTCTCAATTTTTCTTTGTCTTATCCAATAAAAAAAAAAAATGGCTGCTGGGAGCAGTGAATTCACTGTACAGTCACCAAACTGATAACCCTGGTGGCAGGGAGAGGGGAGGGATTTTAAAAATGAAAAGGAAACAGAAAAGAAAAACATACACATTAACTAACTAAAAACAAAGACTGGCCTAAGGCTTGTCATTTGGAGGCCCTAATACCCTCTCCCTGGGAGCAGCCATACTGATACTGTCCTTTAGCTTGAATTGGACCTGACAGAACCTTGCTGGGAAGGACCCTGGACTGGGCAGGGCCAGTGGGCCAGGATGATGAAACCTCTCCAGCCCTACAGGATGCATCCCTGAGTGGAGGCATGGGGTCCTCCTCACCCCGTTTCTACATGACCGTTATATGTTCTTCTACTGAGTCTGCTCATCTCCATTCATAGAAATGTGTGATTCTTCCTAAACAACTATGCAAGCGGTGACATCTCCCTAACTATACTCCATATAAAGACAGACACCCACTTCCTCTTTTCTGAAGCATACTACCAAGCTCCTAGCATTGTTTTTTCTCCTGGTTGTCCAGCCAGTGAGCCCCTTCTTGTCTTTGGCAGCCTTTCCTGTGAGTTCTTTGACCTTGCAAGGCAGTAGATAGAAATCCCAGGCCCTTCATGGCTTCCATGTTCCATCTGGTTGGGACGTCTCAGGCCAGAGAGACAGCTGGCCTACTTGGCTAAGCCTTAGCCAGTCTGTGGCGAAAGTTCTGGTGTTTGTTTCTCCAGTTCTGGACACCCCACCCCACCCCCTTTTCAGCTCCATGGCAGAGGTGAGCAGGGTTTCACAGCTATATCCATCTGGAAAATGTGGCCAGGGGTGCCCTGAGGAAGCCAGACTCGGGCAGCAGCAGCAGGAATCTGGGGGAGGCCGGGACTACAAGATGGCCACCAAACCCTTCCCAGAAGCCAATGATGGGAGCAGGGTTTTCATAAAGGAGTAACGGCCCTGTCTCTGGAGGAGCCTAGGCAGGCCTAGAAGACCCTAGAAAGACCCTGGCAAGTCCCTCGGAGCCTTTGAGATCTTAGAAGCTCTGGATGTGGATGGCTGAGCTTGTGGGAGAAGGAGGGAGGGTCCTGCCCTTTTGGCAGCATCAAAGCCTTCTGCCCCGCAGGGCATTCCTCACCAGCTTTTATCCGGGACTTTGAAGGGGGAGCAGTAATCCCATGCTTAAACCAAAACATCTTTCGGTGGGGCCCTGAGCTTTGAACACACTCTTGATCCTTCCCGCCACCCCCTGAGGCTCTAGGGATCACTGAACTGGAGGGAGGTGAGGCCTGCCTGACACCTGCCCCTCAGAGCTAGCGTCTTTGTCTGAGGGGACAACTGGCATCCAGAGCCATCTGACTCGACTTCCAGTCACTTGAAACAGCCGTGACTTTGTGGATCCTATGTAGGAACCAGAGGAGACCTCAGCCACCTCCTCCATGTGCCCACCAGGATGTCATGTCTTAGGAGCTGTGACATTTCAGAGGAAACTGTGTCTGAGAAACCTCTGCCCCATTTTTAGTTCCTGATGAAATCAGAGTTTGCATGTTTTATGGAATTCATGGGTAAGCAGATGGTGGGCGTCCCGTCCTCCCCGCCAGTGCAGGTCTGCTGGCACTCGGTGGTGGTGGTGGTGGTATGTGTGTGTCTCTGTCTGTCTATCTGTCTGTACACACACACCTATGTTCATCATTCATACATCGATGTTGCCATCATCCAGGGAGACCAAGTGCTCAGAGCCAGGAATGCAGTCCCAGCTTGGGGTTAAACTAAAGCAGGTGGTAGCACATACTACAGTTTACAGTTTACAAAGAACCAGGTTCAAGCCCCCTTCCCCACTTGCTGGGAGGAAGCTACACAGCAGTGAAACAGATCTGCAGGTGGCTCTCTGTCTCTCACCTTCCCTTCCTACCTCCTACTCCTCTCTCAGCTTCTATCTGTCCTATCAAATTAAAGAAAAGAAAGAAAGAAAGAAAGAAAGAAAGAAAGAAAGAAAGAAAGAAAAAAGAAAGAAAGGAAAGTTTTTTAGGACTTTGTTAGGAAGTGAACCACCTGGAATGGAATTAGAGAATCCTATGAAAGGAAAGGTCTCACCCGAGTAATGAGGGTGAAGGGTTGACATTCCATGCCTGATGTCACTGAACACAGTCTGAAGTGAAGCATGCTAAGGTGGTACTCATTGCATTGATTAGGCTGGGATTGGTGGATGCAATATCATTTGGTATGAATTGAGAGAAGCATGCAGGAAAGTGAGCCCCACCCTAGAGGTTCCAGGACTGGGGGAAATATAGGCTCTATAGAGGAAGTGGGAGGTTCCTGCTGTCTTAGGGCTAAGAAGACAATAGATAGTTATTGCTATAATCACATTATTTGGCAATTGGGTTAACTTTGAAAAATCCCCTTGTTAGGATTTGCTGTATCATACACAACATCACCATAATTTATGTCCTTTGACGTTATTTGTATATAGCTGTGTCTTATAGAATAAGGCCACTGGTTGCTTCTGTTCTCCCTGGTCTAAGCTTTTGGAGAGTCAACATTTCAAAGACTCAGCCTATGGTCTGTGCATTAAAAAGTTTGAGACATTCAATCAATTTTTCCCCTCTAATTAAATAAATAATGATTTAGATGACTACAAGTTAATAGGAGTTTACATAAACACCCTTCCCACCACCAAAAGACTGTGTCCCATCCCATCCTCCCCCCACCCCAGTGAAGATGAACATCCACCCTCACCCTCAACCCAGAGATTTTTACTTTGGTGCCCTACTCCAAACTCAGTCAGATCCTGCTTTGAGTTTCCCTTTCTGTTCTTCTTTCCCAACTTCTGTTTATGAATGGGATCATCCCATACTCATCTTTGTCTTTCTGACTTAGCTTACACAACATAATTCCTTCTAGCTCCATCCAAGATGGGTCAGAGAAGGTGGGTTCATTGTTCTTAATAACTGCATAGTATTCCATTGTGTATATATACCACAGTTTTCTCAGCCACTCATCTGCTGTTGGGCACCTGAGTTGCTTCCAGGTTTTAACTATTACAAATTGTACTGCTATGAACATAGGTGTACATATATCTTTTTGGTTGGGTGTTATGGAGTCCTTGGGGTATAACCCCAGGAGAGGAATTACTGGATCATATGGAAGGTCCATGTCTAGCCTTGTGAGAGTTCACCAGACTGCTTTCCAAAACCTAGATATCGACCAGGTCCCATGAGATAGAGCAGATGTTCACATGTATCCATTAATCAGGGCAAAATATATACCTGAAAGCAAAAGTGCACAATAGTCTGCAGTGAGTCAGTATATGCAGCAAGCAAGTAGAAAGGCCTAAAAAGACCATAAAGTTCCTAATGAAATAGTGTCTACTTAGACCTAGATACCCTCCTCACCTACTTCCTCTTATACTTCCCTCAGCCACTCCAAAGCTAACCTTATCAAAGTAAGGACTGCAAAAGCTGAATAAGGTCAAGAGACATACTTTAATGATGACATACTTAATGATGACACTTTAGTCACTATCAGGCCACCCCATCATCTGGGGCCCTAGTCAGGGAGTCCTGAAATTCCCAAACAGACATGATGGGCCTACACCTTCAATAGATCCTTCTTTCCATTGTTACCAGTCATCTGTATCAGGAACAACACAATAGACCCCTTTGTGGGTCCCCCCCATAGGACCTTGCCCTCAACATGGATAAACAACAGTAGAGAAAGTTCCATCCTCCGAAGGGAGGCTGGACAACATACTCTATGCTACACCTGAGGAAGATAGGTCTTGTTGGGGCATCATGGAACATTCCTACTCATGACCACAGAATGTGAGCTCAGATCTACAGGGATACAGAGGTCACATAGGCTCCTAAGCTGAATATGGGCCCTAGATCAGATCCAATCGACGGGGTTTACAGTCAACAATATTTATACCTTTCCCATATTTTGGAGCTACTCTTCCCTGATCCAGCTTTCTGGTCCGTTTCCCAGCTATGACATCATCTCCCCAGACAATAACCTGGGTCCTCCTGTATATCAGATGTCAGGTTCAGGAAAAAGAAAAACAACAACTAATATAGTCATGGGCTCTTTGGAATATAACTAAAATAGGCCTACTAGCTATCTGCAAAATGGAGAGCCCCCAATTCTTCATATGAACTATCACTGCCTTTAGGTTCATGATTAGTCAACTATCTGTTTAGCTCTATATGTTAACTCTTTTCTCAGCCACCAGGTTCCAGATGCTAACATGATGCCAAACAGACTTCCCTGGACAAACAGCCTCATCAATGTGTCCTGGAGCCCCACTTCCCCAGAACTCCGTCCCACTAGGGAAAGAGAGAGACAGGCTGGGAGTATAGATCAACCCACCAGCGCCCATGTTCAGCGGAGAAGCAGTTACAGAAGCCAGACCTTCCACCTTCTGCATCCCACAACGACCCTGGGTCCATGCTCCCAGAGGGATAGAGAATGGGAAAGCTCTCAGGGGAGGGGATGGGATACGGAGTTCTGGTGGTGGGAATTGTGCGGAGTTGTACCCCTCTTATCCTATGGTTTTGTCAGTGTTTCCTTTTTACAAATAAAACTTTTTTAAAAAAGAATTTAAGGTGCCAAGAATGACGAATACATTGTGCAAGTCCTAGGCTCCAGCAATAACCTTAACGGCAGGGGTGGGGGGTGGGGGGCTGGGGACACACCTAACTAAAGCAGAGGGAAGAGCATCTCTCTGGGGTGGATTCCGGGACCACCAGGCCCTCTGAAGTTCAGAGTCAATGAACCAGAGCTCTCAAAGCAGGTTTCTCATGACAAGCATTGAAGCTAGTGCCCAATGATCTCCCTTAAGGGTTACTTACTACAAGGGGGGGGGGGGGTTCTAGCTGGTCTCTCTCTCTCTCCCTCTCCCTCCCCCTCCCCCTCTCCCTCCCCCTCCCCCTCCCCCTCCCCCTCCCCCTCTCCCTCTCCCTCTCCCTCTGAATCACACACACACACAGAGAGACACTCTTGGAGACACCAGCCATATCTAGTTTGGACTTGATATCTTCAGTAGCCACTGTTTGGGAAAGAGCTAGGGGTGAATGAGTGGTTAAATGAAGGAGTGCAACACCTGAGGTTGCTGTGCTGAAAACCTCACACCCTGTTCCTGACGTTCCCAACCCACAAGCCTGGGAGATGACTCATAAGCTATCACTCATGCCTTGCCACACAGGAGGCCCTGGGTTCAATCCCCTTCACTGCACAGAAGCACCATGGACAGTACCAGGACGAGCTCCATGGATGGTGGGTGGTACAATGTCTCCCTCACTTTCCCACACTCTCTTGCCCTAGAAGACAAAAGGCTGGGGAGTTACCTCAGCAATGTCGCATATGGACAATGTCCTGAGTTTATTCCCTTGCACCACATTAAAAAAAAAAATCACCCAGGGATGAGAAGATGATGTCCCAGGTTTAGTCCCTAGCACCACCATAAGCTAGAGCTGAGCGATGCCCTGGTCTCATCTTCTCTCTCACATCTCTTCTCCTTCTCCTCCTCCTCCTCCTCCTCCTCTCTCTTCTATGTCTCTTTCATTAAAATAAAATAGGAAATAAATCAAACTTTAAAAAAAAAAATCACCCCAGCTGTGAGATGTTTCAGTTGTCAACTCACACAAAGGAAGGAGTCCCAAAGGCACTCCAGGGGTGCCACTTCCTGTCCTCTAACCAAGCCAGGCAAATACCTGCAACATTCTGAAGGGGAATTCCTGTGAGAACCAAACCTGGGCGGCCCCAGCCCACTGAGTGTGCCCCAAACACATCCGCTGCCAGGGAGCCAGTCCTCCCTCCCCAGGCCAGCTGGAAGCTCTGAGAATCATGAGCTCACACTGCTGCTGCCCCGCACCCCCAGGTCACCCCAGGTCAGCTGGAGCCAGAAGCAGCTGCAGGTTTGGGCCAGGTAGGAAAGGGGAGCCGCCAGGCCCCCCAGATGCTGGATGGCTGCCCAGAAGCCCAGGAGCTGAGCAATGCCGAGCTGGCAGTGCGAGTCAGCTTGCAGGTTCATGTCCATGAGTGGAGTTTCTTCCTGTTTCCACTGGCACATGGCTGACCATAGTGTCCACAGGTATGGGTAGAGCCTGTGGCATGGCTTGTGGGTTCTGGACACTGTGACCGTGTTGAGACTGAAGAGTGGGGGAGACCATACCACGGGTCTGCAAACAGACTCATGCCTGAGACTCCAAAGTCCCAGGTTCAATCCCCTGCACTACCATAAACCAGAGCTGAGCAGTGCTCCTGTGAATTAAAAAATAATAATTTTTTAAAATGTTTTTATATTTATTTATTTATTTTCCCTTTTGTTGCCATTGTTTTTATTGTTGTTGTAGTTGTTATTGTTGTTGTTATTGATGTCATTGTTTTTAGATAGGACAGAGAGAAATAGAGAGAGGAGGGGAAGACAGAGAGGGGGAGAGAAAGAGACACCTACAGACCTGCTTCACCACCTGTGAAGAGACTCCCCTGCAGGTGGGGAGCTGGAGGCTTGAACCGGGATTCTTAGGCCAGTCCTTGTGCTTCGTGCCACATCCGCTTAACCCACTGCTCTACCTCCTGACTCCCCCCCAAAAAATTATTTTATTTTATTTATTTGTTTCTTGGATAGAGACAGAGAGAAATCCAAAAGGAAGGGAAGCTAGAGAGGGAGAGAGAGAAAGACACCTACAGCACTGCTTCATTGCCTGTGAAGTTTCCCTGCTTCAGGTGAGGGCCGGGGGCTTGAACCCTGGTCTTTGTGCATTGTAGCATGTACACACGACCAGACGCACCAGTGCCTGCCCCACCAAATAAAAAAAAACTGTATTTAAAAATGAAAAAGAGGCTCAACAATGGTAGAGAATGTCCGATCCTCTAACAGGGGGTTGGATAACACATTCTATCTACCACCTGAAGAAGATGGGTCCTGAAATTGGTGTGATTCAAAATGTTCCCAGTGATGACCACAGAACGCAAGTTTAGACCTACAGGGATGCAGAGGTTACATAGGTTTCTAAGCTGAATATGGGCCCCAGATCAAATCGATGGGGCTCACAGTCAACAATATTTATATACTTTTCCCATATTTGGGAGCTACTCTCTTCCTTGATCCAGCTTTCTAGCCCTTTTTCCAGCCATGACATCATCTCCTCAGACAATAGCCTGGGTCCATCTGCATATCAGATGTCAGGCTCAGGCAAAAACTAATTAAGTCATGGGCCCTTTGGAATATACCTAAAATAGGCCTACTAGCTATTTCCAAGATGGAGACCCCAAATCTTCATCTGCACTATTCCAGCCTTTAGGTTCAGGATTAATCAACAATTTGTTTGGCTCTATATGTTAACTCTTTTTCAGCCACCAGGTTCCACATGCTACCATGATGCCAACTGGACTTCCCTGGACAGACAACCCTGCCAATGTGTCCTGCAGCTCTGCTTCCTCAGACCCCTGCCCCACTAGGGAAAGAGAGAGACAGGCTGGGAGTATGGATCGATCTGTCAACGCCCATGTTCAGCAGAGAAGCAATTACAGAAGTCAGACCTTCCACCTTCTGCGTCCCATAATGACCCTGGGTCCATACTCCCAGAGGGTTAAAGAATAGGAAATCTGGGAGTCAGGCAGTAGCGCAATGGGTTAAGTGCAGGTGGCGCAAAGCGCAAGGACCAGCATAAGGATCCTGGTTCAAGCCCCCGGCTCCCCACCTGCAGGGGAGTCACTTCATAGGTGGTGAAGCAGGTCTGCAGGTGTCTGCCTTTCTCTCCCCCTCAGTCTTCCCCTCCTCTCTCCATTTCTCTCTGTCCTATCCAACAGTGATGACATTAATAACAACAACAGTAATAACTACAACAATAAAACAACAAGGGCAACAAAAGGGAATAAATACACAAATATTTTTTAATTTTTTTTTAAAACTTAAAAAAAAAGAATAGGAAAGCTATCAGGGGAGGGGATGGGATACGGAGCTCTGGTGGTGGGAATTGTGCCCCTCTTACCCTATGGTCTTGTCAGTGTTTCCATTTTATAAATAAATTCAAATAAAAATTTAAAAATTATAAAAAGAAACAGAATTAGAAATTCAGTGCTTTGTGGTTCAGGTTGATGGGGTAAACAATTAATTTTATTCATAGATTCTTTTTTTAATATTTATTTATTTTCCCTTTTGTTGCCCTTGTTGTTTTATTGCTGTAGTTATTATTATTGTTATTGATGTCGTCATTGTTGGATAGGACAGAGAAAAATGGAGAGAGGAGGGGAAGACAGAGGCAGAGAGAAAGAGAGACACCTGCAAACCTGCTTCACAGCCTGTGAAGCGACTCTCCTGCAGGTGGGGAGCTGGGGGCTTGAACCGGGATCCTTGCACTGGTCCTTGTGCTTTGCACCACGTGCGCTTAACCCACTGCGATACCACCCGACTCCCTCGTCATAGATTCTTTTCAAGAATGGGAGCTACTCTCTGCCCTAAGCCAACTTTCTAGCCCTTTTCTCTACTCTAATGCCATCTTCTCAGACAATATTTTTTCCTACTCCACGTTAGATATCAAACTCAAGTAAAGACTACCGCTGTGGTGGGGCCCTAGGAACATGCCTAAAATGGACTTCCTAGCTCTTTCCAGCCTAAAATCCCTAATCTCATGTGCTATGTTCCTACTTTTTGGTTCCTGTTCTTTAATCATTTTGTTCCACTTTCTATCTTAACACCTTTCAGCCACCAAGTTGCAGACCCTATCATGATTCCATCTTGACTTCCCTGAGCAGACGACCTCACCAGTATGTCCCGGAACCTCACCTCTCCAGGGCTGTACCCCACTAGGGAAAGAAAAAAAACAGGTTAGAGGTATGGATCCACCTGCCAATGCATATGTCCAGCAGAAAAGGAATACAGAAGCCAGAATTCCTACCTTCTACACCCCAAAAAACTTTTGGTCCATACTCCTAGTGGGGTAGAAACGATAGGGGGATGATGACCAGAGGGTTCTGAAGTCCAACCCCATCAGGAACTGGAAAGAGAAGAGAAAAAAGGGAGGAACATTTGAATAGGTATATGTGACTTGGAAAAGAAAAAGATGGGACCTCAAAAAAAGGGGGAGAGCAAATATATACAAATATAGACAGATGCTTATAAAAGTTAAGGTTAACCCATATTTACAACATTAGGACATTAGGACAACTGCCATGGCTTACAATGGAGGGTCTGGGGAGTCAGAACCCTGGTGATAGGGACGGTATGGAGTTGTACCAGCTATCTTGTAATTTTGTAAATTAATACTAAATCACTAATTAAAAAATTTTAAAAAATGAAAGAGAAGACCCCCATAGGACCTTGCCCTCAACTTGGGTCAACAAAGGTAGAGAATGTTCCATCCTCCAAAGGGAGGCTGGACAACACACTCTATGCTACACCTGAGGAAGATGGGTCCTGATATTGGGGCAGCTTGGAATGTTCCTACTCACGACCAAAGAATGTGAGCTCAGATCTACAGGGATGCAGAGGTCGCATAGGCTCCTAAGCTGAATATGGGCCCTAGATCAGATCACATCGATGGGATTTATAGTCAACAGTATTTATACACCTTTCCCATATTTGGGAGCTACTCTCTTCCCAGATACAGCTTTCTGGTCCTTTTTCCAGCTATGACATCATCTTCCCAGACAATAACTAGGATCCACCTGCATATCAGATTTCAGGCTAAGGGGGAAACAAAAACAAACAAAAAACTAGTATAGCCACAGGCCCTTTGGAATATAACTAAAATATGCCTACTAGCTATCTACAAAATGGAGAGACACCCCCCAACTCTTCATCTGCACTACTCCAGCCTTTAGGTTCATGATTAGTCAACAACTTGGTTGACTTTATATGTTAACTCTCTTTTCAGCCATCAGGTTCCAGATGCTAGGATGATGCCAACCAGACTTTCCTGGACAGACAACCCCACCAATGTGTCCTGGAGCTCCGATTCCCCAGAACCCTGCCCCACTGGGGAAAGAGAGAGACAGGCTGGGAATATAGATCGACCAGTCAACACCCATGTTCAGTGGAGAAGCAATTGCAGAAGCCAGACCTTCCACCTGCATCCCACAATGACCTTGAGTCCATACTCCTAGAGGGATAGAGAATAGGAAAGCTATCAGGGGAGGGGATGGGATACGGAGTTCTGGTGGTGGGAATTGTGCGGAGTTGTACCCCTCTTATCCTATGGTTTTGTCAGTGTTTCCTCTTTGTAAATAATAAAAAAAAAAATACAAAAAAATGAAAGAGAACTGAAGAGCATTGTGTGGAACCCTCTGTGTGTGTGTGTGTGTGTGTGTGTGTGTGTGTGTGTGTGTGTGTGTGTTGGGGGAGGGCTATTCTGCACTCCAGGCTCTGTGCAGAGAATACTATCTGTGGGTTTTTCTTATTCCATGTGAATCTCGTCCAACAGAGTTCATTTTCAGAGACTGGAGACAAGGAAATTGCTTCTATGTCATTTAAGAACATAGGAAACAAGATCTAGGCGGTGACATACCCAAGTGAGTGTGCATATTATTAATACAATGTGCAAGGACCCAGGTTCAAGCCCCCAGTCTCCACCTGTAGTGGGGAAGCTTCACAAGCAGTGAAATAGGTCTGCAGGTCTCTCTCTCTCTCTCTCCCTCTCTCTCTCTCTCTCTCTCTTCCTCCCTCCCTCCCTGCTTCCTTGAGAGGCAGTCTTTATTGTAACATAAAATACACCATTTTGTGACTGCCCCAAATTATACACAATACTTTTTTGGGGAGGGTGACTACTAATCTGCCTTAACACGAAAATATGTATCTGAAATATTTTCACAAAGTATTGAAAAGGAAAGATTATCAAAGCTGTATTTCCACTTTAAGTTACAGTCACTGTGAATCTCCCTCCTACTCCCTACAAAGCCCTGCACTGACTTGAGAGGCGTGTGTGTGTGTGTGTGTGTGTGTGTGTGTGTGTGTGTGTGTGTCTGGGAGCAAGTGAGAAGCTGAGGTGGTTGAGGGGTGTTACTACCTCTTGTGATTCCGGATGAGAGAAAAAAAAAACAGTGCAGATAGCAAGCTCACCTTTCACTCAAAAATCTCTCCCCTCTATGGCATGGCCTCAGGAAGTTAAGACAGCTCTGTCACTCTTAAGGCATAGGAGCCCCCTTGCTTGAGATATTTACCCCGTGATCCACACAGCAACACCCTGCCTGGACTTCCCCCACCCCAGACACCCAGAGAATCAGCCACCACCCAAGAGAAAGGGGGAGAGTATAGCCCTAAACGCTGTGTTTGCTCCCAGCAGTCAAAGACAGGAAGGTTCTAATTATAAAGCTCCTATTTATTCTGTTTACTGAAATGCCCAGATGTGGAGGGAAGCTTTGCCACCAAGCACGCCCAGGACTGGGGGGTTGGCTGGGTGCTCTGCTGTCTCCCACCCAACACCCACTCCCACAGGATCAGCACGCAGTAAGCACACAAGTTGCATTTGTGGGCCAGACTGGGCACCTCTGGGGGTGCTCCAAGCACAGTTCTGATGCTCTGCTGTGGGAGGCGGGGGAGAATGGAGCAAGGCACAGCATGCCAGGATAATCAGGTGGGCATGAGGGCTTCTTTATAAGAAGCAGGAGAGAGGGAGAGAGCAAGAGAGAGAGGCTGACTTAACATCCACCTCTCTACCCATGCTGGGCGAGCCTGCAGTGGACCTGGAAGGGCTTTATCCCTCTTAAAAGCACAACAGCTGTGCATAGGGTGAACAAAATAGCTCACTTGGGTAGTGCATTGCTTTGTCATGTGCACAATTCAGGTTCAAGGCCAGCCCTCATTACACTGAAGGAGGTTTCAGTGAGTGATATTTCTCTCTCTCTTTCCTGTTTCTAAATATATATATAATTAACATAATCACAGACTGGTTCGTGGCACACGCAGTAGAGTGCACACATTGCCACACACAAGGACCTGGGTTCAAGGCCCTAGGTCCCCACCTGCAGGAGGGAAGCTTCATAAGTGGTGATGCAGAGCTGCAGATATCTCTCTTTCTCCCTCTTTCCCTCTCACCCTATTTCTCTTCGCCCTATCAAATAAAAAGAAAGGGGGATAAGAGATGGAGGGGATGGGGAAACATAACTCTGGTACGGGGAACATATGGAATTATACCCCTATTATCTTCAATTTTGTAAATCAATATTAAATCATTAATAGAAACATACATTTAAGAAAAAGAAAAAAAGAAGAAAAATTTAAAAAGAAGAGGTAAAACTGAGAAATGTTATGCATGTGCAAACTATTGTATTTACTGTCAAATGTAAAACATTAATTCCCCAATAAAGAAATTAAAAAAGAAAGAAAGAAAGAAAGAAAAAAAGAAAGAAAGAAAGGAGAAAATAGAGGTCTCCAGGTACAGTGGAGTCACTGAGAAGGCACTGAGCCCCAGCAATAATCTTGGTAGCAATTGTTTTTTAAGTAATCAATCAATTAACTAACTAATTAATTAATTAAAAGCAACTGTGAGTGGTCTGGGAGGTAGCACAGTAGATAAAGCATTAGACTCTCAAGCATGAGGTCCTGAGTTCAATCCCTGGCAGCACATGTACCAGAGTGGTGTCTGATTCTTTCTCTCTCTCCTATCTTTCTCATAAATAAACTTTTTAAAAACTTTTTTTAAATGTGGAGAAAAATAAATAAAAGCAATTATGAGGGGCTGAGCGATGTTGTGCCTGGCTGAGGGCACATGCTACAGTGTGTGAGCGCCCAGGTCCAAGCCCCCAGTCCCCACCTACAGTGGGAAGCTTCACAAGCAAAGAGTAGGACTGCAGATGCCTCTCTTTCCCTCCCTGTCTCTCCCTTCCCTCTCAATCTCTCTGTCTGTAGCCAAAACCTAAATAAATTACATATGACCAACCTGCATAGAAGAAGCAGGAGGTCTCCCCACAAGAGGAAGTCCTGTTCCTTCCTGAAGGAAGAACTCTCAGATGCCCAGGGCTCTGAGCCCCCCCTCAGAAGTTGCCCCCAGTCCTGCACATTAGCCCAAGCACCTGTCTCTATCCAGAAGCGAGACGACAGGTCAGAGGATGATGACATGAGGGTCCACCCCAGATGCCTGTTAGCTCTGAAGTCTGGCTTTTTGCTTCCAAATTAGTTGAGCCAAGTGACCACCCCCGACCTCTCCACCCACAGCTGACCACCAAACGCGGGACCTCCCCAGGCCTAGAAGTCACCAGGTCACAGACCCCCTCCCCACTCAGTGTCTGGCACGGTTGAATGGAATTAGTCATCTATTTCCAAGGCCCTGGCAGAAGAGCTGCCAAAGCCAGCAGAGCACTTGCCAAGTCTACTCGGCAGCTGGTCCTCCCTGAGACCCCATCCCAGATCTCCATCAAGGTTGAGCATTCCCAGGAATTCTAGTTCAAGGTCAGTTTGCTGAAAGAAAAACAAAACAAAAGCAAACCAGAATGCAGGACAGTGGGCTGGAGGGGGTGTGTACCTTTGAGAGAGGTATTCCATTCCGGGCCCTTCCCCTGCCTGGTATGTCTACCCCTGAACATACCATTATTTTTTTTTTCCTCCTTATTTAACAAGAACTTTAAAAAAAAAAAAAAAAAAAAAAGACTTGGAGCCAACCCTCAACAAAAGCTTCTCCTCCCGGCCTAATCCTGCTGTCTCATTAAGCTTACTTAGCCCCTACCTCATACCAGGAGAACCAGTTTGCCCAGACCTAATGCGATTACCAGCTCACTTGTGGTGAGTTTGGTCATCTCCTGCAGCCTGAAAAAGAGAGAGAGCACTGGGCTCCCGTTCTCAGAGGTACTGTGGTCAGGTGCTTGCCTCTGAGTCCCTTTGTTTTTCTCCCCACGAAGGGGTCTGACTGTTTTGCTGAGTTCTGTACTAAGCCGGGGCAAGCTTCCTTGGGTTACTGCCGGTGCAGCTGAGTCCTGGGTCTTGCACACACAGGACCAAGGACTGGATCCATCAAGCACATGTTTCCTGATCACTGAGAACTCGTCGCTGTTTCTCCCTGGCATTGGCTTCACCTGGAGAAATGACCTTCACAGACGTTTGCAGCCCTGTGTTCACAGCTGCATTATTCACGATAGCCAGAGTGGAAGCAGCCTACATGCCATCTGTAGAGGATGACTGGCTAAAGAAGGTACAGGATATACATTCCATGGAATACTACTCTGTAATCTACAAGGATGATATTGTATCCTTTGGGACAAAATGGATGGAACTAAAGGTGACTGTGCTTAGTGAAATAAGAGATGAAAGATAACTCCCAGAAGTGTTTACTTATATGTGGAATCCAGAGATCTGATTCACATGAACTTGCCAAAACAAACAAACAAAAAATAGAAGCAAGCAAACTTTGAGATTTGTGAGAACTCTGGTGTATCTCTTTGGGAGGTGAGAGGGTGGGGACACAGAGCTCTAGTGGTAGGTGTGGTGTGGGACTAGACACTGTCATCTTACAATCTTGTAACCCACTATTAATCAAACAAAAATAAATAAAGGAAGGAAGGGAAGAAGGGGAGAAGGGAGGAAGACAAAAAGGAAGGGAGAAAGAAAGAAGAAATAAAAAGAAAAAAGAAATGACCTTCTCTCCTCGCCTCTAGGGTCACACTGGTGCAGTGAGTTTGGGCAGGCCCTCCCAGCTCTACTGTGAGAAATTGGCTCAGCTGACGGTGCAGGCCTCAGAAGTGCCGTGCTCCTGGGGAAAAAAAGCCTGCTGGTCCCAGGCCTTTGCTTCTGTACTCAGCAGGGCTGGGTTACAGCCACCGCTTCCTATAGGCCATGAGTGACAGACACTTCCTTCCTCCCTGAGTACCAATTTCACCCCATCATAGTCTTGGCCATCTCTAGCTGACCAGAGCCCCTCTGACCTCAAGCTGCTTTTCAGTCACTTAGAAACCAGGATGCACCAGTCGAGTGCCCCGCCCTGAGCTGGACACTGGGGTTGCAAAAATGAGTGTATGTTGATTCAAAAAGATTTCCTGCCTGAGGCTCCTAGGCCCCAGGTTCAATTCCCAGCACCAGCATAAGCCAGAAGGAATTGAGCAGTGCTCTGGTATCTGTTTTTCTCTCTTTATCTCTAATTTTTTTAAAAATGAGTATGTCTTATATGTGGATACAGAGATAGGATACACATGAACTTGAATTTAAAAAAAAAAAAAGAAGTGAGCAAACTGTTTCTAAGACTTGTGAGCACTGTGGTGGTTCTCTTTGGAAGGTGGGAGATGGGGTTGTAGAGCTTTGGTGGTGGGTGTGGTGTGAACTTAGACACTGTCATCTTACAATCTCGTAACATACTATTAATAACAAATTATAAATATTTAGGGGCTGGGTGGTGGCACACCTGGTTGAGCACACGTTACAATGTACAAGGACCTGAGTTTGAGCCCCTGGTCCCCACCTGCAAGGGGGAAAGCTTTGTAAGTGGTGAAGCAGGGCTGCAGGTGTCTCTCTGTCTCTCTCCTTCTCTATCCCCCCTCCCTCTTGATTTCTGGTTGTCTCTATCCAATAAATAAAGCTAATAAAAATTTTTAAGTTATAAATAGTTATTAATGAATGTGTGTGATGCCCTAGAAAGCTTGCTGTTGAAAATAAAATAAAAGAAAGAAAGAAACTATGATAAACAAAAGAGTTGTTATGATTCCCCTCATTTATCCAACAAAAATGTATTCCACTTCTAGCTTGGGCTTCAGATGAAGCCACTTGAGGGAAGGTGATCAAGATTTATTGAGGACTTCGAAGGAGCTGGGCTCCGTGCCAAGCACTTGGTTTGATCTTGTTTAATCTCCAAAATGATTTCCATTCTACAAGTGGAGAACCGAAGGCAGAAGGGACTCAAAGGAGATGGACCAAGAATGCAGGCAGTGGGAGTCAGAGTTCGGGCCTTTTACCTGGAGACCCTGATGGTCTCCCTGTGCATTCTAGCTGCCCCCCAAGGGAAGGCTGGGTCACTCTGACAGAGTGGGGGGGCATAACCCTCAGTGATGTCCTCCTGACCTTCTCTCCAGAGGCCCCTGACAAGCCCCATGAGCCGCAGTGGACGCTCACAGAAGAGTCTGACACCCAGCTGAGAGTGACAGGGCTCACAACACAGTGTGTGTCCATGGGAACCACCTGATGTTGGTTCTGGGGTCTCCTTGCATGCCCCCCCATCATGGTGCCACCCCTTCCAAATGTCCTTTGTTAAAGGTGAGGCTGTTCACTAGCTGGCCCATCTAGATGGAAGGCAGCCCCATCCCATCAGCTGCTGGAGAACCCTTGGTATTGGAAGCCCCGCTAGCAATCTTTCCATCTGGGCTGGTGGTGCTGTCCTCACATTTCATCTTTATTTGTGCTTTCAATTTGACAGGTGACTGACTATACCATCTGGAACTTTTAGCATTACCTATGACGTAAAAAAAAAAAAAATGTTGGCCACTTTTAGCATTACCTATGATGTAAAAAAAATGTTGGCCACTGCTCCCTGCGGCATAGCTAGGTAAACACAGCTTCTGAGAACCCAGGCTGCTGAGTTGATAGGGCTGTCGGAAAAGTCCTGAGGTAGTTTTCTATGTTTTTCTATGCAAAAAACGCGTCATGACTTTCCCAACAACCCAATACGTCAGTATCAGCTTGGGCCTTTACTCAGGATCACTTGGACCGGCTGGCACTCTGGACTGGGAGCTCTGGAGCTGTGAGATTGCACAGCTGAGAGGAAGGGGACAATGGGTAGATTGCCCCATTTACAGGGGCCGCCTGGCTGTGGAACCAGATAACACATGTTCCCATATTTGGCCATTACTGAAGAGTGTGTATTTTACAAGTAACCGGCTTTTCTTTTTTCTTTTTAGCACTCGTATAAATAATTCATTTTATTCTGCCAGAGCCCACCTCTCTCTAAGCATTAGACAGCCAGTGCATTCCTGCATTCCTGGTAGGTATCTCCAGAAGGTTTCAATTGTTTATTCAAAGGTCAAACAAGTTCTGGAATCAAATGAAATCAATCATTAACAAAGTGGTGAGAAACCTGCTTCTTGCAGCCATTTCCTACTCCCCCTTTTCAGTAGTCAAGGGAGATGAAAACTGGACTCTAATGACAGCCAGAGGACAGCAGTCACAAGAAGTCACAGAAGCCCCAAGGCCTGGTCCCACAGCTTAAAACTGCACTTCCAAGGGGGTTATTTCTCAAGTGAAAAACATGGGCCAGTCATGCCAAGCTGCCAACCCAGAATCTGAAAATACCCAGCTCCCTGGCACTTGAATCTCAGAATACAACAACAACAGCAGAAGTGGAGAACATGAACTCCCTCCCACCTAGTGCCCCTGCCGTGGGGGTACGGGGGTGACTTGCAGCCTGCTCATCCCAGGGCAACAGGGGACTTTCCTGGAGGGAACCTCCTTTGGTGGGAGCACATTGTCATTTCTGCTAGGGTGGGGTTCAGAAAAAGCAAGAGCTGTTGCTCTAGTGGGTGCCTGGAGCCTGGCCTTAAAGGAACCCTTTCTTAACTTCCTGGGACTCAGCTTCCACAATGAAGACAGCCAGTTCCTTCTCACTGCTATGTTGTACAAAGCTCAAGAGAAAACACTGACTTTGCCTGCTTTCTTTTTCCCCAGCAAGTAAGACTACTGGACCTTCCAAGCAGCCTGGTCTGTCTATTTTTTGTTTCTCAAAGCAATCCTGGCTTAGGACACTAGAGAAGTTTCAGAGACATCACACTATAAGCCAACATCTACATATGTCACTGTGGTCAGTATTGAAAGTCTAGCTGCACTTTGAAGAGACATATGCGCCCCTATGTTCATAGCTTCATTATTCACAATAACCAAAGAGTGGAAGCAGCCTAAATATCCATCAATGGTTGACTGGCTAAAGAAGTTAGGGAATCTGGTCAGCATCATGCTGGCATCCGGAACCTCCTGGGTCCATACTCCCAGAGGGATAGAGAAAGGGAAAGCTATCAGGGAAGGGGATGGGATATGGAGATCGGGTGGTGGGAATTGTGTGGAGTTGTACCCCTCCTATCCTACGGTCTTGTTTTTGTTAATGTCTCCTTTCTTAAATAAATAAATTTAAAAAAATAAGTTAGGGAATGTATACTCTATGGAATACTATTATACAATCCAAAAAGGATGACATTGTGTCCTTCAAACAAAATGGATGGAACTAGAGGAGAGAATGCTTGGCAAAATCAGTAGATATAAAAGACTGGTTTCACTCATATGTGAAATCTAGAAACCTGATACACATTAACTTACACACACACACACACACACACACACACACACACACACACACAGCAAACAAGCTAACTGTTTCTAAGACTTGTGAGAACTCTGATAGTGATCTTTGGGAGCTAGGAGAGTGAGGACACAGAATTCTGTGCTGGGTGTGGTGTGGAGCTAGACACTGTCATCTTACAGTCTTGTGATCAATTATTAAATACAAATAAAAAATAAAGAACAAAAGAAAGTCTAGTTGCCATTTGCCACTATAGAAGTGGCCCCCTTTGCCTGTTTCATCTGTCCCCACGGTCCCCTATGGTAGCCACCAAACCATTTTCTGCATCGCTTTCTGTGTTTTGTTTGCTTTGCTATTTAAACCCCACTTGAGTGAAGTCACTTCATATTTGCCTTGTCCGGCTGACTTACTTCACTTAGCAAAATGCCCCCCAGGCCCAGCCATGTTATTGCAAGCTCATGAAACATTTCAACTCATTCCTGTCAAAATGACTGTTATCAAGGAGATAAGAAACAAGTGTAGGTGAGGGCATGAGGGGAAGGGAAATTTTGGATGCCAGTGGTGGGAATTCAAGTTGGCACAGTCACTATGAGAGACTGTTTGCAGATGTTTAAAAAAATATAAAGAATTTGTCTCCTGGGTCTCTACCCAAAAACCATGAAAAAAACTCACACACAAATGGTCTAAGCACTGTACGTTCACTGGGACATTTATCACTGGGATCATTTATAATGATCAAGACATGAAAATAACCCAAATATCCCTGACTGATGAGAAGACAAAGAAAACATGACAGAAAGGGTTGGGCAGTGGTACACCTGGTTGAACGCATATGTTACCATGCACAGGAACCCAGGTTCAAGTCTCTGGTCCCCAATTCCCACAGAGGGGAAGCTTCATAAGCAGTGCTGCAGGTGTCTCTGTTTATTTCCTCACCAATGCCCAATCCCTATCTTCCCTCTCAATTTCTCTCTGTCTCTATCAGATGAATTCATAGCTAGAGACTTTAAAGAAGATATGGCAAACTGAACAGATAGAATAATGGATATATATATATATATATGTATTCATGCCTCAGGCTCCAAAGTCCTAGGTTCAATCCCTAACACTACCATAAACCAGAGGTGAGCAGTGCTCCGTGAGATGAAGACTAAGACAAAAGGGATGGGGGTGGGGGATGACATATAAACATGGTGGAATACTATTCAGCTCTTTAAAAGAAAGAGAGAGAGAGTAGGAGCTGTATCATAGGCATTCTTTAATTCAACTATCTGTAGTCATCCTCAACAGTTGCTTTGAATCTTTGTCATTTCCTTCCGTCTCTTAGGAGCTGATGCCCTGTAAATTTCAGTCCTTCCTTTCGCTGATTCTTTCACACTCCTCCTCCTCACTGAGGTCCAGGATGCGCCCAGTACCACAGTGGACACTCAGAGCACAGCAGAGAAGGAGCAGACATGGCCACCTGTTGGTTTGCTTCTAATTCTGCTTCTAAGACCCCTTCTGTTTTGATCATCACATTAGGTTCGCTTGCATTGCTTACTCCTGTGGTCTATTTACATAATCACTGCTTTACCTGAGACCTGCCCTACCTACAGGGCATTGGTTTAATCCCCACTGGTTAGATGCAAGCTTGATACTTCCAGTGCTGGAGCTTTTTCCTTCTCCCCACCCCCATCCTACGTACTTCCTCTTCCGACCTGACACTTCCACCTCAGGAGATATAAAGGACAGGATTTTCTAGTGATGAGAGATTAGATTGATTGCACTGCATCCCCACTCATCAATAAAGATTGAACTGCGTCCCACTCAGCCATGAGTCCCTGTTTGTCTGTCTCTTGCCTGTGAAGCTAGCCCAGCATATTGGTACCTAAACAGGGACTGGCAGCTGCCATGGTCATCATGGAGCTCATAACGTCTCTTGCAGCCTCCTCTTGCTCTGGGTCATCTCATCACTTCTTCAAGGCTTCAGTTGCCACCAGGACCCTAGTGGTGCCCACAGGACCATCCAACTGTGGGCCAGGCAGTGTCATGTGGACGTCCTGACTTGTGGCTGGCAATGAGGAAGCAATTCTATGTGAACTGGTGTAGCCGAGCATTACAACCACAGCTCTCATCCCAGAATGCCTTTCTCCTGGGGGCACTGGCTCTGAGCCCAGCTGAAACCACCAAGGAGGAACCCTCCAAGGTGTTGCCCTTGGTTCTTGCCCTCTTCTCCATCTCAGAGGATACAGACAGTATCTTGCCCTTCACTCTCACCAACAGAAGTCAGGATAGAACCCCTAGGAAAACTTGAAGATTACAAAAGACTCAGCCAAAATCATGGGTGAGAGTGTTTTGCAGACACCTACCACAGGAAGGTGAGAAACTAACACAGCTGTCAACAACTGTACTGTGAACCATTAACGCCCCCCCCCATACACACACACATATACACACTAAAATGATTGGGGGGGAGAAAAGAAAGGAATTAATTAATCTACAAGGTGTATCTTATAACCAACCACTGAGTATGGTTTCTCTTTGAGCTCATAGGATCTTTGTCCACCCACATAAAACAGTTTTGTCCCCTCCCCACACTTCACCATCACCCAGTGGTATGTTCAACTCGCCATCCTCAGAGAGAGGAAGTAACTCACTCCCCCTTCCCTGTTACCTAAGATTCATTTGCAAAGACCTCACTTCCTGCCCCAGAATTTACTTCTTCCTTTCAGAAGAGAGTCCTTTCACTCTTCCAGATGTGGTTCTTGCTCATGGCTTGAATAAGACAGGCGAGCCTAACTCCACAAACAGAGAGCATAGAGACTGTGGAGGGGAAGGAAGGTCAGGAGGATGAGAAACAGAACCATGGTCATTTCCAAAGCTCCCATAAACTCAGTATCAAGAAAACCCAAAGCAACACTCAACTCAAGCCAGAAGGAACCCTCCTAGTGCCCTCCACCAGTGCTCATCTTCTTCCTGTTCTTAGCTCAAATGATGGCATCAGTGTGCTCAAACTCACCCAGGCTAAAGTCCTAAGGGAGACAGGGGTGTCACTATGGTGTCTCCCCCTCAGATTCCCACACTTCCTGCCCCCCTTTTAAGAAAATTTCATTATCATTTTTTTATTTGTTTATTTATTGGACTGAGACAGTCAGAGATTGTGAAGAAGGAGATAGAGAGGAAGAGAGACACCTGCAGCACTGCCTCATCACCTGCAAAGCTTTCCCCCTGCAAGGTGGGGTCCTGGGGCTGAAGCCCTGGTCCTTGCACATTGTAACATGTGCGTTCAACTGGGTGTGTCACCACCTGGCGCACACCTCCTGCCAAATGAATGTCTTTCTTTCTAACTGCCATTTCTTCCCCATCTCTGCCTGCACCAGGGTGATCCTGCCTCTTCCCTACCCCCACCAGTAAACATACACCCTACACACTGCAGTGAGGGTGACTTTTCTCAAATCATTCCCCCACCATCTGGAGTCAAATTGCCTAGATTCAAGTCCACATGCATTTTGTGGCCAGGAATGTTGCTTAGTACAAACTCAACCATTAAGTCTTCATGATGCTGCAGAAGTGAGGGGAAGGAACCTGGTTTGCTGGCATCACTGATGGATGTGCACTAGCCTCAGAGGATGCTGAGGTGGCCCGTGCTATGCTTCCTCGTGCTGACAGACAAGGAGGGAGAGAGAGGAGAGAGAGGAAGAAGTTGCTCGACTTCTCTGTGGTTCTTATGGACATAAGAACCACACGTTTCCTTATCGGTAAATGAGGAAAACAGAATCTACCTCTAGATCTTCAGGGCAGGATACCTTCAGTGATGCTACCTTTGGAGATATAAACTGAGGCAAGGTTGACTCAGCTTCAGGGGAGGGGAAGGACCAGATCTTGCCAGCAGCCTGAGGAGTGGATCCTTCCCCAGTCAACCCTTGAGATAAACACAGTCCCAGACAACACCATGGTTGTGCTTTTAAGAGACTCAGAGCCAAGCAACTCAGCTAAGGTGTGCCTGGGCTCCTGACTGAGCAAGACTGTGAACTAATGAATACAGTTAAGTCTCTACGTTTGGGGATAAGCTAGTAGGCAACAACAAGAAACTGAAACAGAGAATAAATAAACTGACTCTGAGAAAGGACTTTCGAATAGTACCTGGCACATAGTTGGTATATACTAGCTAAGGCCATCCTGACCCTCTTCATCAGCACTGCTGGTTCAGACATACTAGTAGACTAAAGTCTTAAGAGGAAAGAGGTCACGCCTGCCTCTCTGTCTACTGGATCCCAGGCTCCTAGCACAGGGCAAGGCACAGAGTCCCTTGGAAATAGTACATAGCCATTGCTATGAACACATGAACAGGGACTGGGCAGTGGCACACCTGCACAAGGACCCAGGGGGTAAGCTTCACAAGTGGTAAAACAGGGGTACACGTGTCTCACTTTCTCCATCTCTTCCTCTCGGTCTCTCTCTGTCCCATCAAGTAAGAGAAAGGGAAATAAATAAAAGCATAAAAAGGAAGGGGTAAATCGGGCCAGGCCAGGAGGGAGGTGCTGAGATCTGAAACAAGTTAAGTGTCCAGTGGTAAAACGGGGTCCCCAACAGGCTGGATAGAAGGTCCCTTTGTAATACTGTCACCACCTCCTTGAAGCCAGGCTGTGTGTTTCCCAGAAACATGGTTTGCACAAAGCTGGCCCTTGTGTGCACCCCGTAGCCCTGGAAGGCACAGAAAAGACAATGGTACCATCATTGCCAGCCTTGTCTTCTCGCCTGAGAATGTGCCCAGGGAAGAGACGGGAGAGGCTGTGTTTGACTTGACTGGGGAACACCACTTTTCCTGCCTGAAGGAATGTATGCCAGAGGAGATCAAAGTAGAAGCAGTTCTCACCCAAGGCAGCTTTGTCCTTCCAAAGGGTCAGGCCCCATAGCAATGCAACCCTACCTCCTACTCATGGACTCCTGCTGATACCAAGTTCCCGGATGCTCAAGTCCTTTCTACAAAATGGCATGAGTATTTGCATGTCCCCTACATGTATCCTCCTATTTAACTATCAAACGCAATGCAAACAGCATGTAAATAGTTGTTAGACTGCATTGCACAGGGACTGATGACACTGACAAAGTGTGTTTTCCATTCACAGATAGCTGATTCCTAAAATGTGACCCATGGATCTGGTGAGCCAGCTGTATCAAAAAGTCCTATCTCCAGAGTGGGGAGACAGCATAATGGCTATGCAAATAGACTCTCATGCCTGAGGCTCCAAAGTTCCAGGTTCCATCCCCCATACCACCATAAACCAGAGCTGAGTAGTGCTCTGGGGGTGGGGGGCTGGGGGAATCTTACCTTCTAGCTAGAGAACACCCACTCTTACCTTCAGACCCAGTTCAGATGTCTTCTCTTCCGCGACACCCTCCCCAACATCCCCTGGGCTCCAGTTGTGCTCTGAGCCTAATGATGTCATCTGAGCATCTGCATTCAAGATGGCCCAGTAGGGAAGAACTGTGTCCCATTTGCATCTGGAAGAGCCCCTGGATTAGCAAGGCAGAAGAAGCAGGTGCCAAGGCAGGAGACCTGGAGTGTTGCTGCACTGTGAAGGACAAGGTAGAAATATGTCTGGAGAAGAGCATTCAACCCCCCCCCCCACTTGACCCTTGACTCAAGAACGTGGGGACATGGAGTTCATTCTAGAAGGAAAGTTCTCTGAAAGCTTGGGATTCCCAGGGCTAGTGAGTCAAGATTTCAGGCCCCAGCACCTCAAGTCTGAAGAAGTCCAGCCACCTTCCTAGAGACACCTTGTTCATCTGAACACTAACTAGGCTGCTCCTGTTAAGCCCAGTGGTTCTCAAAAGTGTGGTTGCCCAGGCTGCTGGTACGAGCATCGCTTAGAAGCGTGTTGGAAGGAACCGGGTGATGCACCTGGTTGAGCACATACATTACAACACACAAGGACCCAAGTTCAAGCCCACCAGTCCCCACCTGTGGGGGAGGAAGACTCAGGAGTGGTGAGGCAGGGCTGCAGGTCTCTGTCTCTTTCCTTCTTTCCCTCTCCTGGTCTCAATTTCTTTCTGTCCTATCAAATTAATTAATTAGTTTAAAAAAACGGTTGGAAATGGAAACTTCCAGGACTATTATTATAGATGAGTAACTCTGAGGGCTGGTCTCAGTCTGCACTGTACCCAGACCTCCATGTGATTCTCAGGCTCACTGAAGTTTGAAAGCTACCTTTCTCCATATGCCAAAACACATACAAAAAAAAAAAAAAAAAAAAAAGCCTTAGAAATACAGTCCAGGCTGATTTACAATTAAGACTAAGCAAGAAGCCAATGCCCCCTTGCTCTAAAATGTTTAGGATCAATGAGACACCTCACTATCTCCCCCCTTCCCAAAAAAAAAAAAAAAAAAAAAAAAACTTCAACAGGCAGCGGAATGGACTCAGCACTTTTATTTCCAGTGTGCAAAATGAATTATCATATCCTAAGAGTAAGGCCAGATGTTTTACCTCGTTTTCCTAATTGATTTTCCAGCCTCCAGCAAACCCCCCTATTTTCCAGTCGGATCCCAATGCAGCAAGAAGAGTGTGTTCCAGCAGGATCACTAAATGCCCTGCGTCTTAAAACCAGCAGAAGCCAGGCTGCCATGCGTCACTGGGGTTGCTGTCTCCTCAAAATATTAAAGTGAAAAGAATGGGGGGGGAATCCCAGACAGCTAGATGAACCCAGAAAAGGACCTTTTGGGGGCAGAGGGGAGCTGCACCTCTAGGGTCTTGGCTGGCTGCATTTAGCCCAAGTTTGAGCCCTGTACCCCACTCTGGTATCCAAAAGCTTGTGTGTGTGTGTGTGTGTGTGTTAGGGAGAGGAGCTTCAATGGGAAGCTTTGTCTTTAAAAGGAAGAAGGGGAAAGTAGGCTCTGGGTAGACACTGCCCCCCCCTCCCCTGAAAATGCTCTGGCAGTCCCACCCTCCAGCTCTCTGGGGCCGACAGGCCTGGCTGAGCTGGAGGCCCTGTTTAAGTGGGTGAAAGGTCACCACCCAAGATTTTCCATTTCACAAAAGCCCCTGGGAGTCTGGGGAAAGAGAGGGAAACAGAAGCCTCCAGCTTTAAAGCCAACTTCAAAAGGCACCTTCTCTGGGCCTGGGGCTGTGTGGGGGAGAGGAGAAAGAGCTAAAAGCACTGGGAAGCCAGCAAGTGGGGCCGCCCCAAACTAAACCACACTCGGGCAGCCCTAGAGGCTGGCAATGGCTACTTTCCCTAGGAGTTGCTGCTGCTGCTGCTGCGAGCTGGCCGGTTGGGGCCAGCCTGCCCCACAGCAGGACGGTCATGTGAACGCCAAGTACAGGTCTGCCAGGAGGCCCCGCGCTGCAGCCCCCAGTCTGAAACTAGAGCCGCCATTAAATCTCCCAGGTTAGCTGGCTAAGCCAGCTCTCTCTACCTGCCACCGGAGAAGCGGGATGCAGGATCCAGCAGGCTGGGGGCCTTCCCAGGAGACACGTTTAAATGCAAGTTTCAGAGGAGAAGCTGTTTCTCATTTGGCTCCTTCTTCATTTCCACTCAGTAGCTCCAAACCCCTCCACACCCCCTGACCCCAAACACTAACCTACAGTCTAATAGGATGCTGTGTGAAGGGAACCCTGCAACCAGGCTCCTGACCCCAGAGGCAATAAACCATGTAATAATAATAATCATCATCATCTACATCTAACAGACGCAAGTTTCAGAGACTGGAAAGCAAGGACCCCATAACTGACTCACACAGGTGTTCTCCTCACACAGAAAGGGTACACCTCATGAGGTAAGATTTGGGAACCAGGGTGCTGGTAACCCACTCATCTTCTGCTGGGGCATTAGCAATCAAGTCTCCCAAAGCCGCACTCCCCACCCATCCCCAACCATCCCTTGTGTTCAATACTCCAAGGGAAACTTGAGTCAGTGACCCGTGTCAGGGTCTGGCCTATCCCTTGTCCCAAATTCACAAACGGTTTTTTTTTTAACACAATATAAACCACAGGAGCCATTTTATAAATGTCATCATCATAGTCTTTTTAATATTTTACATAAAAAACTGTATACACAGCTTATAGAACTTTTATGTAAACATCATAAGCTCACCACTTTATCATTTGTCAGTTTATTTTAAAAATGGAAAAACAAGACAACAATTTAGTAGAAGTACCACTGGGGTGGGGGTGGGGTGGGGGAGAAAGGGAGGGAGGAAGGAGAGACCGAGGCAGGTTCACTCTCTGTACAGAGATGCAGAGAAAACTTCACATAGCTTCAGAGACTGCCTTGAAGTCAAAATAAAAAAAGGTTTTTTTTTAAATAGGTCCTAAAGACTTGATACTGCCCTTTCTCGAATAGCGTGCACATCTGCACAAAAAAACTTGCAAAAACAAACAAACAAACAAACAAAACAGTGTTGCCACTTTCAAGAAAACAGCGCAAAAATTAGTGGTTTCTGTCTTTTTTTTTCTTTTCTCACCTGGGTTTAAGTCACAATCGTTATTAAAAAAAAAAAAAATTCAGACATCAATGAGGTTACAGCGTACAAGTGTGGTCAGAATGGCTACTGTCTTCTGCAAATGACCAGTGCATGAAGTGTCATCACACAATGAAACAGTGCAAAGGAGCACCCCCCCCCCCACTCAAATAAAAATAAAACGAGCTTTTAGCCTTTAAATCAAATAGCGTCAGTTTCTTGGGCTGAACCATTTTCACTTGCAGGACAGGCACGGAGTTCGCTTCTGGGAAAAAGGAAAAATAAAATAAAATAAAAACAACAACCCGCAGCACACATTGCAGCCGGTGGCCAGGAAGGGGATCGCTGGCGCAAGGCGGGCCGGGGGGAGGGGAGGGGAGGAGCCGGCCCCGGGGAGCCGCCAGTCTGGACACCGGTCCTCTCCAAGTCAGTGACAGATATCTTCCCCCGGGTGCCCCAAGTCAGTGACAGATATCTTCCCCCGGGGTGGGGTGGCGGGAAGGCCAAGTCCTGCTCCCACCTGGAAGGCTGGGGAGTGTGTGTGGGGGGGGGGGGACTCTCCCCACCGCCGCCGCCATTAAACATCTCCACCACCCTACCTCCGCCAAAGAACCTTAAATCTCGAAGTCTGGCACACCCCCGTCCTCCGCGGCCCTCCCGTCCCCTCCCCTCCCGCAGTCCCCGCGGTCTCGCCCGCAGACGAGGGGCGGCGCGGGCTGGGGCGCGGCCGCACCCCCCCCCCCCGGGGACCCCGGGCAGGCGGGGGAGGGGGTGGCGAGCATCCATCCACACACACCCGCACGCGTCCAACAGGCGCCGGGGGAGGTGGGGGAGGGGGCGGGGACCCTTGGCACTCGGCGAGCGGGGGGGAGGCGCCCGGGTGGGCCGCACAGCCCGGGAGGCGCGCAGACACGGAGGGGGGCGCCCGGGGGCCTGGTCCCGCGCGGGTCCCCGGGGCGCCCTGGCCGGAAGGCAGTCCCGGCGGGGTCCTCGCGGGGGCGCCGGCGGGGCGGGCGCGGCCCTCATAGCACCTTGCAGCAGTTGATGCAGCCGTTCTGGGAGCCGTAGCGCTTCTGCAGCGCGGCGCGGGTGGCCGTCTCGAAGACCTCGCGCACGCCCTCCTTGGTCTTGGCCGAGCACTCGAGGTAGTCGTAGGCCTGGATGCGCACCGCCATGGCGCGCCCGTCGTCCGTGCGCACCGGCTCCTGCTTCATGCGCGCCAGCTCCGTGCGGACGTGCTCGTCGCTGCGCAGGTCCTTCTTGTTGGCCACCAGGATGATGGGCACGTTGGGGCAGAAGTGCTTCACCTCGGGCACCCACTTCTCGGGGATGTTCTCCAGCGAATCCGGGCTGTCCACCGAGAAGCACATGAGGATCACGTCGGTGTCCGGGTAGGAGAGCGGCCGCAGGCGGTCGTAGTCCTCCTGGCCCGCCGTGTCCCACAGCGCCAGCTCCACCTGCTTGCCGTCCACCTCGATGTCGGCCACGTAGTTCTCGAACACGGTGGGCACGTACACCTCGGGGAACTCGTCCTTGCTGAACACGATCAGCAGGCACGTCTTGCCGCAAGCGCCGTCGCCCACCACCACCAGCTTCTTGCGGATGGCCGCCATGAGCGCGCCCGGCCCGGGCCCGGGTCGCAGGGGCGGGAGGCGGGGAGGGCGGTGGGGGGGGGGGTCGCGGTGGCCGCTCGCCCCTGGCCGGGGGAGGCCCGCTAGCTGCGGCCGGGCCCCGCGGAGGCGCGCGTTCTGGGTGCGCTCGGGCTGCCGCGGCGGGGGCGGCGGGGGCGCGGGGGCATAGGGCGCCCTGGAAGGCCCCGCGCTGCTCCCCGAAGGCGGCCGAGCTTCTCGCCCCGGACCCCGGCTCGGCGCCTTTGTGCGCGCACGGCGGCCGGAGCAGCGGCCCCTTGCCGCCCGGTGTCTCTAGGCCTCGCTCCCTCTCTCTCTCTCTCTCTCTCTCTCTCTCTCTTGCTCGCTCACTCGCTCTCTCTAAGCACGGCCCAGAGCTCGCCTCCAGCCGAACTGCGGTGGCAGATGCGGGCTGCAGCCCCAGCGCCCCCTATTTAAAGAGTCCGGCCACTTTCTTAATATAGCCAGCCAATGAGAAGCGAGCCGGCTGAGCTCATCGCTGCGGAGCTTGCCTCTGATTGGCCGCCCGCCACGGCTCGGGGGCGGGGCCGGGGGAGCTTGATTGACGGCCCGAAGCCGCGGGGCTGGGAGAGGCGGCGACTGGGGAGTCTGCGAGGCGGAGGGCGCTTCGGGGCTGTGGCGGCGCGGGGGCTCCCGCCTGTGCCGCCGCTGCAAACACTGGGGGCTGGGAGTTGGCTGCCTGGAGCGAATGGGCCCTGGACGAGCGGTGCTGAGCGAGGTGGCACTTTACGGGGGTGGAATGGGGGCGGGGGGGGGTTGGTGGCGACTTGCTGCCACTCCAAGCTGCCCGGTTCCCAGCCAGCTCGCAGGGGTGGTCGAGCCTGGGGGAGGGGCGGTCCCTCGCGGTGGTTTTGTTTTTACGTGAACACACACGGCTACACTCCTGTTTGCAACCCAGCTTCTTTCCACCCCGTTTTGAGAAGGAGCCCCGCCTTTGGTCTAGTGGCCACCCCATCTCCCACATCCACCACTACCCCGCCCAAGTTGTCCTGGAGCTGCCCTAGGTGGGTCCCCCAGGTAAAAATTAAAGAAAAACGGGGCAGTGAGAGAGGCAAGTTGGGGGGCGGGGCGGTTTACAGAACTTGACTTGCCCTGGGAAGAGAAGTTGCCTGGGGAACCAGGCTGCCCAGCTTTGCTGGATGCATTGGGAGCCTGGTAACGGCCTGAATGAAGTATCAGGAGACGGTTCGGGAGAAGCCAGCCTCTTCCCGCACACCACTGGGCAGGTGACAAGGTGAGCGGGGTGGGAGTTGGGGGCCTACTTGTAAATGAGCCTCCAGCCGCACGCCAGTCTCAGTTTATCTAATCCTCCAGGAGTTAACACCTACTGACCTAGAAGGTTCTGAGTCAGCTGCTGTCACTGGGCGGAGGAGGTTGAGAACCAGGGAGGGTCTCCCAGCAAGGAGGAATAGTTTTAAAGGTGGGAAACAGGACAGATTCTAGGCACAGGGGCGTGGTTCGCGTGGGTTTGCACCTGATAGAAAAGGATTGAAGGCACAGTTTGGCCTCCATGATTGGCCTGCAGCAATCTCCTTGGGGGAAGGGGGGGTATGGGTCTTGCAGCAAAGGTGAGCCCCACCATGTCTTGAGGAGTGATTGCCTGGTATCTCTGTCTCCCTGTGGAAGACTGGAAGCTATTGGAGGGCCAGGGCTTTGTCTTATCTCAGCACTTGAACTCCTAACACAAAGCCTGACGGAAAGGCTTGGGAGGAATTAACTTCGGGAACTCAGGTGGAATTGTCTGCAGGTTCCTTATCTCAAACTTCAGCCAAGCCAGTGCAGCCAGCTGCAAATGAGCCCAAGTGTTTACTCCTTGAAGGTAATTCACAGGTGGACACGTGGGTCTCTCTAATGTCACTCCAGAAGTCACTCGTGCTGTGGCGTCAGCCTGTTCTCTTAGGACCTTCTCTCCAAAAGAGCAGAAATGTTTCCTTCACACTCGATGGATGATGAATTCTACTTCAGTGCCTACCCAGCTTTTATTTTGGTTTGATTGGTTTGTTTCAGATCTGAAAAAAAAAACAAAAAACTGAAGTGTCAATAAGTAAATAATTAGTTTCCACAGCAGAATCCCATGGGAAAACAAACAAAAAAAAAGTAAGATGTTCTGATCATTGATTTAGGGTTTCAGACTGAAAACATGCCCCCACCCCTTTCTTTCTTCTTCAGTTAGCCTATGGGGGGGGGGAGTCTTATCTGGTTTTTCTTCTTTTAGTCAAAACCTTTTATAGCTGTATTGTTAACACTGCTTTCCTTGGTCTTAATATAGCTTGGGAATCTTGGCTACATCCTTAAGCCTCAAATATTGAGAAAATACCAAACAACTGAAACTTTGTACCTTGTAATATTATATATAAACCAAAAAACAAAGCATCAGGAAAAGGGATTCGATTCTCTCATTTCCTGACTCTCAGACATGTCATCGGAGGTGTTCTAAGGCAGAATCTTGGTTTCTCAGTCATTGCTAAAAATATTTAGCTGGTAAATGCGCCAAGACAAACAAAACGAAACAAAGCCATGTTTGGCAGCCAGTTCTGTCATGGGTAGTCACTGGCTACTTCAAAGACTGCCTCACCCACAGGATAAACCTTTCCCAACGTGGGGGGCTTGCCAGCCATCTCCCCCAAGCCACCCTCACCCTTTACAGTACAGTCCCACTGAAAGGTAAGGACAAGATCCACTGTCTGTGAGAGCGAACCATTGTCATGATTAACTTTGTTCATGTGTAGATTCATTGCAGGACAGATGCCCAGACCAGTGAGAGAAACAGTCATCTAGACAAAAGGCGGGTATCAGTTGACCTCCAATTTTCAGCTTAATTTATCGCCTCTATTTTTTTTTTTAATCCAGTGGTTTTTCCTTCCAATCTGTTAATCACCCCGAAGTGAGACAAGACAGTAGACTGGTATGTTCATTAGATTTTAGCGCCATCTGGCGGTCCTCTTTACAGGTCTTCTCTGAAAATATATGCATTAGCATAGCATATATGGACATGAAATATTTTGTACATATACACATGGATATGCATGTGTGTGTGTGTGTGTGTGTGTGTGTGTGTGTGTGTGTGTGTGTGTACACGTTCTTTTTCTTTGCCACAAAGGTTATCACTGAGGCTCAATGGCTGCATGACTTCACCACTTGCAGCTACATTTTTTCTTTACTCTGGTTGGAGGGTAAGAGATACAGAGATAGAAATGGAGAAGAGAGGCACACCACAACACCATTTCACCACTCAAGAACCCCCCCCACACACACACACACACACACACAGATGCTCCTATGCAGTGGCCCAGGGTTTGAACTCAGGTCTTTTTGGCATGGTAACATGTACACTCTACGAGGTAAGCCACCTGTCAGCCTGATATATATATATATATATATATATATATATTTATATATTTATATACATTATGGAAGCATATGCATCTTACATGTTCTTAAAAGGCTTACCTAGTCAATAACAAAAGCATGCACTTGGTGACTTTGAGGCCCCTCTTGAAATGGGAAGCCCTAAAAGGTGTTTCACAAATTCATTCTCTAAGACTTCTTCATGTATCTACTTAAACATACATACATATATATATATATATATATATAACTTTTTTTCACATACACCTACAAAATTAGTTTTTTTCCCCTCATTAAACAGTAACGTCTAAAAAAAAAAAAAAAGGTTAGAAAACCCTCACTCCCTCTTTCCCTAACTCTAATATACAGACATATCCAGCAACTAGCCTCAGCAGTCATCATCTGCCACCGCCCACATTAAGGAACCATTACTGGATATCCTGGCATAATTAGAAGTAATAATTCATTTACTAATAAACATAATACGCATGCACTGGGAACCAGCAATGCAACAGACATTCCTCACCGCCATCTGAGTTTTTAATTTTTGCTAAGCGAAGGAGAGCCTACAGTCTCCAGTAGCAAAAACCCAACCAAGTCAAAGATTTCATTGACTTGATGAAATGCTTGGTGAATCAGGCAGCATTGCAGCCAGAAGAAAGGAGATACAAGAAGTGAGACCATGTGGGAGGGGGTTTTGTCGTCAGAAAGAGCAAGGTGAAGTCAGGTTATTAGAAAAAGAAAAAGAAAAAATTTATTCAGGAAAGCCACCCTGTATTAGGGAAAGGTTAAAGGGCTGTAGTCATGAAGATTAAATCTCTGTGAAGATTATGTCTCCGGTGCTGGCCAGGAGACTCCATATTAATGAGTTGAAGTTTCCACTTTGGGGGAGAGGCTCGGGCTGCAATGAGGTTTGGTTTTTGGTGGAGCTTGGCCTGACTGAGTCTATTTGGGGTCTGTCTGTCTGTTTGTTAATAAGTCTAAGAAATTTGTCGACTTCCCAACTCTGAAATGAGGTTGTAAAGTGGAAAGAATCCTCTCTGGCGCTCTCTCCATCTGTCTTTCTGTATCACTCTCATTAAAATAAATAAAATACCATTGTACAAGGTCTGGAGAGAGAGCACAATGGTAATGCAAAAGACTCTTAGTGCCTGAGGGTCTGTTCTGAGGTGCCAGGCTCAGTTCCCAGCACCATGAGCAGCAGCAGCCAGAGCTGAGCAGGGCTCACACTCAAGCCTGCATTGTCCCTCTCTCTCTCCCTCCCTCTTTTGATCTCTCTCTCTCTCTCTCTCTGTGTGTGTGTGTGTGTGTGTGTGTGTTTCTCTCTGTATCTCTCTCATTAAAATAAATAAATAATATATGTTAAAAAATAATAGGGGGGCAGGTGGTGGCACACCCAGTTAAGTGGACATATTACCAAGTGCAGGGACCCAGGTTTGAGCCCCAGCTCCCCACCTGCAGGGAGGATTCTCGACCTGAAGTGGTGAAGCAGGTCTGCAAGTGTCTGCCTTTCTCCTTCTCTATCTCCCCCACCTCTTCAAATTTCTCCCTGTCGTACCTAATAAAAACTAGAAAGAATTTTTAAAAATCAGAAAATAAGATAACTAATTAATCAAGTGGGAAGGGCCAGGGCCAGGGAGTGACGCAAACAGTAAGGCACACAAGTCAAGATGCACGAGGTCCCGACCAAGTCCAAGGCCCAGTCGCCACCTGCAGGAGAGAAACTTCACGGGTGATGGAACAGGTTACGAGGGTCTCTCTTTTTCCCTCTGTCACTATGATAACAGTAAATTAAAAAATATAAAGTAGAAAGAATTCTCTAGAATGATCTATACTACTTCAGGTGGAAATAATCAAGGTGTTCCCACCTGGTCCATTAGGCCATTAGTTATAGAGTCAAATTCATGCTGGCTTCTGAGGTTTTCAGCTCTGAACAACAGTAGCTAAAATGACACCCTCACTCCCTAAGGCTGTGGTCAGTGTGACCTAGGCCAGTGACAGAGAAGGCTAGGTGCACACAGGAACCACGAGAGCTGGCTGGGTAAATCTGGGAGCGTGAACAGGAGTTCCTAGACCCCCCGCCATCCAGTCCATAATCAGACCACAGGGCAACTCTGGATTTCTCTCAAGTCACGCTATCCAGCCCAGTAGCCACTAGCCACAGGTGGTTACTGAGCACTTGGAACTGGGACTGGTATTTCTGGAGGACTTAGTTTGTAATATCATCTAATTCTAATGAGTTTCAGTTTTTAAGAAATTATGTTGGGGGATGGGAGTGGAGGTGGGGAGCTGTTGGCGAAAGAGTTCAAACTTCTAGTTGTATCCATTAATGGGGGCTGGGCTGGGCGGTGGCGGTGCACCCAGCTGATCACACACGTTACTATGCAGAAGGACACTAGTTCACGCCCCAGCTCCCCACTGCGGGGGGGAATGCTTGATGACCCATGAAGCAGGTCTGTAGGTGTCTCTCTCTTTCGTTCTCTCCTCTCCCCTCTCAATTTCACTCTATCCTATCTGACAGGGAGAGGGAGAGGGAGAGGGAGAGGGAGGAAGGAAGGAAGGAAGCAAGGAAGGAAAGAATGGCCACTGGAATCATGGAGTCATCATGCAGGCACTAAGCCCCAGCAGTAACCCTATGAGGGATATAAATGCAAATAAAGTAATAATGCATACGAAACCGTATGGTCATACAATGATCTGTTCTCCTAACACACATGAAGATAGCTCAGAGAGCAGATCTTAAATGTACTCCCCACCAAAAAAGCAATTCTGTGACAAGCTCTAGTCTTGCAATGTGTAAGTGTCTCAGATGGTCTCGTAATAGCACAGACATGGAAACCTGCTTTTCTGGCTGGAAAGTCTATTCAGTCTAAGGACAGACTGAACCCTTGGAATACTGGCATCTGAGGCAGCAGCATACCTGGTTAAATGCACATAGTACTAAGCACAAGGATCCAGGTTCCAGCCCTGGCTCCCCACCTGCGGGGGGTGGGGGGTGGCGCTTCACGAGTTAGTGGTGAAGCAGGTCTGCATGTGGCTCTCCCTCCCTTTCCCTCTCCATCTCCATTTCCACCTCCTCTCTCAATTTCTCTCTATTCTGTCCAGTAAAATGGAGGGTGGGGGAGAATGGCCGCCAGGCACAGTAGATTCATAGTGCAGGCATAACCCTGGAGGAAAAGAAAATGCCAGCGTCTGAACTGAGATGTGCACTCTAAAGAGGCATTAGCAGGCTGGAGGAATAGCTGGATCGGATAGTGTGCTACTCGCCATGTGTGGCCCACAGCGTTCAAGGAAGCTTTGGTGCTGTGGCCTCTCTTACCCTGACCCTCTTTCTCTTAATTTCTCCGCCTCTCTGTCTCTCTCTAAAAGAAGTACACAGTTTAGAAAGCCTATTGTCACCACCAACAGTAAATAGCAATGATTTTTTTTATATCGATTACATCTTGGCCTTATATTGTGGATATGATGAGTATATGTAGATATATATTTTTAAATATTTATTTATTCCCTTTTTGTCGCCCTTGTTTTATTGTTGTAGTTATTATTGTTGTCCTCATTGTTGGATAGGACAGAGAGAAATTGAGAGAGGAGGGGAAGACAGAGAGGGAGAGAGAGATACCTGCAGACCTGCTTCACCGCCTATGAAGCGACGCCCCTGCAGGTGGGAAGCTGGGGGCTCGAACTGGGATCCTTCCGCCAGTCCTTGCACTTTGCGCCACCTGCGCTTAACTCGCTGTGTTATGGCCCCACTCCCATGATGAGTATATTTTAAATATGTGAAATTTCCTATGTCCACTTTGTAATTCAAATTAACTTACTTTTTTGTGTGTTTAAGGTAACAACTAGAAAAATTCAACCACACAGACTGGGGAGATAGCATAATGGCTATGCAAAAAAAAAGACATTCATTAAAGAGAAAAGGAAAGGAAAACATTTTCTTTCTTTTTTTTCATTTTTATTTATGAAAAGGAAACACTGGCAAAAACCATAGGATAAGAGGGGTACAACTCCACACGATTCCCATCACCAGATCTCCGTATCACATCCCCTTCCCTGATAGCTTTCCTATTCTTTATCCCTCTGGGAATATGGACCCAGTGTCATTATGGGATGCAGAAGGTGGAAGGTCTGGCTTCTATAATTGCTTCCTCGCTGAACATAGGCATTGACAGGTCGATCCGTATTCCCATCCTGTCTCTTATCTTTCTATAGTGGGGCAGGATTCAGATCTACAGGTTTGCAGAGATCACATAAGCTCCTAAGCTGCATATGGGCCCCAGATCAGATCAAATTAATGGGGTTTACAGTCAACAATATTAATACACCTTTCCCATATTTGGGAGCTACTCTCTTCCCTGACCCAGCTGTCTAGTCCTTTTTCCAGCCATGACATCATCTCTTCAGACACTAACTTGGGCCCACCTGCATATCAGATGTCAGGCTCAGAAAAAAAAAAAAAAAAAAAAACCTAGTATAGTCATGGGCTCTTTGGAATATAACTAAAATAGGCCTACTAGCTATCTACAAAACAGAGACCCCCAACTCTTAATCTGAACTATTCCAGCCTTTAGGTTCATGATTAGTCAACAATTTGTTTGGCTTTATATGTTAACTTTTCTTTCAGCCACCAGGTTCCAGATGCTACCATGATGCCAACTGGACTTCCCTGGGCAGATGGCCCCACCAGTGTGTCCTGGAGCCCTGCTTCCCCAGAGCCCCGCCCCACTAGGGAAAGGAAAACATTTAAAGGTGCCAGGTGGTAGTACAACTGATTGAGCTCACATGTTACAATGCATCAGGACCCAGGTCTGAGCCCCCAGCCCCCACCTGGAGGGGGAAACTGCCAGTAGTGAAATATTGTCACAGGTGTCTCTGTTTCTCCCTGTCTGTCACCCCCTTCCCTCTCACTTTCTGCCTGTCTCTATCAAATAACTAAAGATTTTTTTTTTAAGTTTATTTTAGGGACTGGGTGGTGGCGCACCTGGTTGAGCACACATGTAAGAATGTGCAAGGAGCTGGGTTCAAGCCCCCAGTCCCCACCTGCGGGGGGAAAGCTTTTTGTGTGATGGAGCAATGTTGCAGGTGTCTCTCTGTCTCTCCCTCTCTACCACCTCCTTCTCTCTAGATTTCTGGCTGTCTCTGTCCAATAAATAAAACAAAGAATTTTTTTTTAAAGTTTATTTTAGGAGAAGGAAAATAAGAGCCTTTCCATGCCTGAGCTTTTGAGGTCCCAGAACCAATCCCCAGCACCACGAAAAGGCAGGGCAGATTAGTGCTCTGATCTTTCTCTGTATCTTCCTCTCTGTATCTCTCTCATTAAAAATAAATAATATGCACGGTCGGGGGAGACAGCATAATGGTCATGCAAACAGACTCTCATGCCTGAGGCTCCTAAATCCCACGTTCGATCCCCCACACCACCATAGGCCAGAGCTGAGCAGTGCTCTGGTGTTTCTGTGTGTGTGTGTGTGTGTGTGTGTGTGTCTGCATCTCTCTCAAAAATAAAATGAATAAAAAAATTTTAAGAAAGCAATAGATAATTAATATTAAAAACAAATAAATAAGTCAATAATATGCATATTTTTAAAGAAGAAAATTCAACTATGCATGTGAGTTTTACAAAGCTGTCAGGCAGCATTGCTGTACAGTTCCTGTGGCCTCTGTCCCACTCGGGAACCACCATCACATATGCCATCTGGAACCCTTTCATCTTCCTGCAAGGAGAGGGTGATATTTTCTTTTATTTGTCCTTTTAAACTAAAATTTTAAGAAGACAAGGGGTTTTTTTGGAATTGAAGAATAATAGCTCAGAGCTACAAGATTTTCTACTGGAAAGAAAATTTAGAACATGGCTCCAAAGAAGGACAAAAACAGGGATCATTAAGGGAAGCATTTAAAAGGAAGGTGAGTGAGCAGAGCTGAATAGTTTAGCAAGCTTTAAACCATTCTGGGCTCTGCATAACTGGTGGCTGTTGGTCTGTTAGGGATGAAAAGAAATCTGATTGATTCTAGCCTCCAGCTAAAAGTCCATCCACCTCCTTGACTCTTTATCTGACTCTCCAAACAGTTGTTTGTATCATGGTTTTTTAAAAACAATTACCATTTGTTCTAGTCCTAAGGTCATTAGCCCAGTTCAAGAGAGACATTTAATGCAACTTCTTGGTAATGACTGACAGACTCCATTTTAAAGATGGCATATGGGAAGTCAATTTTTCACTGTCCTAAACTCACTGCTGTTGGGGGCGAGAGGTTTGGGCTCTCCCATAACTGTGGTTTGGTGCAAACTGAAGCCTCCCTTTCCCACACTGCCTGCCCCCACCCCACTCTCAGCCCAATGCCAAGCAGAGACTGTGTAAGAGGGCCTTTCCATGTGGTGACTTAACTTTCCCTTCTTTGCAAAGTGAACTGATCAAGCCCTTTCCTGATTTTTTTTTTGGTAGGACAGGGTAGGGCAAAGGTTAGAGTATGTGCTTTGTCTTGTGAGGGGCCTGCAGTAAGCCTTGGCACCACACCACACGGGAGTGGTATGTAACTGGAGGAAGTTCTGGCGCTGTGGTGTTTTTTAATAGAGAAATAGAGATAGAGACAGAGATACCGATAGACTGAGATACCTGGACAAAGCAGCCCAGGGCACTGCACTCCTGCATGCACAAGGCCGGGGGCAAGGACAGAAGAGGGAAGAGTATAGATTTTCTGAAACTTTGACATCTTCCCTAGTTCTCTGGATTCAGTTAAGTCACATGGATTGGCGGGGAGGGAGTGGAACAGAACTCAGAGATAAAGCCTGGGCCAACAGAGAGAGAGAGAGAGAGAGAGAGAAAGGGGGCGGGGCATGGCGAGCTAACACTCATATGTAAGAGCAAGGCAGGGTGGGTTTCACAGGGGGAGTCACATTGAAACCAGGCCATATGTCCCAAGTGGGACTCCCCAGAAGGCAGGGCCACCCACCTGCACCCTCTAAAACATACATGCCAATTTGGTATAGATTGAGCTTCTGCCCGGAGCCGTTTGCCAAGAAGGGAGAAGTAGCAGGCAGCCTCCACTAGCAAAGAACATGTCTGCTGGCTTATGACAGCAGGGTGGGGGTGGGCGAAGGTTTGTGTCACCTCTGGGAACGGGAGGGCAGAGGGAGAGAGGCAGGTCAGGAGAACTTGCCATTACATAAGTGCTGGTGTTACGAAACCCGGCCCAGCGGATGTGTGCCGCCCCCATGCCCTAAGCCCCACCGGCATGCAGGCTTGGCACACACCTAGCAACATGGGGAAGTGGGGTGGAGACTTGGGGGACAGACAAAAGGGTGGGCCAGGAGGGAACCCTCAGCTGGGAGGCTGGACACCCCTCCACTGCCCCTTGGGGATAGGCCTTCTGATTCCCAACCTTCTGTCCCTGAGCAAACCAGCCCTTCCAGACTTCAGTTTCCCCATTTTTTATAATAAGAGCCAGAGCCCAGAGGGCAGACATTAAAGGCTCACCAGGCCCCACAAATAGCCCGCGGGAGAGCCCCGTATATGACATCAGGCCTTGGTGGGAATTACGGGAAAGCAGAGAACATGCTTTTCCTAAGCTCAAAAAGTTCAGAATTGGGGTGGGGGGAGGTCAAGGGAACTGGAAAATAGCCCACCTGCTTTGCCCCCAGTCCACCCCCAAGACACACACACACACACACACACACACACACACAGTGTTTCTCTTTCTGTCTCAAAAAGTAGAACATTAGCAGTGAAGCCCTGGTAATAAATAAGTAAATAACTACTATGTTTCAAAATGATACAAGTAAAACAAGCTGGGCTTGACCCACAGAACCACGCTGTGGACACTACAGAGATGAATCTTATTACAGATGGAGGAGGCTCACCCCAGAGAAATAGTGCTACTTATCCTCTTAGCAAGTGGGGGGAAGAAAGAGACAGAACATCTTTTTTCTATTTAATCTTATTGTCCAAGATGATCTTTCATGCATGTTGCTTATGTTCAGATCCAGGAGATAAAAAATGTGCCCCAGAGAGGAGCCCAGGAAATGCAATGAGGTCTCAAGAGCCAAGTGGCTGAGTGCACATGTTACCATATGCAAGAACATGGGTTCAAGGCTCTGGGTCCCAGCTGCAGGAGGGAAAGCTTCACAAGCAGTGAAACAGTACTGCAGGCCTCTCTCTCTCTCTCTCTCTCTCTCACTTTCTCTCTCTCCCACTAATTCCTCCTTCCTTCTTGATTTCTCTCTCTGCCCAATAAAAAATAAATAAATAAAATATTTTAAAAGCAATGCTTGAGAGAGAGGAGGAGGGAGGGAGAGAGAGAGCAGGAAAGATAGCATAATAGTTATGTAAAAAGAGACTGTAGCAACTGGCATAAGGAACCCAGTTCGAGTCCCCCGGCTCCCCACCTGCAAGGGGGTCACTTCACAGGCAGTGAAGCACATCTGCAGCTGTCTACCTTTCTCTCCCCCACTGTCTTCCACTCCTCCCTCGATTTCTCTCTGTCTTACCAACAACGACATCAATAACAGCAATAACAATGATAAACAACTAGGGCAACAAAAGGAAAAAAAAAAAAGCCTCCAGGAGCAGTAGTGCAAGCACCTAGTCCCAGCAGTAACCCTGGAGGCAAAAAAATAAAAAGAAAAGAGAGACTGTGATACCTGAGACCCCCAGGTCTCAGGTTCAATCCCCTGTACCAGCATAAACCAGAGCTGATCAGTGTTCTAGTTTTAAATAAATAAATAATAAAACAAAATAAAAGGAGGAGGCAGGGTAGTTGCCATTCTTGTGACTGAGAGCATTTAGTAGGGTAGAAGACGTTAGTTACCCCTTATGTCAGTCCTCAGAGCAAAGAACACCAAACTTTTTCTCTCTTCCCCCTTCCTTTTTATTATTTTTTTTCTTCTTCTGTTCTGCCTCTGAAAGCAGATGACCTAATCGAAGTATTTAGACTAGGATGATTCAGCTATTGTGTTCTCTGGAGTCAGAATGTTGCAACAGGGTGGAGCTGATTTCGCCCTGGGTTTCCACACTCCAGTGTGAGCTCTGAAGATTAGTTTGGTTATTTTTAGCACGAGACAAGATTGTATTAGCAGCTACCCCTCAGACTTTCGGGGCCTGGGGAGGTCATGCAGACATACTCCCTCCCCTTACACACACACACACACACACACACACACACACACACACAGACACACACACACACCTTCCCCAGCCCTCTGTGTGCAGGTCAGCAGAACACAACTCAGCTAGAAAAACTGTTCTTTCTGTGGTGCAACCAAAAGGAGGAGGCAAGGAGGTAGCAAAAGTCTCCTTCTGACAGCTCTCCCATGGAACAGCTCCATCTGTGGAGCCCGGGTTGGAGCCCCAGCACCACGTGAAAGTTGCTAAGTCACTAGAGGAAGCTCTGTAATCTCCAGGTCTGCGGTATCTCTCCTTCTCTCTGGATCTCTGGCTCCATGCGAATGAAATTTGTGAAATCATGCTTGTGTGAGACCCCAGCTGTAGGGGTTCATGGGGTGAGGGACAGCAAAGGATTTGTTTGAAGGGGCGCAGGGTAATTCTCTAACATCCAGGCACACTGGGAGGTGCACACCTGAACTCTGGAGGCAGTCACCTGTGTAGCCCACGAAAGAAATGCAAGTCCACCATCAATCCTTTTTTTATTTTTCCATCTGACCTTGTCTCTTTGGGACAGAGAACTGGGGAGGGAAGAGAGGGAGAGAGTGCTATGGTTATACAGTGATACTCCCTGTACCACCATGAGCCAGAGCTGAGCAGAGCTCTGTTTAAGGAGAAGCAGAGGAAAATTGGGAAGACACAGCATAATGGTTCTGCAAGAGACTTTTGTGCCTGAGGCCCCAAGGTTCCAGATTCAATCCCCCCCACACACACACACACACATCTGTATAAGCCAGAGCTGATGGGGGGCAGGGAGAGAAAGCAAAGGCAGAGTGGGGAGGGGGGAGCAGCAAAGGAGAGGAAGAGGAAGAAGAAGATGGAGGAGGGAGGGATCAGTTCACAGCTGACACATTCCTGGATGAATTTAAATTTCTATAGTTTCTCTGTGCCCAACTTGTTGTTTTTTTTTTTTTTCCAATTTATTTATTTAATTTGATAGGACAGGGGGAACATGAGGTGAGAAGGAGAAACAGAGAGAGAGAGTAGACACCTGCAGCCCTGCTTCACCGCTTGTGAAGCCTCCCCCCCCCCCCCGCAGATGGGGACTGGGGACTTGAACCCGGGGCCTTGCACATGGTACTATATGCACTCTGTCAGGTGTGCCACCACCAGTCCCCTCTGTGCTCAACTTTTTATTCATTCATTCATTCATTCATTCATTCATTCATTATGAAAGAGGAGGGAGAGACCAGAGCACCCCCCAGCTCTGGCATGTGGTAATGCCAGGGGTTGAACCTGCAGCCTCAGGGGCCTCAGGTGTGCGAGCTGGTACTCTAACAGGCTGAGCTGTCACCCTGGCCCTCTGGACCCACTTTTGCAAATGTTCATTCACGGACTTGTGTCTGAGGTGACACATAGGAACTTGCTCCTGGTTATAGACCAGAAAAAGCCCCCAGTCGTGGTCCTCACCACCCTTCTCTGAAGCTTACCCTGGGAGCCATCCCCTGAACACACACGGCTTTGCCTGTGTCCTTCTGAAGGGATGCAGCCCAGGCCAGGACACTGTCCTCCAGGGGCTGACCCACAGCTGCCCTTTCTGACCTGCTGCTTCTATGGCACAGGCTGATCAGCTGGCCAGAGGAAAGGGTCCTTCTGCAGGGGAACTACCACTTGTCACCAGCATGCCCCAAGCTGGCCAAGAGGAGCCACATGGACCAGAACAGGCGTGGAGCTCCAGAGGGGGACCTGGACCTGAGAAAAGGCTCCCCAGAACCCTGAGAGCAAGGCCCAACTGCCCCTCAATACCTCCATGAAGCAGCCACACCAATAGCCCCACCTGAGAAGACAGATGATAGTCTGTCTGTCCCCAAGTGGGGACAGCGCCCCAAGCTCTGGCACAGCTGAATTTAGAACTTTCCTTTACACTTTAAAAAAATATCTATAGGGGGCTGGGTGGTAGCGCAGCAGGTTAAGTGCCAAAGTGCAAAGACTGGTGTAAGGATCCCTGTTTGAGGCCCCAGCTCCCCACCTGCCAGGGGGTCGCTTCACAAGCACTGAAGCAGGTCTGCAGGTGTCTGTCTTTCTCTCCCCATCTCCGTCTTCCTCTCCTCTCCCGATTTCTCTCTGTCCTATCCAACAACGACAGCTACAACAACAGTAATAATAACAACTACAACAAGGGCAACAACAAGGGCAACAAAAGGGGAAAAATGGCCTCTAGGAGCAGTGGATTCGTAGCGCAGGCACCGAATCCCTGTGTTAACCCTGGGGGCAAAAATATATATAATTTATTTTGGATAGAGACAGAAACTGAGAGGCATGGGGGAGATAAAGAGAGAGAAGGAGAGACCCCTGCAGCCATGTTTCACCACTCGTGAAGCTTCTCCCCTACGGGTGGAGACAGGGACTTGAACCTGAGTCCTTGTGCACTATAATGTGTGTGCTTAACAAGGTGTGTCACCACCCAGCACCCCCCCCTTACACTTTTGACTGTTGCTCTTGGAATTCAAACCAAGTCAAAATATCCCTAGAATATTGGTGCCATGATAATGATTATATTAGAAATAACCACTGACCACAGGCAGGCTTCTGTGTTGGTGACCGTGAAGTTTCTGACCTACGTTCTCACACCTAAGCCAGGGTGGCTGGGACAAGGCCAGAAGGTGTGGATATTAAGAACCATCTCCATCTGGGCGGGGGAGACAGCATAATGGTTATGCAAACAGACTCTCATGCCTGAGGCTCCGAAGTCCCAGGTTCAATACCCCGCACCACCATAAGCCAGGGCTGAGTGATGCTATGATGTTTCTCTGTGTATGTGTCTCTCTGCATCTCTCTCAAAAAAATTTTTTTTAATTAAAAATTTAAAAAAAAAAAAAAAGAAGAAAGAACCACCAGCCTCCTTCCCTCCACTCAGTTCCAGAGGGATCTGGGTTTGCCCGCTGGACCAAGGACCTTTCCTTGTGATCATTAGTTGGAGAGGAGAATTAAAGGAGCTGGAACTCTGTTGATTTACATTTGAAAAGGTCCGGGCACTTCTCCCAGAAGAGGCCTGGTCCAGAAGCAAAGAAGGGGTGAAGAGAGGAGTGAAGTGAGGGAGGAGGCCTGGAATAGAGAGAGCTGGGACGGAGGCTTCAGGAAGTGTGCTAAGGAGTTAGGGGGAGTTGTCTATCTTGCATTTTTGCTTTTTTATTTTTTTAAGTCAGAGCACTGCTCAGCCCTGGCTTATGGTAGTGTTGGGGATTGAACCTTGGACTTCAGAGTCCCAGGCATGGAATTTTTTTTTTTTTTTTTTGCATAACCACTATGCTGTTTTCTCGGTTATTATTAATATTTTATTTATTTATTGGATAGAGATGGAGAGAAATTGAGAGAAAAGGATAGAAAGACAACTACAACATACTTCTTCACTTGTGAAGCTCCCCCCCTGCAGGTGGGGACCGGGGACCTTGCGTCTGTAACACAGGCGCTCAACCAGGTCCGCCACCACCCGACTCCCCCCCCCTCAGTTATTTTTATTATTTATTTAATTGACCAGAACCCTGCTCAGCTCCGGCTTCTGGTGTTGCTGGGGGTTAAACCTGTGACCCTTAGTGCCTCAGGTGTCAAAGTCTCTCAGCATCACCATTGTGCTATCTCCCCGGGCGCTCACCCGCTCACGGTAGCTTCTCTTATCACCTGGTCTGAGACTGACCCAGGCACTGGCATTCCTTTTCAAGAGTCTGTGAGGAGGAATTGGTCCTTGTATCTCTCTCTGAGAGGCAACACAAGACTAAGGTAGATTGGAACGGGTCTGACGGTGCTTATGTTACACTGTTATTATTCCCCACCTCTGAGCAGTGAGGAGGCAGAGATGGAAAAGTCTGTGTAACGTGACCAGAGCAGTGTGACCAGCAAACACTGAATCCAGCTTCCCATGAGCTGGGGGGGAGACAGGTCCAAACAGCCACCCTGGTTTAAAAGAGCGTAGAAGCCCACTGCCAGTCCAGCCCCTCCAAGTCCAGGGTTTTTTAGTTCTTGCCAGCTTGGTTTTTTCTGGGGCTCAGTAACAGTGGGCAAGTCCACTGCTCGCAGTGGCCATCTTTTTTTCTCTTAAGTTAGCACAGAGAGAAACTGAGAGGGGAGGGAGTGAGGGAGTGAGGGAGAGGGAGAGGGAGAGAGAGAGAGAGATGCCTGAAGATCTCCTTCCCCACTCCTGAAGCTTCCCAGGTGGGAAGTAAGGGCTCGAACCTGGTTCTTTGCACTTGGTGACGTGTGCTCTCAACCGGGCGTGACCCACCCAGCTGTTCCAGGGTCTGCGAATAGGCCAGTCCACACACAGAAGCAGCACACCACACATCCTGCTCTGGTCACTCCTTTCCTGAGTGCCCTTCCCAGACTGCTCCTTCATCCCCCTTTCCACACACACCCCACGTCACACACACCACACCACACAAACACACCACACCACATACAGACCACATACCACAAACACAGACCACACACACTACACACTACACACATGCACACATACCCCCACACGCCACACCACACATATACCACAACACCCACACTCCCTTTTAGGAACAGGCCTCTGTGTGAGCTCCTGTGACAAGGCAGTGTCAGTGTCTGTGTGAGCAACGCTTCCGCTTCCTGAGATCTTCATCAGCCTCTAGCCTCGCGCTTGAAAGCCAGCATCTGCCATAGTTAAGAGAGTCTGGAAGGACTGGCAGCGAGCATGGACACAGGAAGTCCTGCCAAGATCATTCGTGCCCTCAACAACCATTACTTGAGCCACACAAGAAAACAGCACTCCCAGAAGGACAGTCCCTCTCTTCCTCCTTCCTTCCTTCCTTCCCTCCCTCCCTCCCTCGCCCCTTTTCTTTCTGAAAAGCTCCCTGGCTTAAAGCTGTGTTGTCATAGAGTAAAACCTTTCTGCTGCACTCTCTTAGCCCAGGAGGCCAAAGGGCAGGACAGTGTTGGAGAGACTGGACCAGGGTGGCTCACTGGTAGGGCGCACATGTCACCATGCATGAGGACTAGGGTTCAAGCCCCTAGTTCCCACCCGCAGGAGTAAACTTTAGGAGAGGTGGAACAATGCTCCTGATGTCTTTCCTCTCTGTGTCTTCCTCTTTATCTCTCTGCCTCTCACCTTCTATTAAAAAAAGGAGAAGGAGGAGGAGGAGGAGGAGGAGGAGAAGAAGAAGAAGTAGAAGAAGGAGGAGGAGAAGGAGGAGGAAGAGGAGAAGGAGGAGGAGAAGAAGAAGGAGAAGGAGAAGGAGAAGAAGAAGAAGAAGAAGAAGAAGAAGAAGAAGAAGAAGAAGAAGAAGAAGAAGAAGAAGGTGACCACTGGGGATGATGAAACCGTGCAGATACCACAGATACTGAGCCCTGGAAAACCCTGCTGATGGAAGGAGGGAAGGAAGGAAAGGAGAAAGATAGGGAGGGAGAGAAGAGAGGAAGGTAGTGGCGCACCTGATTGAACCTACACGTCACAGTGCACAAGGACCTGGGCTCCATCTCCTGTCCCCACTTGCAGGGGAGAAGTTTCACAAGTACTGAAGTAGATCTGCAGGGGTCTCTCTCTCTCTCTCTCTCTCTCTCTCTCTCTCTCTCTCTCTCTTCCCCTCTCAGTTTGTCTCTGTCCTGTCAAAAGAAAAAGAAAGAAGCGAAAAGGAAAATAAAAGGGAAAATGGTCTTGGGAGGAGTGGAGGATTCATCATCATGCAGGCACTGAGCCCCCACAATAACCCTGATGGCAGGAGGGAGGGAGAGAGGGGGAAAGAGAGAGAGAGGGAGGGAGGTGAAGTGGGAGAGGGAGGGAGAGGGTGAGGGAGAGAGAGGGAGAGGGATAGAAAGAGAGGGAGGGAGAGAGGAGGGAAGAGAGAGGGAGGGAGAGGAAGTGGGAGAAAGAGGGAGAGGGAGGGAGAGGGATAGAAAGAGAGGGAGGGAGAGAGGGGGGAAGAGAGAGAGAGGGAGGAAGATGAAGTGGGAGAAAGAGGGAGAGGGAGGGAGAGGGATAGAAAGAGAGGGAGGGAGAGAGGGGGGAAGAGAGAGAGAGGGAGGGAGATGAAGTGGGAGAAAGAGGGAGAGGGAGGGAGAGGGATAGAAAGAGAGGGAGGGAGAGAGGGGGGAAGAGAGAGAGGGAGGGAGATGAAGTGGGAGAAAGAGGGAGAGGGTGAGGGAGAGAGAGGGAGAGGGATAGAAAGAGAGGGAGGGAGAGAGGGGGGAAGAGAGAGAGAGGGAGGGAGATGAAGTGGGAGAAAGAGGGAGAGGGAGGGAGAGGGATAGAAAGAGAGGGAGGGAGAGAGGGGGGAAGAGAGAGGGAGGGAGGGAGAGGAAGTGGGAGAGGGTGAGAGAGAAAGAGGGAGAGGGAAGGAGAGGGAGAGGGAGAAGCACAAAGTCAAACTTGGATTGGGTTTGATGTGTTGCATTTAAGTAAAGGGAGGGCTTTGTTTTCAAGTCCTGGTTCATGAAGGGACCTAAGTGAAGGGTTAGAGTGTTTGGCATAAAACTGACAAATTTAATTTATTTTTTTGCTTATTTTTTATTATGTGTAAAGATTCTCTCTCTCGTAAATATGCCTTAGAGAACAAATTGGAAGCTGCCTGTTCTGCTTGTTATTTGGGAGTTTTCATGCTGTGTAGCTTATTAAACAGTTTGATTTAACTGTGATGGGATTAAGTGCCACAGAAGGAAAAAACAGGTGAGGAGAAAACTATAAAGGAAGAGCTGGCTTGGGGAGCATGGGAAGAAGAAGAAACCACTGAAGAAACCACTGCAGCTAAATTTGGAGTCATAGGTAAGCACTGCATGGCCAAAGGAGCGGGGGGGGGCGGCGTAAAGGAATCTTTCAGACCGCCCAGGAATTGACACAGTGGATAAAGTCTTGGGCCCTCAAGCATGAAGTCCCAAGTTCAATCCCCAGTATCACATAGGCCAGAGTGACGCTCTTCTCCCTCCCTCTCTTTCTTTAACAAATAGTAATCATTTTCATTTTTTCATTTGATAGGACAGATAAATTAAAGAGGAAGGGGAAGGCAGAGAGGAAGGAAAAAAGACGCCCGTAAACTTGCTTCACCACGCATGAAGCTCTCCCACCCCTCCCCTGCAAGTTAATAGTAATCTTTTTTCTTTTTTTTTTAAAGATTCTTTCAGGCAGAAGAAACAGCCTGTTTGTACAAAAGTCCCAGAGCAGGAAGAGGCCTCTGTGTTTAGAGAACTGAGAATAAAATGAACAAGCAAGGGGAGAACTGTCCAAAACCTGTTAAGACTGAATTATGGATTAAAGTCCCATCGGCCCTGGAGTCCAGCAGAAAGGCCCAAGCCTTCCTGAGCGCAACAGAAACCTAGAAGCAGGTAGAACAGACTGAATGACACCCTCGCGTCAATGAGAACTCGCGTGTGGGAGTCCTCACCCCCAATGCAACTGTGTTTCAAGTGTCAACTGAAAATAGACACCGCTGCAAAGCAATTAGTTCATCAGTTAATTAAGGAGAAATATCTGAATGAGGCCACTGAGAGTCAACTTTAAACTCAAACCCAGAGAGACCATAAGATTTTTTCCAAGTACTGGTCTCACCCTTCTGAGGGGTTGGTCTCTGTTCTGTGGCCTTCACGCTGGTGGGTAATGTGGACAGAGGGATACATAGTTCTCCCAGCAGAGATAAAAAAAAAAAAGAGCCCTCTAGTTACAGGAACAAAGGAAGCTCTTGCACTAAAGAGGTCATTGTTATCTGTGGGTGGCACACAGAGAGCAGAGAACTGAGGCTTCTGACCCTGGACCCCAGCCATTGTCACTTATCTCTTGCAACACGATGGGGGAGAGTGGCCTTGGCACGTGGCGGTACCCCTACAAGATTGCCTGATACGCGGTCGTGCTGGCCTGAGACCTCTGAGCAGTTTCCTGGGTGGAGCCCGTGGATGAGGACATCCAGGGGGACAGTTGGGTTTGATTCTAGCTTCCTCTTCCTTCCTTTCTTTCTCTCTTTCTTTCTCTTCTTCCTTGCTTCCTTTTGTTCTCTCTTTTTATTTTTGTCTATTTTTTTTGAATATTTATTTATTCCTTTTTGTTGCCCTTGTTGTTATTGATGTTGCTGTTATTGATGTTGTTGTTATTGGTGTTGTTGTTGTTGGATAGGACAGAGAGAAATGGAGAGAGGAGGGGAAGACAGAGAGAGGGAGAGAAAGGCAGACACCTGCAGACCTGCTTCACCGCCTGTGAAGGGACTCCCCTGCAGGTGGGGAGCCGGGGGCTCGAACTGGGATCCTTACACCAGTCCTTGTGCTTTGCGCCAAGTGCGCTTAACCTGCTGAGCTACAGTCCGACTCCCTATTTTTGTCTATTTTTATTGTTTGGTAGAGACAGAGAAAAATTGAGAGGCGTCAGGTAGAGAGGGAGGGAGAGACAGAGACACCTGCAGCACTGCTTCACCACTCATGAAGCTTCCCCCCTGCAGATGGTGACCAGGGGCTTGAACCTGGATCCTTGTGCACTGTAATGTGTGCATTTAACCAGGTGCACCATCGCCTGGTCCCTTCTATCTTCCTCTTCTCTTTCCTTCCTTCCTTCCTTCCTTTCAGTTTTTTTTTTAATATTTATTTATTTATTCCCTTTTGTTGCCCTTGTTGGTTTATTGTTGTAGTTATTGATGTTGTCATTGTTGTATAGAACAGAGAGAAATGGAGAGAGGAGGGGAAGACAGAGAGGGGGAGAGAAAGACAGACACCTGCAGACCTGCTTCACCGCCTGTGAAGCGACTCCCTGCAGGTGGGGAGCTGAGGGCTCGAACTGGGATCCTTACTCCTGTCCTTGTGCTTGGCGCCACGGGTGCTTAGCCTGCTGTGCTACAGCCCAACTCCTTCTTCCTTTCATTTTTCTTTATTTATTATAGAAAGGGGAAAGAGAGAGACAGCCAGAGCAAGACTCTGGCACAAGTGACATCAGGGATCGAACTCAGGACCTCATGCCTATAGGCCCAGAGTTTTAGCCACTGTGCTACCTCCTTGGCTGTCAGGGTTTTCTTCAGTCTTCAAGTCACAGGGCTTTAAAGAGGATTAAATGAGGTCAGGTGGGTAGAGCCATAAGCCAGCACATCTGGTAGTTTTGTTTTGAAATAGATACAGAGAGACTGAGAGAGTGAGAGAGACCACCACACCAAAACTTCCTTCAGAGTGGTGAGGCTGGACTCAAAGCCCAGCTGCACATGTGTTAAAACACCACACTGTCCAGGGGAGATGTTTCTCGTCAGAAGAGGAAGAGATGCCAGAATGGGCACACACAGGAAACACTGCAAGAGGACACAGCAAGAAGGTGACAACCCTGTTTTCCTCCCCTGGGAAGTAAGGAGCCACCTAAACCACAGGGAGGTGAGAAGGCCCCAAGCAGGCCAGCCTCGTCTGCCATTGTCCTCAAGGTGGCTGGCTTCCTGGTTCACCCTGAGTAAGAGAGAAGTGAGGCACTGAGACACAGAGAGGGAGGGGGAGGGAAGGGGAAAAGGAGGTAGAGAGGGGGAGGACACCCAGAAGGCAAGGGGGGAGAGGTGAAAGGAAGAGAGGGGGAAAAGGGGGAGGTGAGAGGGAAAGGGAGACCAGCTAGAGGGAGAGGACCCCCCCCAATAAACACAGGCAGCCCCCCCCCAATAAACACAGGCAGCAGGGCAAGGGACTTGCAGGTCACTGAGCTGCGCCAAGCCTCAGTTTCCCTTATGAAAAGTGAGCTGGGGCCTGCAAAATAGCTCACACTGACACTGTAGTGCTCTGTCACATGAAAACCCCAGTTCAAACCTGATCCCACCACACTGAAAGAAGCTTTTGTGCTGTGGTGTCTCTCCCCCCACCCCAACACTCTCTGCCTTTATCTGGAGGAAAGAAGGGAGGGAGGGAGGAAGGAAGGATCAAAGAAAGAACTATTTAGGACAGCTACTGTACCAGTCCTCGTGTTTTCCTTTAAAGACAGATTTGTGGGTGTTTTTTTTTATTAGTGATTAATAATGGGTTACAATATTTTAAAATTACAATGTCTAGTTTCCACACCGAACCGACTCCAAAGTCCTGTGCCCCGACCCTCCACCTCCCAAAGATCACCACCAGAGTTCTCACAAGTCTTAGGAAAAAGTTTTCATGCTTCTGTTTGTTGTTGTTGTTGTTCAAGTTCATGTGTATCAGTTCTCTAGATTTCTCACGTGAGTGACACCACCTGGGAGCTGTCTTTCATTTCTTTACATATTTTGTTAAGCATCATTGTTGTGACGCAGTATACCATCCGGTGATAAGAAGTTGGACACAGCACACGCCTGATGTCAACCATCCGTGCAAACACACAGGGATTGTGGGTGAATCAAATGCACTTACGCACAGTTGGCCAGGAGTCCAGCAGCCCTGTTGGCCTTTGCTTCTGTTCAGATGGATCCCGGCTGAGGGTGTTTGAGCTGCCCACCAGGGCTGCCTCTCCTGGGAACTGAACACGTGAGACTCAGCCAGCCAATAAACTCTAAGCCTCCTCTACAGACATGTGAGTAGCCCATACCTCTGCAGGTAATTGTTTATCTCGTAGGGCTGAACTTTTGGTAACTTCATTCATGGGCTTATGAGACTGGCTTATTTACCCCTGTCTATAGTTTATCCTTTTTTAATGTTTTAAAATGTTTATTTATTTTCCCTTTTGTTGCTTTTGGTGTTTTACTGTTGTAGTTATTATTGTTGTTATTGATGGTGTTGTAGTTGGGTAGGACAGAGAGAAATGGAGAGAGATGGGGAAGACAGAGAGGGGAAGAGAAAGAGAGACACCTGCAGACCTGCTTCACCTCTTGTGAAGTGACTCCCCTGCAGGTGGGGAGCCAGGGGCTCGAACCAGGTTCCTTACGCAGGTCCTTGTGCTTTGCCCCACGTGCGCTTAACCCGCTGCGCTACCGCCTGACTCCCTATAATTTCTTATTTTGTGGTATCTATTATGTCCTCTACTACTGTGCAACCATAATAAAGCTTTGATTGTTTGAACCCACGACCTGCCATGCCACAGCAAAGTCCGTTATGAGACACAGCAAAGTCCCTTTTATTTTTATTTTATTTTATTTTATTATTATTTTGTATAGGACAGAGAGAAATTGGGAGGGGAAGATAGATGGGGGAGAGAAAGATAGACACCAGCAAACCTGCCTTGCCACTTGTGAAGCAACCCCCCCCCCCCGGCAGGTGGGAATGACCCTTTTATTTTAATCACAACACAGAAGCTCCTCAGGTTCCGTCCATTTTGTCCTAAAGGACACAAGATCGTCTCTTTTGACTGCAGAGTAGTATTCCATGGACCACATATTCGCTAACTTAATGTATATAATCTAATATAGCCAGTCCTCTACAGCCTAAGCAGCTAGGCTGCTTCCACTCGTTGGCTATTGTGAATAATGCAGCCATGAACATCGGGGTGCATAAGTCCCTTCCAATTAGTGTTTGAGTGTCTTTTAAAGATACATTTGTATCTGACCTTTTTTCCTTCCGAGATCAGATAAGAATCGAGTGTGTTCACGATGGTATGGCCGTAGACTGACCTTTTTTCCTAAGGAGCTTAAAGAATCCTTCCCCAGAGCCATATATAGTATCAGAATTTGAATAATGTATGGAAACACATCGACATGTATGTAAATACACAATCCCATATCACTTTTCTGTTTCATTCATTGTTAAAGACAGAGAGAAGCCAGAGCGCTGCTCAGCTCTGATCTGCGGCAGAGCAGGGACATCCACTTGGGACCTCATACAAGTCTTGTGCTCCGGGTCACGGGTGTAGTGACTGCTCACACACATATGGGAATGTGAAGGAAGCCGTGTCTCTGAGATCCTGTAACTTTGGAAACCTATGTCGAATCAGTCACTAAACACACATGGAACCAAGCACTCTCACACTTTTCCCTAGCACTGCATGTAATTTTTTAAAGGTGGAAATGTATATTACCACCTAATTTTCTGCCCTTAAAGTTGTATGACACAGCTGGGGAGGTGACTTGCCTGGGGTAGTGCCAAATTTGACAACATGAAACTTTGGTTGTGCTTTTTTTTTTTTTTTTTTCACCAGAGAACTGATCAATTCTAGCTTATGAATCTGGGACTTTGGAGCCTCAGACATGAAAGTTGTATCTATATCATGCTGTCTTCCCTGCCCAAGGACCCAGGCTCTATCCCTAGCATTGCTGTCTGCCTATCTCTCTCTAATGTAATAAAATAACATGTTATAACAACCTGGTTGAGTGCACTTTTTACAATGCACAAGGACCTGGGTTCAAGCTCCCAGTTCCTACTTGCAGGGAGGAAAGATTCCCACATGTTTCATGAGTGGTGAAGCAGGGCTGCAGGTGACTCTCTGTCTCTCTCCATCTCTGTCCCCTCCTTCCCTCTCAATTTCTGGCTGTCTCTATCTAATAAATAAATAGAGATAATAAAATTTTAAAAATAACAATCTAAAAAACAGCAGAGGGTAGGGGACCAGGTAGTGGCATCCCTGGTTGAGTGTACACATTACATAGTAGTAATGAAAATAAAAATAAGGGAGTTGGGCGGTGGCACAGCAGGTTAAGCGCACTGGTGCAAACTGCAAGGATCGGCGTAAGGATCCCAGTTCGAGCCCCCGGCTCCCCACCTGCAGAGGAGTCGCTTCACAGGCGGTGAAGCAGGTCTGCAGGTGTCTGTCTTCTCCTCCTCTCTCCATTTCTCTCTGTCCTATCCATCATCAACAACAATAAGAACTACAACAACAATGAAAAACAACAAGGGAAACAAAAGGGAAAATAAATCAATAAATAAATATTTAAAAAGAAAATTAAAATAAACAAACAAATACTTAAAAAAAAAAAAAAAAAACACCTTTCATGACTGGGATTCTGAAGCCCCAGATTCAATCCCCAGTACCACCATAAACCAGAGCTGAGCAGTGCTCCAGTTTTAAAAGAGGAAGGGAGGAAGGGAGGAAAGAAGGAAGGGAGGAAAACCGCGATTTGTTTTTCCCAAAGGGTTTTGTGCACACCTGTTATCTGTGCACATCAGGGTCATGCCTCTGAGAGTCAGCATCTGCTGGCTTTGGTGTGTCCCACTTCCTGCCCTCTCCCGGGCACCCCTGGGCTGGGTTGAACAGTGTTTCTTTCATCTCACACCTAAGCAGGACCAAGGATTCAAAACAGCCTCACGAAGCAAAAATTTTATATGTATTTGCAGAACCAGCGTCTCCTCTCCCAGGGGCATATGAGATGTCACTGTGGGAAGAAGGGGTAAGGGAGAGGCACGAGGAGAAAGTCAGGTGAGACAAAGGAGGAATTAGTGCCATGTGAAGGGGCAGAGAAGCCTCCAGGCCAAGGAGAGGAAGCGTTCCCATCAAACATGGCTCCCTGGTCAGCTGTCCAGGCAAGGGCCCCCCCCTTCAGCAGGCTAAGACAGCCAGTCAGGACCCACTAGACTGTGCTGTAGTCACACACGGTCCCCAAGTCTCGACGGTTTAAAACAAAGGCTGGGATGAGCGGGGGAGATCACATAGTGGTAAAGCAAGAATGAGGTTTTGGAGTCCCAGCCAGGTTCAATGCCCCATTCCACTATCAGCCAGAGCTGAGCTCTGCTCTGGGACAAAAACAAAAACAAAACTAAGCAATTGCTGGGGAGGGGGGTTCAGGGGTTAAAGCACAGGGCTTAACATATGAGGGACCCCAAGTTTCACACACACACACACACACACACCCATAGAGCATAGAGCAGTCCCCTGGTCTCTTTCTTTCTCATCAAAGAAATAGTTTCTGGGGAGTCTGGCTGTGGCGCAGTGGGTTAAGCACATGTGGCGCAGTGGGTTAAGCACATGTGGCGCAAAGCACAAGGACTGCCATAAGGATCCCGGTTCGAGCCCCCAACTCCCCACCTGCAGGGGAGTCGCTTCACAGGCGGTGAAGCAGGTCTGCCGGTGTCTGTCTTCCCCTCCTCTCTCCATTTCTTTCTGTCCTATCTAACAACAACAACATCAATAACAACAACAATAAAAAAACAAGGGCAACAAAAGGGAAAATTAATAAATATAAAAAACTAAATAAAAAAAGAAAAAGAAATAGTTTCTGAGGTGACACCAAGGCCTGACACATGAGTTATTCCACTACTCAAAGATGATTTTTCATTTAATTATTTATTGGATTGATAGTCAGAAACTAAGAGGGTAAGGGGAGAGAGAGAGAGAGAGAGAGAGACCTACAGCCCTGCCTCACCACTTGGGTCCTTGAGCATTGTAACATATTTGCTCAACCAGGTGCACCACCACCCAGCCCCCTTTTTTCCTTCAGAGGGAGACAGACAGACAGACAGATAAGGGGGGGAGAGAGAGAGACCACAATGCCAGAGCCCTCCTCAGTGGCATCACAGCATACTCCATGTACGCCTGGACTTGATCCTGGATTAAGTAAGTTATCTCTTTGGTCCTAAATAAATATTTCTCTTCATAAAGGCTAATTCCATTTCCCAGTCCATCCCCATGCAGGGTTGGCTGGGGGCCTGGCTCTGCTCAGTGTCATTGCCCTGACAGCACCTTGGCGAGCTGAGCCACCCGTCAGCCAGCAGAGGGAGGTGGAAAGTGCAGAGAATTTGTGCAGAGTCCAAAAGCCCCAGGCGTCACTTGTGTCGGCCGGGGCAAGCCATGCCGTCCCATCTGACTCCAAGGAAGCAGAGAAGTACCATCCTGCTCAGAGAACAGCTGAGGAGAGACACGGCAGCACGTGTCCCAGTGAGGGGCAGGGGTCACGTGCAATCCCAGCATGACCCAGAACAGTCGTGCTCTGCTGTGTGGGTGTGTGTGTTTGGTTTATGTTGTTTTTTTGGGGGGTGGGGAGGGGGACCATTTCCAGGACCTCAAGCACCCATGATGTTGAAAGACCCAGACAGACTTTCTCATTCTTTCTATTCCAGAGCTTCTCCTGGGGCTGTGACACTCCTGAGTGGTGCTGGGGCTCAGAACTGGGCTGCAGACATGGCAAGGCATTCACTTTACCTGGTGAGTTATCCTCCAGCTCCAGTGTGTGTGCTCAGTGGGTTTTTCTATGCATATATGTTTACTCATTTACATTTACCACGTTGACTAAAAAAGAGGGCGTATAGGGGACTCTACTCCATTGCCGATGGGAATGCAAGCTGGGGTAGCCCTTTGGGAAGACCCAATGGAGGAGCCGGTGGGGTAGCGCACCTGGTTGAATGCACACGGACCACAAGGACCCAGTGCACAAGGACCCAGGTTCGAGCCCCTGGGCCCCACCTGCAGGGGGAAAGCTTTGTGAGTGGTGAAGCCAGGGCTGCAGGTGTCTCTCTGTCTCTCTCCCTATGTCCTGTACCTTCTCTGTTTCTGACTGTGTCTATCTGATAAATAAATAAAGATAATTTTTTTTTCCTCCTCCAGGGTTATTGCTGGGCTCGGTGCCTGCACCATGAATCCACCGCTCCTGGAGGCCATTTTTTTTCCCCCTTTTGTTGCCCTTGTTGTAGCTTCGTTGTGGTTATTACTATTGCCCTTGTTGACGCAATTCGTTGTTGGATAGGACAGAGAGAAATGGAGAGAGGAGGGGAAGACAGAGAAGGGGAGAGAAAGATAGACACCTGCAGACCTGCTTCACCGCCTGTGAAGTGACTCCCCTGCAGGTGGGGAGCCGGGGTTCGAACCGGGATCCTTATGCCGGTCCCTGCGCTTTGCGCCACATGCGCTTAACCCACTGCGCCACCGCCCGACCCCCAATAAAGATAATTTTTAAAAGGCTGGATGGAGAGTCCTTAAACAAACACAGGTAAAATTACCTTATGACCCAGCAATGATTGGCTAGAGAGAGAAATGGAGAGGGAGCAGGAGATAGGGAGAGAGACAGAGAGACACCTGCAGCCCTGTTTTGCCACTCGCAAAACTTTCCCACTGCAGGTGGGGGCTGTGGGCTTGAACCTGGGTCCTTATGCATTGCAATGTGTGTGCTCAACCAGGTGTACCAGGCACACAACCGCCAGGCCCCTCTATCTATCTCTGTGTCCCTGTTCCCTGTCAGTCTGTCTATATCCAGTAAATATTTTTTTAATTTTTATTTATTTATTTTTTGTCCTTTTGTTGCCCTTGTTGTTTATCGTTGTTGTGGTTATTATTGTTATTGTCATTGTTGGATAGGACAGAGAGAAATGGAAAGAAGAGAGGAAGACAGAGGGGGAGAAAAAGATAGACATTTGCAGACCTGCTTCACCGCTCGCGAAGCAAGCCCCCTGCAAGTGGGGAACCGGGGGCTCGAACCGAGATCCCTACGCCGGTCCTTGTGCTTTGCGCCACGCGGCTTAACCCGCTGAGCCACCGCCCGGCCCCCTCCCGGCCCCCTCCCGGCCCCCTCCCGACCCCCTCCAGTAAATATATTTTAAACCTGTTGAAAGAGCGAACTCCACTTTGCCCTTGTAGTGGCGCAGGAGGTCGAACCCAGGACCTCACACAGACAAGGCCTGTGCTCGACCTCTGAGTCACCTCCCTCCCCATCCCCTTTAGTTATGCGAAAGGGAAAGAGAGAATAGAGAGAAAAAGAGTCTAAGACCATAGCAGGTGCTCCAGTCCTCATTTCTAAGTGATGTTGAGACTTGAACCCGGGGCCTCACACACTGAAGGCATGCACTCCGCCACTGAGCCTTTATGTGTTCTGTGGACTGGAACAAAGCCGGCCAAAGAAGAAGCCATTCCTGGCCTTTCCCTCCAAAGGAGATTCCCGCTTGGCAGGTGCGCAGGCCTGAGGGCAACCTGCACTGCCGTCCATCACCACCAGAGGGCAGAGCACCCGGTGAAGCTCAGAGCGTGCGCGCCCGGGTCTGGGCTGTACACTACTGCCCTCTAGTGGACTCAGAGGGAGAGACGTGCAGAGAGGAGAAAAAAGAGGGCTGACTTGCATTTCATCACCAGGTTGGCTGTCACTCAGCTTCATAGGCTCCCGCCCAGCTAGGAATTCCCGGGGCCTGTGAGAACCGGCTAGTCAGCTTTCCTCTCTCTCTGACTCCAGCTGCCCGGCTGATTCCTGACTACCTCCCTGCCTTTAGGCTTTGTGGTGTTTTTGCTTGTTTGTTTGTTTTTGCCTCCAGGGTTATTGCTGGGGGCAGGCCGGGCTAGCTTCGCAGCGGTGAACAGAGACTCGAGGACTCATGGTTGAGCTGTAGGCAGTATCTCTTTATTCATGCAGGATGCAGCACAATCTAAGCCGAGCTAAGCTAAATTAAACTAAAGTACCCTAAAACTCACAATGCTGTCTTTATATATACTTGCCAAGTAGGGTGGAAACAGGATGTGACATAGAGAGGGTGGAGAGAAAAGTGACCGGTGAAAATCAGAGTGTGACAAGGAGGGGATCAGGGTGTGACAAGGAGAGGGGGTGGAGCAGGTGAGAATTCTACCACTAAACCACCAATGCCCTGGAGGGAAGGTGGTGCTTGTTAACAGAGGTTATGTAAATAGAATGAAGTGGTTATGTAAATAGAATAGTGCTAAGCAGGGGGGATTTAAACCAAATGAAACAGAAGGGGTCTCATGCATACCAACACAGCACTATGAATCCACTGCTCCTGCAGGACATTTTTGCCATTTTTTTTAATATTTATTTATTCAGTTTTGTTGCCTTTGTTGTTTTATTGTTGGAATTATTGTTGTTGTTGTTGTTATTGATGTCGTCGTTGTTGGATAGGACAGAGAAATGGAGAGAGGAATGGAAGACAGAGAGGGGGGAGAGAAAGACGCCTGCAGACCTTTCACCACCTGTGAAGTGACTCCCCTGCAGGTGGGGAGCCGGGGGCTCAAGCCGGGATCCTTATGCCTGTCCTTGCGCTTTGCATCACATGCATTTAACCCGCTGTGCTACCGGCCCAACTCCCTTTTTTTTTATTGGATAGGACAGAGAGAAATTGAGAGGAGAGGGGAAGACAGAGAGGCGGATAGAAAGACACCTGCAGGGAGTCGGGCTGTAGCGCAGCGGGTTAAGCGCAGGTGGTGCAAAGCACAAGGACCGGCATAAGGATCCCGGTTGGAGCCCCGACTCCCCACCTGCAGGGGAGTCGTTTCACAGGCGGTGAAGCAGGTCTGCAGGTGTCTATCTTTCTCTCCCTCTCTGTCTTCCCCTCCTCTCTCCATTTCTCTCTGTCCTATCCAACAATGATGACATCAATAACAACAACAATAATAACTACAGCAATAATATTTTTAAAAAGACACCTGTAGACCTGCTTCACTGTTTGGAAAGTGACCCCCCTGCAGGTGGGGGAGGGAAGGAATGAATGGCCTAACATTTTCACGCATGCACGGTACCACTGAGCAGCCTCCCAGGCCAGTATTTCTAGCATACATCCTTAGAGAAGGAAAAAGAAGAGAGAAGCAGGGAGAGAGGGAGAGGCACTGAGGAACAGCTCCAGCAATGTGGGGCTCCCAAGTGATGCCAGGGTCATACCCAGGGCCTCACACATGGTAAGGCCTGTGCTCTGCCTCCTGAACTCTGTGTTTCTCCCTCCTGACCTTGACACCTGGCAGTGGTGGTGGGTCTATTCCTCCAGCTTCTAGATGCTTCCAGAGGGGGCATTCACTCACCTAGTGCTCCCCTTGAGGGGTTCCTTCCCCAAGGTCACTCCTCCCCCAGGTGGGAACATGAAACCCAGCCTCACTGCCTGAGTGGGTGCACATCTGGAACGTCATCCCCGGGAGGCTGGGTGGTGGCACACTTGGTTGAGTGCACATGTTACAACATGCAAGGACCCAGGTTCAAGCCCCCGGACCCTACCTGCGGTGGGAGGGAAGGAAGCTTTGTGGTGGTGAAGCAGTATTGCAGATGTCTCTCTGTCTCTCTCCCTCTCTATCACCCCTTCCCCTCTCTATTTATGGCCGTCTATGTTCAGTAAATAAATAAAGATAATAAAAAATTCATTGAAAAAAGTTTTTAAAAATTAAAAATAAAAGAAGAGTCATCCCAGAGGGTCAGCTAAGAGCTCCTCACAGCAGATCAGCCTCAACAAACCAATCACTGCCGTCAAGCTTTGGCCGCTTCCCTTACCCATGTGTTGGTCCCAAGCCACTGTCCCATCGGCCCCTGGAATCTGGACCTCAGAGACCCCTTTCCAAGGACAGTAATCTCCAGCCTTTGGTGTCCAGAACTCAGACTCTAACTCAAGGCTGACAGCTCCTTCTCCTTCCCCTTCCTTGTTACCCAGAGGACGAGGCAGGCCGGGCAGTGGTGCAACTGGTTGAACACACAGGTTCTCACTCTCAAGGACCTGAGTTCAAGTCCCCACTCTCCATCTGCTGGAGTGGCAGTATGAGAAGGGGAAGCGTTAAAAGGGGTGAAGTAGGTCTGCAGGTGTCTCTCTTTACCTGTCTCCCTTTTCCCTCTTGATTCTCTCTGTCCTATCAAATAAATAAAAAATGATAATAAATATATTTTTTAAAGAAGAAAGCCAGGTGGTTCTCCAGGACTGACAGGTCAACTCCATACACACACACACACACACACACACACACACACACACACACTGATGGCAGTAGAATCTTGTTCCTGCCTCAGGTCCTTCCAGCCTAGTTTTTTCATCCCCAACCCCCACTCCCACCCCATCAACACCCACAACACTCTCCCACCAGTTCCAGAGTGTCTTGGAAGGAACAGAGAAGCACTTGAATTCACCTATGTGGGTAGAAATGCTAGCTTTATCCCTAATTGCTGTGTGACCTTAAGGAAGTTCCTTAACATCTCTGTGCCAAAGTTCCTTGCTTTCCCCCCTCCAGAAGGCTGTTGTCAAGATGACAGGAGGTTCAGCCTTGCAAAGAATTTCAAACGATGCTTGGCAAGTTGTGGAGGCTTAATAAATGCCATCCATTGTTATTGTCACTGGGTGTATTCGCGCCTTTCTTTTTCTGCCTAAATGAGCACAAATGAGTCAGTTTTGCTGCTCGTAACTAAGAGGACTGGCAGCTTCAATTAGCCACCGTTCCAGAGTGTACACCGCATCCTGCTAGACAGGAATTAGCAGGGCCAGGCGTTGATCTGATTGCATCTGAATCACTTGGGTGGCTACGGTTCCTTCCACGGCATTGGCTCTTGGACCAAGTCTTCCATGCCCAGTGCTGGGGGCTCTGCACATCCTGAACAGCCAATTGCTCTTGGGATGGGAGCGTGTTGGTGTTTGGATGTTCTGAGCACAACTCTGGACCCACAGGACACCAGCAAGAACATCTCAAGACACCACACCCACGTGCATACATGTATTTATTTGAGAGGACAGAGGAAAAACCAGAGGGAAGGGGGGAGAGAGAGGGAGAGAGAAGGGATCTGGGGTCAAGTCCCTGGTTTCCGCCTGCAGTGGGGTCGCTTCACTAGCAACAGAGCAGGTCTGCAAGTGCCTCTCTGTCTTCTCTTCTCTCAACTTCTCTGTCCGATAAAGTGGGAAAAAATGGCTGCCAGGGGCAGTGGATTTGTAGTGCAGGTACTGAGCCCCAGTGATAACCCTGGAGGGAAAAAAAAAAGAGAAAGAGAGAAAGAGAGAGAGAGAGAGAGAGAGGAAGGGAAGCAGAGAGCTACTTGCAGACCTGCTCACAGCTAGAAATGCTTTCCCTCCCTTCAGGTGGGAAGCAGGGACTTGAACCCAGGTGCGTGAGCATGTTGACCTGTGCACTCTACCATGTGCACCACTGCTCAGCCTCTCATGTTCATTCCTAAGCTGCATCCTGCCGCCTTGCATGATGGGGAAATTCTAGAACCTGCCAAGTTTCCCTGGGTCTCTCCCTTGAAAGGAAAGCCCATGTTCCTCTGCCATCAAGTCCCCAGATTCATTTGAATTTGTCTGTCTGTCTGTCTGTCTGTTTGGTTGTTTGCTTCCACCAGAGAGAGCAGCACTGGTTTATGGTAATGCTGGGGATTGAACCTGGGACCTCAGAGCCTCTGGCAAGAAATTCTTTAGCAGAACTTTGACGCTGTTCTCTGCCACACTCCATAGACAAATTGGTAGGTTGTCGTGTCTCTGCTTGATTCTTGTCCCTACACGGGCACAGCTACACACACACACAACACGTGCTCACATGCTAGAGCAACGCCAAGACAAGACTGAGTTCATCTCCTTCCCCTCATCTTGGATGGAGCTTGAAGGAATCGTATCAAGTGAGATAAGCCAGAAAGAGAAGGATGAAGATGGGATGATCAGACAGAAGTTGAAGAACAAGATCAGAAGGGAAAACACTCAGCAGAACTTGGACTGGAGGTGGTGTACTGCACCAAAATAAAAGACTCTGGGCTGGGGGTGAGGGTTCAGGTCCTGGAACATGATGGCAGAGGAGGGCCTAGGTAGGGACTCAGAGTGTTATGTGAGAAACTGATAAATGTTACACATGTGGGGCAAAGGGGAGATAGCATAATGATTATGCAAACAGACTCTCATGCCTGAGACTCCAATGTCCCAGGTTCAATCCCCCACACCACCATGAGCCAGAACTGAACAGTGTTCTGGTTAAAAAAAAAAAAAAAGTTATACATGTGCCAACTACTATATTTTACTGTCAACTGTAAACCATTAATTCCCCCAATAAAGGAAAGGGGGAAAACACTAAATGGGGCGTCGGGCGGTAGCGTAGTGGGCTAAGCGCACTTGGCGTGAAGTGCAAAGAGGAAGCAAAAGGATCTTGGTTTGAGCCCCCGTCTCCCCACCTGCAGGGGGGTCGCTTCACAAGTGGTGAAGCAGGTCTGCAGGCATCTATCTTTCTCTCCCTCTCTCTGTCTTTCCCTCCTCCCTCCATTTCTCTCTGTCCTATCCAACAACGACGACATCAATAATAACTACAACAACAAAACAACAAGGGCAACAAAAGGGAATAAATAATAAAAATAAATATTAAAAAAGAGAAAAAAAGCACTAAATAGGCATGAAATAGACCAGGGTGGCAGGGGGGGAGCCTAGTGAAGGAAAACAAACAAGAAGTCAGGAAAGGGGACCGGGTGGTAACACACCTGCTTGAGTGCACATGTTCCGATGTATACGGACCGGGGTTCAAGCCCCCAGTCCCTACCTGCAGAGGGAAAGGTTTGCGAGTGGTGAAGCAGTGTTTACAGATATCTCTCTGTTTCTTTCCCTCTGTACTTCCCCCTTCTTCTCAATTTCTGGCTGTCTCTATCCAATAAATAAATAAAGATTTAAAAAAAAAAGTCAGGAAAGGTCTGCTGCCATGATGTGGGTCTAAGCTTGAATGAGGAACAGAGGCCAGGAAAGAGGACTGGGTCGGCGTGTCTGGTGCTGTACAGGGCAGGAGGAAAGTGAGAAGATGAGGGGGAGAGTCCTCAAGCCACAGTCCCCTGTGACACTCAGTGTTTGGCCAGGACAGCTGTCAGCTGCAGAGGCCCAGCTGCTGCAGGGATGCTTTGCAGAGGAGGAGGGAGGAGGCTGGTCACTGCCCAGCAACAGGTAACTCTGCGCCGTGAGAAAGACACTTTGCCTTATGCTGCAAATGAAGCCAAGAAATCACGTTACTTACTTATTTAGGATAAACACAGAGAGAAGTTGAGAGGGAAAGAAGAGGGGGAGAGAGAGAGAGAGAGAGAGAGAGAGAGAGAGACCTCCGCAGCACTGCATGCCCACTTCTGAAGCTTCCTCCCTGCAAGTGGAGACCAGGGGCTTGGGACTGGGTCCTTGAGCTTAGCAACATGGGAACTCAGCCAGGGGCATCACTGACTGGCCCCAGAAATAATGTTTGTTTGTTTGCCTCAAGAATTATTGCTAGGCCAGCTCAGTGCCTGCACTACAAATCCATTGCTCCTGGCAGCTTTTTTTTTTTTTTTTCATTTTGTTGCTGCTGCTGTTATGGTTGGATAGGATAGAGAGAAACAGAGAGGAGGGGAAAGACAGAGAGGGGAAAATAAAAGAGGGAGTTGGGTGGTAGCGCAGCGGGTTAGGCGTAGGTGGCACAAAGCGCAAGGACCAGCGTAAGGATCCCAGTTCAAGCCCCCAGCTCCCCACCTGCACAGGCAGTGAAGCAGGTCTGCAGGTGTCTGTCTTTCTCTCCCCCTCTCTGTCTTCCCCTCCACTCTCCATTTCTCTCTGTCCTATCTAACAGCGATCAATAAAAACAATAATTACAACAACAATTCTTCTTCTAGCGTTTGCCCTTCTTCCGTAGCCAGTTAATGGCTTTGAAAGTGACTGGGATCCATGTGGATTCAGTCGGCTAGGAAGGATCGTCAGTTTCCCCAATGAATGGGCACTCACAGGATGCACCACGGGAAGGTCGATCCAATGCATCCCAATAAGAAAGAAAGAAAGAAGGAAAGAAAGAAAGAAAGAAAGAAAGAAAGAAAGAAAGAAAGAAAGAAAGAAAGAAAGAAAGAAAGAAAGAAAGGAGAAAGGGAGAAAGAAAGAAAGAAAGAAAGGAAGGAAGAAATAGAGGGGGAGAGAAAGATAGACACCTGCAGACCTGCTTCACCGCCTGTGAAGCGACCCCCCCCCCCCCCGCCCACCAAAGGTGAGGAGCTGGGGGCTTGAACCAGGATCCTAACTCTAGTCTTTGTGCTTCATTTTTATACTATGTGCTCTTAACCCGGTATGCTACCACCCAGGCCCCCATGTTTGTTCGTTTTTTAAAGTTATAGGGCTGGCAAAATAGCTCACTTGGATAGTGCACTGCTTTGTCCTGTTTGCACCCCAGGTTCAAATCCGGCCCCGTGACTGAAGGAAAGTTCGGTGCTGTTACTGTGGCCTCCTCCCCTCTCCCTCTGCCCCCCCTTCTCTCTTTCTGCGGGGGGGGGGGGGGGGGGAAGTCAGCCCTAAGCAGTGAAGCTCCAGTGACAGCTAAACAAAGAAAACAAGTTAAGTAACAGGACAAGGAAGAAAAAGGGTAAGTGAATCCAGAGTCGACTTAGAGCTGAGAAGCCAAACAGAGCAGCAGGCAAAGATTGCTGGAAGACCTTGCTTCAGGGGCAATCAGGATAAACGTGCTCTGTCTCTCCAGGGCAACGACACTGTCAGAAAGTCTGTCAGTACACACCCTCTACCTGCTGTCAAACGAAGGAGAAGAATGTATGATCTCCACAGGCACAGGAAACAAATATTTGCTGGCGCCTAGTGCTAATAATCACGGTGCAAACTGAGAGTGCTTGCAGCAGCCCTGGAGGGGCTCTGTGGATAACGCAAAGAGCTGGCAAGCTTCAGGTCCCAAGTTTGATCCCCATTACATGTGCCATAGTCCCCGCCCCCCCCCATTGTCAAAGAAATGTTTTTAAATTAAAGTACTTGAAGAAATCTGCTTTCAACTCATCAGATGAAAAAAGAAGCTATGGTCACATACTTAACAGTACAATAATGACAAGGAGAAAAACAAAATTGTCACTGTTCACAGATACTGTGGCTGTCACTACAGAATCAACAATCATTCGGTTTAAGATGGGATGGTGTGCACATTGGAGACCTGGTGCTTGCTGGCAGAGAGGGGACCAAGCTGAGGGTGGGAGTCTTCTGCCCACACCTATCACGAGGACGTGAGAAATGGACAATGCCCAGTACCCCCATGAAAAAGATGGGGGCCGGGGGAAGAGTTCAACTTTGAAGAAAATCACTTTTTAACAAGTATTTTTAGTTACTTATTTTATTGGACAGAGACAGAGAATTTGAGAAGGGAGGGGGAGATAGAGAAGGAAAGAGACAGAGAGACACCTGCAGCCCTGCCTCACCATTCCTGAAGTTTTCCTTCCTGTAGGTGAGAACAAGGGGCTTGAACCCGGATCCTTGTGCACTGTAATGTGTGCACTTAACCATGTGTGCCACCACCTGGTCCCTAGAAAACCACTTTTTAAAAGATTAATATTAGGGGCCAGACAGTGGCACATCTGCTTGAGTGCACTTGTTACAATGTGCAAGGACCCGGGTTCAAGTCTCTGGTCCATACCTACAGGGGGACAGCTTTGCAAGTGGTGAAGCAGCATTTCAGCGTCTCTCTGTCTCTCTCCCTCTCTCTTACCCCCTTCCCTCTCAATTTCTGGCTGTCTCTATACAATAAATAAATAAAGATAATAAGGAAATCAAAAATATTTATAAAAATATATATATTTATTTATTACATATGTGGTATTGAGTAGGGGGAGAGAGGGAGAAAGAAATAGGAACAGTACTCTGATACTTGTGGTGTCAGGGATCAAACTGGGAACTTCCACCACGCAAGTCTCGTTCTCTGCCAGTTAAACCATTTCCCTTGATCATGAAAAATCACCTTCTCCTTCTCCTTCTCCTTCTCCTTCTCCTTCTCCTTCTTCTTCTCCTTCTCTTCCTTCTCCTTCTCTTCCTCCTCCTCCTCTTCCTTCTTCTCCTTTTTAATTTCTTTATTGGTAGATTAATGGTTTACAGTCAACAGTAAAATACAATAGTTTTGTACATGCATTACATTTCTTAGTTTTCCACATAACAAACCAACCAAAAAAAAATTGCCTTCTAATACAATCAAATCAGAAAGTGAAGAAATGTGATCTTGGGGCTGGGCAGTAACACATCTGGTTGAGTGTGTGTCACGATGTGCAAGGAACCAGGTTCAAGCTCCCATCCCCGTCTGCAGGGGAAGCATCACCAGCAGTGAAGCATTGCTGCAGGTGTCTCTATTCCTCTCCTTCTCTATCTTCCCCTTCCCTCTCGATTTCTCCCTGTCTCTGTCCAATAAATAATAAACAAAATGTTTTTTTAAGAAGTGTCATTTTGTAGAACGCACTTCATATCAATAATCTGATGCTAGTTGACAAACCATCCAAGTGAGGTAGCTTGAAGCAACAATCACTCACCCTGATTCACACAGTCAAAGGGAGTCCGGGTTCCTCAGCTGGCTCCACCCTGGGCCTGGCCCCCTTTCAAGTTGCAGGACATGGGACTTAGCTGGGGCAGTCCTGCTTCCTGTCTTCTTCCCGGAGCCAAGGGCTACCCACCTGGGGTGTGCTGTCCACTCATGAAGCTCTGAGCCCAGCAGGAACCTGATCTCTGGCCCATCTACATTCCCTGAAGTCCTTATACACTTTTTAAAAAATGCATCATTTTTCAATTTCCAAAGCTGGTTGACATCATTTCCCCCACATTCTCTAGCACTTTCAGATCTTACAGACTTGGGGAAAGATTGTCCCTACCCCCAGGCTAATACTTCTTACTTGCTGTCAGGGTTATCTCTGGTGCCCGGCACCTGCTCTGTGAATCTATTACTCCAGCAGCCACTTTTTCCCTTTTTATTTTTTCTACATTATTTGATAGGACAGAGAGAAATTAAGAGGGCAGGGAGAGAGAAAGATAGGTACCTGCATACCTGCTTCTTCACTCTCAAAGCTTGTCCCTTGCAGGTGGAGAGTAGAGGCTCGAACCTGGGTCCTTGTGTGTGGCAGCACGTGCACTTAACTGGGTGCTCCATAGCTCAGCCCTGGGCTGCCTAATTCCATAGCTTACTGGAGAGCGCGCCTCTCCTGCAAGCCAGAAACTTCCTGTATCTTGTTCTCACACATCAGAGTATCTTCATTTCCACTGCCCTGAGAGACCCAGGACCTGGGACAGGGAACTGGAGACCCCGCCTCCAGCAATGAGGTTGTCAGGACTCATCAAAGCTGTTACAGGACCAAAACGAATGGGGAGCTGGACCTTATTATGATATAAAATGACTCAGGGGTGCAGAATGTCTACTGTCTACTTTTCCCCAAATTAATTTATGATCCAAGACCATTTCAACCCAAGAAATGTTGATGAGACAAAAAAAAAAGAAAGAAAGAAAGAAAGAAAGAAAGAAAGAAAGAAAGAAAGAAAGAAAAAAGAAAGAAAGCAGGGAGGGGGGGTGACAATGGCGTACTTGGTTAAGCACACATATCACCACGCACAAGGATCTGGGTTCGAGTCCCTGCTCCCCACCTGCAGGGAGGCCGCTTCATGAGCGATGATATCTCCCTCTCCTCTCTCAATTTCCCTCTTTCTTGTCAAATAAGAGGAAAGTAGAAAAAAAAAAGATGAAGAGTCTTGACCTGAATATCAAGATGTATTGTCAAGCTGTACCAATTAAAATAAAGTGCTATACATATAGGGAAAGAGAGAAGAAAAGAAAGAGGGAGTGAGGGAGGGAGGGAGGGAAGGAAAGAGAAGGAAAGGAGAGAGAAAGGAGCAGAGCCCAGTGAGCCCAGAAGTGGACATACACACTTCTAGAAACTAGGTGTGTGTTAACAATGCATTTTAAATAAGTGATGCTTATTCAGCCACATTGAAAAGTAACATAAAACTTAGCCCCGCTTCATGCCCCACATGGACATCAGTTCCACATGGATTCAAAGCACTAAGTGACAAATGCAATTTTGAAATGTCAAAAAAAGCACAAAAAATATTATTCTGACCATGGTTTAGAAAAGCATTTGTTTTATACAAGATGCATAAAAGAGAAAGGTAGATAAATATTATTACATTTAAAAACCAGACAGTCCAAAGGGGGGGTATAGCATAATGGCTATACAAAAAGACTTCTCCAAGGTCCCAGGTTCAATTCCCAGCACCGCCATAAGCCAGAGTTGAGCAGTACTCTGGTAAAATAAGTAAGTAAATAAATACAAAAAAAAAAAAAAAAAAGGCAAAAGGCTCAAGACAGAGCTCAGCTACAGAGAGCCTGTCTTACATGCTTGAGCCCTGGGCTCCACCCCCATCACCACATCAAAACAAGAACGATAGGACTGGGAAGACAGCATAGTGGTTATGCAAAGGCTTTCCTGACTGAGGCCTGAGGTCCCAGGTTCAATCCCCACCACCACCACAAGCCAGAACTGACCAGTGTCCTGGTTCTTTTCTTTCTATATATTTCATATTATAAGAGATGAATAAAATATTTCTTACAAAAAAGGAAGAAAGATGAAAATAAAATAGAATGTCAGAAATGGTAGAACTATATCCCCAGGACCTTTCTCTCTTTCTCTTGTTCAATAAAAAATTAAACTTAAACAAACAAAAAAAGGATGAGGCTGAGCAATAGTACATCCAACAGAAAGCACACACCACTGTGCATGAGGACTTGGGTTCAGGGAAAGTGGGGTTTAGGAGGGGTAGAGCAACGCTGCAGAGCTCTCTCTCTCTCTCTCTCTCTCTCTCTTTCTTCTTCTTTTTTAAATATTTATTTTATTTATTTATTCCCTTTTGTTGCCCTTGTGGTTTTATTGTTGTAGTTATTATTGTTGTTGTTGTTGTTGGATAGGACAGAGAGAAATGGAGAGAGGAGGGGAAGACAGAGAGGAGGAGAGAAAGATAGACACCTGCAGACCTGCTTCACCGCCTGTGAAGCAACTCCCCTGCAGGTGGGGAGCCGGGGTTCGAACCGGGATCCTTATGCCGGTCCTTGTGCTTTGCGCCACCTGCGCTTAACCCGCTGCGCTACAGCCCGACTCCCTCTCTCTTCTTCTTCTTCTTCTTCTTCTTCTTCTTCTTCTTCTTCTTCTTCTTCTTCTTCTTCTTCTTCTTCTTCTTCTTCTTCTTCTTCTTCTTCTCTATCTCTCACCTTCAATTAAAGGAAGAGGAAAAAGAAAATGCTTAGTGTAGTGGAGCCTTTGTGCAGGTATCAAGCCCTGGAGATAAGCCTGGTGGCAAAAACAAAACAAAATCCAATGACACCACCCACAGCCTGGGGGAAGATGGCTCCTATTTTTGTAACTGGCACCCAGTGAGCTTCCCTGTTATGTAACACCTTCAGATAAACATTCCTGAGTGAACAAGGCAAAGGTGAATAGCCCAAGTAAAACTCTGGCAAGACACCATACACGGGGAGCCACAGTACAAGAGGAAGGAGGAACTGGGGCAAGTTAAAAATGTAACAAAGAAGCAGAGCCCGGGAGGTGGTGCAGTGGGAGAGCTCTGGGCTTGCAAGCAGGGGACCCCTTCAACCTCTGGTATTCATTCATCCCACTCTCCCTTTTCTGTCTCTGTCTCATGAATGAATAAAATTGATCTTTTTTTTTCAAAATTTATTTATTTATTGGGTAGAAGCAGCAAGATATTGAGAGGGGAAGGGGGAGATAGAGAGGGAGAGAGACAGAGAGACACCTGCAGTAGTTTCACCACTCATGACGCTTCCCCCTTCCACAGTCGGGGACTGGGGACTTGGGACTGGGGACTTTAACCTGGGTCCGCGTGCACTGTAATGTGTGCACTTAGCTAAGTGCACCACTGCTCAGCTCTAAACTTTTTAAAAACAATAATAAACTAAAACTTGAAGGGCTGGGAGTGTGGCGTGGGAGGGAGAGATAGCATAGTGGTTATGCAAAGAAATGCTAGTGCCAGGAGCCGGGCAGTGGCGCAGTCGGTTAAGCACACATGGCGCAAAGCGGAAGGACCGGCATAAGGATCCCGGTTCGAGCCCCTGGTTCCCCGCCTGCAGGGGTGGTGAAGCAGGTCTGCAGGTGTCTATCTTTCTCTCCCCCTCTCTGTCTTCCCTTCCTCTCTTGATTTATCTGTGTTCTGTCCAACAATGACAACAGAAATAACAACAACAACAACAATAAACAACAAGGGCAACAAAAGGAAAAAAATAAATATTTTTTCAAAAAATTTAGTTAAAAAATTAAAGAAAAATAAAATAAATGCTAGAGCCTGAGGCTCCAGAGACTCAGGTTCAGTTCCCTGCACCACCATCAGCCAGAAATGAGCAGTGTTCTGGTTGAAAAAGGAAAGAAAGGAAGAAAGAAAGAAAGAAAGAAAGAAAGAAAGAAAGAAAGAAAGAAAAAGAAAGAAAGAAAGGAAATAAGATTGGAAAGATGTTTTAGCAGTAAGATCAAGAATGAAAATCAAATTATATTTTACTGAACAAGATTCACTTTTTAATTTTATTTATTTACTTATTTGATTAAAACAAAGAGAAACTGAGAGGGAAAGGGAAGATAGGGAGAGAACCTGAAGCATTGGTTCGCCACTCATGAAACTTCTCTGCAGGTGGAGACTGGGGGGTTTGAACCCAGGCCTTTGTGTTCTGAGGGAAACTGGTCAGGGCCTAGGGGAAGCCCACCCCCAGGGCCAGTGTTCTCCTGGGAAGGGGGTCTGGTTACAGCACCATCTTGGAAAGAACCACAGTGACTGTCTTCAGATATGCAAAGTGCAAACCTTTTCACTACAAAGACGTGAGGCAGAGGCTGTGCTGCGGTAATATAAAGGCGCCAGGAGGACAAGGTCTGCCCAGGTGTCCCTGCGCATGAGCTGCAGATCCACATCACATCTGAAGCCCACTTCCCATTGGCCCACGGAGATCACCTGCCTTTCCTGTTGGGCTCCTGTTTCCTTTCTGCAACTCATCCCGGTGTGAAAAGGTGTTTCTCTCCAAAACCCTATCCAACTACTTCCCCAGTGTGAAATTTTTAAGCTCTTCCCCCTTAGATGGGGGTAACACACAATAAAATGGCCGTGTCACAGCTAATTGAGGCCCCGGGCCTCCTGTCCCTCAGAACTGTCCCTGACACTTGCACACGGTAACGTGTGCACTCAGGCAGGTGTGCAACCACTCAGCCCCCCTAGCAAAATTCATTTTGTAAAGATTCATTTTATTTATTTATTTAATAAAGATTGATTGGTTGATGAAACAGAGAGAGAGAGAGAACCAGATCATCACTCTGGCACCTGTGATGCCAGCAATCAAACTCCTGACCTCATGCTTGAGGGTCCAGTGCTCAACCCCCTGCACCGCTCCCCAGGATGTAGGTCAGTTTGTTTTTAACTTAATGAAAGGGAAAGAGACCAGAGCCCTGCTTAGCTCTAGCTCAGAGTGGCGTGGGGAATTGCACCTGGGACCATTGCACCTCAAACAAAAGTCTGATCTACAACCATTGGCGTATCTGCATGACGCAAGAGTCATTTTAAAATTGCTCAAGTCTTCTTGATGGAGACAGAAGGGAGAAAAATACAACGGGCGGGGGAGGGAATGTAAATCCTAAACTCGAGAAGCCATATGCCATAAATATCTACCAGGGCCAGTCAGGTAATAGGCAGCACAGCCATTTTGTCTGTGGGAGGAATTCAGTAAAAAGAATGTGCGGCTACATAAGACCACTGAGAAGAGGCATGAGGACCCTGCATGTGAGCTGACGTATCAGTCACGCTTTAATTCCTTGGCCGCAGTCTCCTCTAGTTTGACCTCCGGCCCCTGTTCCTGACACAGAGAGCCTGGAATCCCTGTAACCCCTAGCAAGAGCACCCAGGAGCCACGTTTTGTTCCCACAGTTGGTCTTTGACCTGGTTGTTGATGCTAAGCTCCTAAATGCCTACGATTTCCTGAGAGGTGACGGTCATTAGAGTATCCTAGCAGAGCCCCTAAAGCCCCTGGGATTTCCTGGGCAGAAGCCCCAGAGGTGGCTTTGGGTTGGGCTCCTGGCTGATGGGTGTCACAGGAACAACAAGCATAACTGGACCTTGGAACTTCCAGTCCCAGCGCTTATCCTGGGGGTGTGGGATAGAGATTGAAGTTAATGGTTTCATGCAGCTTCCAAGGGAAGGGAAGAAAAAAAAAAAACCTGAAAACGGTGTGCATGGAGCTTCCGGGTTAGCTCAGAGTGGCACAGCCAACACACCTAAGGGCTGAGGAGATGCTGTACTTGGGACCCTTCCCAGCCTTGCCCAGTGAACTCTGCTCTGTTGGGTGGTTGTTGATCTGTAATCTCTGTCCTGCCCTTCCTCCAGGAAGTGTGTCCCTGATCACAGGAGGCAGCCTGTCATAGAACCTGGGGACACATAGGGGCATGTGGAGAGCCCTGGTTTCTGGCCAGTAGCTCTGAAGCTCTGGTGACTGCATGGGCTTACGGTTGGCACCTGCATTGAGTCTTGTGGGCCTGTGTGCTTCTGCCTCTGGGATCTTCACCCACTCCAGACAGTTCCAGAAAGAACTGAGTTCAGGGTTAGGTAGTACTCTTAGGTACCATCATCCTCCCTAATGCCCCCCCCCAAAAAATGGAAATTTCCCAGCATGGGAAAACCCACTCAATTCCATGTCAGAAGTGGTGTGAGAACAGAGAAGGGAAAGTCCCTGTCTGCAGGGCAGAAGCTTCATGAGCAGTGAAGCAGGGCTGCAGGTGTCTCTCTGCCTCCCCCCACTATCTCCCTCTTCCCTCTCAATTTCTCGCTGTCTCTATTGGAAAGAAAGAAAGAAGGAAGGAAGGAAGGAAGGAAGGAAGGAAGGAAGGAAGGAAGGGGTTTTAAAAAGGGAAGCAAGATTTTTCTTATACTGTCAAAAATGAAATAGAAAATAGTTTTTTTTTTTTTTATTTGAAAAAGAGAAAATAAAATTTTTACTTTCTTCATAGTATGTGCACTTAACCTGGTGTGTCACTGCACGGCCTCCTAAAATTTTTATTTTCATGGGATGGGTGGTGACACACTCAGTTCAGTGCACATGTTACCATGCACAAAGACCCAAGTTCAAAACCCAGGTCCCCACCTGCAGGGGGGAAAATTCACAAGCAGTGAAGCCCAGGTGCAGGTGCAGGTCTCTCTCACTCTCTCTCCCCTCACACTTCCATTTCAGTTTCTCTATATTTCTATCCAATAAAAGTCTAAATGCACAAATAAGTCAAAATATATATTTAAAATGTTTAGATTTTTTACCAGTACATGCAACATGTAAAGCAACCCACAAAACCAGGACTGCAGGCTGGCCATGAAAACAGCAAAGTTCAATGTGTGAGCTCCCTGAAGGCAAAACATGGTGGCTGTCCCTGGAGGGTGGAGTGGAGAAGGAGACGGCAGAGCAGCCTCAGAGCCTCCTGTCTCAGAAGGCAGCACATGGAGACTTCCTGTCCCTGAAGGGCAAATCAGAACCCCTCACACTCACACACACTCCAGGCTGAGTTGCCAGCACCCAGGGGGCCAGATAAAGATCTCCCAGGGGGAAGTGAATCAACTCGGTAACAACCTGAACCAGAAAGATGTAAGCAAAAGTCTGTCGCCCCAAGCAACCTCTAACAAGCACGGAAGCCAGGGAAATTGAAAGGTGACCAGTATTAATTAAAAGGGGGGGGGGAGAAGAAGGAGAAGGAAGGAGGAGGAGGAGGAGGAGGAGGAGAAGGAGAAGAAGAAGAAGGAGAAGAAGGAGAAGAAGGAGAAGAAGGAGAAATAGAAGAAGAAATAGAAGGAGGAGGAGGAGGAGAAGGAGAAGAAGAAGAAGGAGAAGAAGGAGAAATAGAAGAAGAAATAGAAGGAGGAGGAGGAGGAGAAGGAGAAGAAGAAGTAGTTCACAGCAATGAAAATTCTAGGCTGCACTCATTTCAGGACCCGTCTTCCTCGAGTGGCAGAGTAGGATGACCCAGGCCCCCTTTGGAGAGTGTGGCCATCCCTACCACTGCTGTTCCATATTGAGGGCAAGGTCCTGTAGAGGCCCACAAGAGGGTGTATGGTGTGGTTCCTGATGGAGATGACCAGTAACAGTGGAGAGAGGGATCTGTTAGAGGTCTAGGCCCATCATTTCTTTTTTATTATTATTATTTTTTATATTTATTTATTTTCCTTTTTGTTGCCCTTTTATTGTTGTTGTAGTTATTGTTGTTGTTATTGATGTCATCATTGCTAGATAGGATAGAGAGAATTGGAGAGAGAAGGGGAAGACAGAGAGGGAGAGAGAAAGATAAGACACCTGCAGACCTGCTTCACCGCCTGTGAAGCGACTCCCCTGCAGGTGGGGAGCCGGGGGCTTGAACCGGGATCCTTGCACAGGTCCTTGCACTTCACACCACGTGCGCTTAACCCGCTGTGCACCACCCGACTCCCTAGGCCCATCATTTCTATGTGAGAATCCAAGGGATTCCCTGACTAGGGCCCTGGATGATGGGGCAGACTGGCAGTGGCCAAAAAGACCATCGTTAGAGTATGCCAGTCTCTTTCCCTAACCCGGCTTTTGTAGTGCTTACTTTTTCTCACAGGGTTACATATAGAGTGATTGAGGGAAGTGACATAGAAAGTAGATGAGGGGAATAGCTAGGTCTAAGTAGAAAATATTTGATAAAGTACTTTATGGTGTCCTTTTTAGGTCTTTCTATATTCTTGCTGCACTTAGTGAATCACTGCAGACTATGCCCTTTTACTTTAACTTATATATTTCCCGTAACTTGTGGGTACATGTGCACATTGCCTTATCCCATGGGCCCTGGTCTATATCATGGACTGTGAGCTCAGACCGACAGGGATGCAGAGGTCACACAGGCTCCTGTGCTGAATGTGAATAGACATGGGCCCTAGGTCAGATTGATGAGGTTTACAGTTAACAGTATTTATATACTTTTCCCATATCTGGGAGCTACTCTCTGTCCTGATCCAGTTTTCTAGTCCTATTCCCAACTCTGACTCCATCTCCCCAGACAATATCTTTAGCCTACCTATATGTTATCTGTGGGGCTCTGGCAAAAATTGGTAAAGTCCTGCACCCCTTGGAATATACCTAAAATAGACTTCCTAGCTTCTTCCAACATGAAGACCCCAAATCTCATCTGCTATATTCTTACCTTTTGGTTCCTGATTATTAAATAATTAGTTCTGCTTTGCATATTAATATTTTTCAGCCACCAAGTTGCAGATGCTATCAGGATACCAGCCTGAATTCCCTGGGCAAACAACCCCACCACTGTGTCCTGGAACCTCACCTTCCCAGAGCCCTGCCCCTCTAGGGAAAGATAGAAACAGGCTGGGACTATGGATCCACCTATCAATGCCAATGTCCAGTGCAGAAGCAATTACAGAAGCCAGACCTTCCACTTTCTGCACCCCATAAAGAATTCTGGTCCAAACTTCCAGAGGGATAAAGAATAGGGAAGCTTCCAGTGGAAGAGATGGGACATGGAACTCTAGTGGAGGGAGTTGTGTGGAGTTGTATCCTTCTTATCCCACAATCTTGTCGGTCATTATTAAATCATTAATAAAACAGAAGAAGAAGGACAAGGAGAAAGAGGAGGAGAATCTGATGATGGCAGTGGAGGAGAGGGCCAGAATTTGTTGCAAACCTCGCTGCAAAGAATTGATCAAGAAAAAAAAAAAGTGCCATGAAATAGAGGCAATGTTGCACCACACCTCTGACCTTAACTTTCAAAGACTTTGTGAAGAAATATCTTCAGTAGAGGAAGAATCCTGAGACATAAAAGGGCCAGGAGACCACTCTCCTAGTAAAGCACATACTCAGTCAGGACTGGGCCCACTGTGCAAGGAAGCAGCAAAGCAGGTGTATAGTGGTCCGGGAGGTGGCGCAGTGGATAAAGCATCAGACTTTCAAGCATGAGGTCCTGAGTTCAATCCCCAGCGCACATGTACCAGAGTGATGTCTGGCTCTTTCTCTCTCCTATGTTTCTCATTAATAAATAATAAATAAATAAATAGAATCTTTTTTTACAAAAAAAGCAGGTGTATAAGTTGATAAGACATACATAGAGAGTGACCAGAGCACCACTGCTCGTCTCTGGTTTGTGGTGGTGCTGGAGATTGATCGAACCATTAAACAAACCATTATGCTACCTCCTCAGCCCTCTCTTCTTCCTCCAATTCTACTCCTTCTCTCCTCTTTCTCTCTCTCTCTCTTCTCTTCTCTTCTCTTCTCTTCTCTTCTCTTCTCTTCTCTCAGAGTCCGGGTCTTGTCCCTGCATGTTTTCACCACTGGTGCACTTAGAAAAATAAAGAAAGAAGAAACAAGTTATGTGTATGTCATTTTTTAATAGCCAGATAAAGTGGCAGAGAGGGAGAGACATCACAGCACCGTTGTACCACTCATGAAATGTCATTTCTCCTAGGGCTAGGGAGACAACATAGTGGCTCTGCAAAAGACTCTCAGGCCTGAGGCTCTGTGGTCCCAGGTTCAACTCCCAGCACCACCATAAGCCAGAGCTGAGCAGTGCTTTCGTGAAAAAACAAAACATAATGAAAAAAATTTCCAAAGGAAAAAGAGAGAGAGAAATAGGATCCAAATTGAACAAAGGTACAAAAGTAAAGGAACAGGAAAGATTATAAAGGCAGGAAAGTATGGTGGAAAAACACAATAAAAGAACCAAGCTTGGGAGTCGGGCGTTAGCGCAGTGGGTTAAGAACATGTGGCGCAAAGCACGAGGATCAGCGTTTAAGGATCCCGGTTTGAGCCCCCAGCTCCCCACCTGCAGGGGAGTCGATTCACAAGCGGTGAAGCAGGTCTGCAGGTGTCTGTCTTTCTCTTCCCCTCTCTGTCTTCCCCTCCTCTCTCCATTTCTATCTAACAATGACATGAACAACAACAATAGTAATAACAACAATAAAAGACAGCAAGGGCAACAAAAGGAAAAATAAATAAATAAAATATAAAAGAACCAAGCTATATAAGTTAAAAAGTGTAGAAAATTAAAATGCAGTTTTGTTTTGTTTTAGTTAATAGTATTCACTTGGCAATGTCAGGATTTAGAGACTTTGTTGGGGGGTGGGGGAACGACAGCACAGCACTGGAGTGTCTTCCCCTGCTATGGCTGGGACCCCAGACACCTTCATGGGAAGATGCACACTGCATTAGGTGAGCTACTTTCCTGCCCGTTAAGACCCCACTCTCATTATTTTTTAATATTGTCTTTATTTATTTGATAGAGACAGAGAGAAATTGAGAGGGAAAGGGAAGAGGGGACGAGATAGAGAGGAAGAAAAACAGATACCTGCAGACCTGTTTCACCACTTGCAAAGCTTCCTCTCTGCAGATGGGGTTCAGGGGCTTGCACTTGAGTTCTTGCACATTGTAACATAGGTGCTCTACTTGGTATACCACCACCCAGTCCCAAACACACACACGAGCGCGCGCACGCGCGCACACACACACACACACACACACACACACACACACACACACGGGGCGGGGGGGTGGGGGAAGAGAGAGAAAGATCATAACAAACTCAATACTCAGAGAAGCAGACAGGGCAGCTGTAGCAAACACACATGTGTAGTCCCCCACCCACCCCGCCCCGAGAAGAAAAGGAAGTAACAGAGTTGAACCAAGGTACAGTGAAACAGCGCTGGTACCAAAGGCAGCTGGACAGTGAGGTGGTGCCGAGGGGAATGGATGGACCCAAATGGTCACCACCAAGATGCTAAATGCAAACAAAGTTCTTCCTCTTTCTCTTCCTCTCCTTTCTAGTCCAGTCAGTCTAAAAGTCAGTGTGACAGCCCCAAGCCAAACAGGCTCACTTACAGGGCATGAGGGAAGGGACTAAGGTCCAAGGCCCTTATGCGTGTGGGGCGGGAACCTGGGGGAGGGCTTACATACTGAAATGGTTTGTAAAAAGATTTTTTAAACTGTATTTAATTAATTTGGTAGGGCAGAGAGAAACTGAGAGGGAAGGGGAAGAGAGAGGAAATGGGGAAGAGAGAGACCTGTAACACTGCTTCTTGTGAAGCTTGCACGTGAAAACCGGAGGCTTGAACCTGGATCCTTGCACCTGGTAATGTGTGTATTCAACCAGGTGTGCCACAGCCCAGCTCCCATACCGAAACTTGAGGGGATTAGGGGGTGAGTGCCTAATACACACATGAGGGGCCACAGCACACGCTCACTGAGTAAGGCCAATGTCTTGCCAGGTGGGCAGCCCAGGTTCAAACCTCAGCACCGCATGGAAGGTGCCATGGCACTGAAGGAAGCTATGCAGCTACAGTGTCTCTCCCAGAGCAGTGAAACCACACTGGGTCACAGCCTTGGGGTCTTCAGGCTAACACCCTTCAGGCTTCTTCCACCCTCAGAGTAACAGAGCTAGAGTAGCAAAGGTGGGGGAAGGAGAGAATGATGGGAAATGAGGGAGCAGAATGGGATCAAGAGAAATGCATAATTATCTGGTGTCTGAGGCAAGGAACCAGTCATTTTCCTTTTCATTGTTTACTGTTTATTGGATAGAGACCAAGAGAAATCAAGAGAGGGAAGGAGAAGATAGGGATGGAGAGAGAGAGAGGAAGAGAGAAAGCAAGAAAGAGAGAGAGAGGCCTCAGCCCTGCTTAACCACTCATGAAGCTTCCCCTGCAGGGGACTTGAACCAGGGTCCTTGCACATTGTAACGTGTACATTCAATAAAGTGTGCTGCCGCCTGGGTCTGAAACCAGTCATTTCCATTTTTTAAATATTTCATGTATTAACAAAAGACAGAGAAGATGAGGAAGAAAGTGAGAACCAGAGCACCACTCGAGCACATGAGATGCCGGGGTTTGAACTCAGGACCTTATGCCTGCAAGTTCAGCACCCTACTCACTACGATCCCAAAGGGACCCCAAAACCAGTCACTTCGAAAACACTTTTAGTTAGGACATATTAATGGGTAAACAACATGCTCCTTTTTCAACCATCACATGGGAAATTTTAAGAAAAAAAAAATGGAGGGGCAGCTGAGTCAGGCAGTAGTGCAACAGGTTAAGCGCAGGTGACGCAAAGCACAAGGACCCCACAGGGGAGTCATTTCAGAAGCCGTGAAGCAGGTCTGCAGGTGTCTATCTTTCCATCCCCCTCTCTGTCTTCCCCTCCTCTCTCCATTTCTCTCTGTCCTATCCAGCAATGACATCAATAACAATAACAATAACTACAACAATAAAAAAGGGGCATTAGGAACTGTAGGTTCATAATGCCATCACTGATAACCCTAGTGGCAATTAAGAGGGGGATGGGAAAAATTTGAAGTGTAAAAAAAAAAATACAGTTCAGACACCCTTTGACCGCATAAACCTGCCGCAGATGGGGGTCTGACGTGGGCTGGCTCTTTAGATGAGTGGGCTTTGTGCCCCAAGAGAAAACAAAAAGTCAAATTCGAGAATCCAGAACTGCCAAGAGGATTCTGGGGAAATGGAGGGGTCAGGTAGGGGGTTTCTCAGCCAGAGTGAACTGAATGGGGCTGCTGCCTGTCCCCTCCCCACACCCCCCCACACACACCTGTCAAATCTAAGTGGCCTCCAGCTACCCAGGGGTCCCTGCGAGGTGTTTTTTTTTTCTTTATTGGGGGACTAATGTTTTACAGTCCACAGTAAATACAGTGGTTTGTACATGCATAACATGTCTCAGTTTTCCACATAACAATACAACCCACACTAGGTCCTCTGTCATCCTTTTCCACTGCCTGCATTCTCCCTGCCACCCACCCACCCACCCCAGAGTCTTTTACTTTGGTGCAATCCACCAGCTCCTGTTCACCTGCGAGGTTATTGCTAGGTTGTCACCACTCCTACAAGGGGGTAGACTGGCTGTGGGCCTGTCTGCTGGGGAGAGAAGCAAAGGGGAAGAATAGGAGGCCCACCAATTTCTGGAAATGTTGCTTTATTTATTATTTATTGTGTGTGTGTACCTAGGACTTCATGATTCTACTACTCTGGGCTACTTTTGCTTTTAGAGACACAGGGAGAGAGAAATGGAGGGAGAGACACACAACACCTCTGGTCCTTTGGCTCCACACACAGTGCCAGGGTTCAAATCTGGACCTCGGAGCACGGCAAGGCACAGACCCTCGTCCAGCCTGAAAGCCTCCTTTAGTGTGCAGGGGCATCACAGTGAGCCCCACAGGCTGCTTCCTCTTCCTTGAAATAGAAATCCTAACTTCCTCATAGAACTGCTTTTTGGGTTTTCTGGTTTTTGTTTTTGTTTTTGTTTTTTTTACATTTGCTAGTGTCTTGTCACTTAGAATACTGTGTTTAAAAAACAAACAAACATGGGGGGTCGGGTGGTGGCGCAGTGGGTTAAGCGCATGTGGTGCAAAGCGCAGGGACCAGCGTAAGAATCCCGGTTCGAGCCCCCGGCTCCCCACCTGCAGGGGAGTCACTTCACAGGCGGTGAAGCAGGTCTGCAGGTGTCTATCTTTCTCTCCCCTTCTCTGCCTTCCCCTCCTCTCTCCATTTCTCTCTGTCCTATCCAACAACGAATTGCGTCAGCAAGGGCAATAATAATAGCCACAACGAAGCTACAACAAGGGCAACCATTGCAACCTAATCAATGCAATGAGTGCCACCTCAGCATGCTTCACTTCAGACTGTGTCCAGAGACTTCAGGTGTGGAATGACAACCCTTCAGCTTCATTACTCAGGAGAGACCTTTCCTTTCATAGTATTCTCTAATTCCATTCCAGGTGGTCCACTTCCTAATAAAGTCCCGAAACCTAAATATAGACCAGGTCCCATGAAATAGAGCATATGTTCACACTTGTCCATAAACCAGGGCAAAATATATACCTGAAAGCAAAAATACACAGGAGTCTGTAGTGAGTACCCCCCAACACTTCATCTGCACTATTCCAGCCTTTAGGTCCATGATTGTTCAACAATTTGTTTGGCTTTGTATGTTAACTCTCTTTTCAGCCACCAGGTTCTGGATGCCAGCATGATGCCAACCAGACTTCCTGGACTGACGACCCCACCAATGTGTCCTGGAGCTCCGCTTCCCCAGAACCCCACCCTACTAGGGAAAGAGAGAGGCAGGCTGGGAGTATGGATCGACCAATCAACGCCCATTGCTTCAGCGGGGAAGCAATTACAGAAGCCAGACCTTCTGCAACCCACAACGACCCTAGATCCATACTCCCAGAGGGATAGAGAATGGAAAAGCTATCAGGGGGAGGGGATGGGATATGGAGATTGGGTGGTGGGAATTGTGTAAAGTTGTACCCCTCCTATCCTACGGTTTTGTTAATGTCTCCTTTGTTAAATAAATTTTAAAAAAAAACAGGGAGTCAGGCGGTAGTGCAGCGGGTTAAGCGCACATGGTGCAAAGCAGTGTAAGGATCTCAGTTCGAGCCCCTGGCTCCCCACCTGCAGGGGAGTCACTTCACAGGTGCTGAAGCAGGTCTGCAGGTGTCTGTCTTTCTCTCTGTTTTCCCATCCTCTCTCCATTTCTCTCTGTCCTGTCCAACAACAACATCAATAACAACAACAATAAAACAAGGGCAACAAAAGGGAATAAGTAAATACTTTTTTTAAAAGATTTTTTTTAAAAAGCATAATTGTCATTATGAGGCCCAGGCAGTAACACACCTGGTTACGCATACACGTTACCCTGCACAAGGACCTGGAATTGAGCCCTGGCTTCCCACATGCAGGGAAATACTTCCTGTGTTATTAATCAGGTACTGCAGGTGTCTCTCTGTCTCTCTGCCTCTCAATTTCCTCCTCCCCTCTCAATGTCTCTTTGTCTTACCAAATAAAGTAGAAAAATAGGCGGGGGGGGGACGCCACCAGGAACAGTGGGTTCATCATGCAGGCACTGAGCCCCATGGTAGCTATAAAAATAAAAAAATAGGGAGTCGGGCTGTAGCGCAGCGGGTTAAGCGCAGGTGGCGCAAAGCACAAGGACCGGCATAAGGATCCTGGTTCGAACCCCGGCTCCCCACCTGCAGGGGAGTCGCTTCACAGGCGGTGAAGCAGGTCTGCAGGTGTCTGTCTTTCTCTCCTCCTCTCTGTCTTCCCCTCCCTCTCTCCATTTCTCTCTGTCCTATCCAACAACGACAACAACAATAATAACTACAACAATAAAACAACAAGGGCAACAAAAGGGAATAAATAAATAAAATAAATATTTAAAAAATAAAATAAAAACAATAAATAAATAAATAAATAAAAATAATAAAAAACGGAGACGTTTCTTTTTTGCCACATCTACTGCAAGAATGAAGACCATTCTCAGCAACCAGACCGTCACCATTCCGGAGAATGTCGACATCTCTCTGAAGGAGAACAAGGTCATCGTGAAGGGCCCCAGAGACACCCTACAAAGGAACTTCAACCACATCAATGTAAAGCTCAGTCTCCTCAGAAAGAAAAAGAAGAGTTGACAAATGGTGGGGAAATAGAAAGGCACTGGCCACTATTTGCACTATCTGCAGCCACATATAGAACACGATCAAGGGTGTTATGCATGTACAAACTATTGTATTTCCTGTTGAATGTAAAATATTAATTCCCCAATAAAGAAATAAATTTTTTAAAAAATCTAGGGGCCAGGCGGTGGCGCAGTGGGCTAAGTCCCCATGGTGCAAAGTGTACAGACCAGCATAAGGATCACAGTTTGGCCCCAGCTCCCCACCTGCAGGGGGTTCGCTTCACAAGCAGTGAAGCAGGTCTGCAGGTGTCTGTCTTTCTCCCTCCCTCTCTGTCTTCCCCTCTTCTCTCCAATTATCTCTGTCCTATCCATCAACAATGATAGCAACAACTACAATAACAGCAACAACAAGGGCAACAAAATGGGGGGGGGGGAATGGCCTCCAGGAGCGGTGGATTCATAGTCAGGCACCAAGTCCCGGTGATAATCTTGGAAGCAAAAATAATAAAATAAAATGAAATAAAATAAAATATCTGCAGTCTCAGACTCAAAACTACAAAGATGATAATTAGCTTCCTAGGGCATTTAGTTCTCTTTCTTTTCATTGTTGGTATGACTGTTTTGACAAGCAAATTCAGTTTTTTACAACCAGAAAAGGCGGGGGGGGGGGGCATTTGAGCCTTAGCACTGAAACTTCCTTCAATGGACTGTAGGTAGGGCTTGATCCAGGGGCACATGGCAAAGCAGTGCACTACACAAGTGAACTATTTCTTTGGCCCCTGAGTAGGCACTTTTGCCTCCCCCTTTCAGGAAATTTTAAATGTTACCAAATACATAAGCCAACACATACATTTCAGCATCCCTCAGAAGTAGGACCCCTCAAAAGCCTCCACATTGCTTCACCTATAGATGTAAATGGATCACATTTCTTGCCCTGGGCCCCAGGGTCCTGACATTCTCCCTCGGGTTTGGGGGGGATTCCTCAGGAAGTGTCTTGTGCTCGTAATGTGTGTGTCCTCTGCAGCCAGAATCTGCCATCTTGACCCAGGTCCCCTCCTGCAGGGCTCCTCTCTAAGGCTCCAGCTCAGACTCCTGCAGTGAGGGTCCCTGTGACAGCACAGTGTCTGTTCTAGTGTGTACTCAGCCATGCTTTTAAAGCTGCTGACTGAGGTGCTGGGCTCCTAGCAGAAATGTCCCTATCTCTGGGAAATATTCCAGTTCTTCAGCTCTGGAATAGTGCCGATTGCTTTTACCCAAACACCCAGACCCCCAAAACCTGTGGCTGCCCCACCCCCAAATTATTATTATATAATAATAAATGCTTTAAGAGAGAGCTACAAGAGAAAGTTGAGAAGAGAAGAGGAGGGGAGAGGAGGGGAGGGGAGGGGAGGGGAGGGGAGGGGAGGGGAGGGGAGGGAAGGGAAGGGAAGGGAAGGGAAGGGAAGGGAAGGGAAGGGAAGGGAAGGGAAGGGAAGGGAAGGGAAGGGAAGGGAAGGGAAGGGGAGTGAGAAAGACCAGAGCATTGCTTAGTTCTGGCTTATGGTGGTGCTGGGAATTGAACCCAGTAACTCGGAGCCTCAGGCATGAGTTTCTTTTGCATAACCATTATGTTATCTCCTTTTGTTTTTAATGTAAAAGAGTGATAGTCACCAAAGCACAGCTCAGCTCTGGTTTATAATGGTACAGGAGATTGAATCTGGGTGTACAAGCCTCAGGCATTAATTATGTGTGTGTGTGCTGTCTCTCCTGCCCCCACCTCCCCAACCCCAATTATTTTTTAGTCACCTCCTGACTCTGAGGAGGAAATCCAGCTTGGTAGTGCCTCCCTGTGGGCATTTCAAGGTCCTGGGAAACACTCTGTTTCCTGTGGTTTACTGGGCATCCTGTCACTCACCAGCCTCCCCTGCCAGAGCATCACGCCCCCACTGCCCAGCCAGCCTCCCATCAGGCTCTGCGGCTGTTCTGGGCTTGTTTCATCTTGCCATGTACAAGTATGCTCCCAGAAAAGACAATTTTCACCCTACCTAGACCTCTTCGCTCCACACTCAGGAAAGATCAGAGATGACCCCAGGACCCCAGCCTCACAGCCCCAAGGCCTGCTGGGCCATTCACTGGCAGAGCTCAGCAGTGGGTGGAGGGTAGAGGTCGGGGAGGCTGGTCACATCAGCCTAGGTGTCCTGGGCTCTGCCCAGCTGTTACCGTTTTTACAAGTGACCTCACCCCCTGGAGGTGCCATAGAGAAAGTCATCTTGGAAGTCCCAGTACTTCCCAGAGGCCTTTGGGAAGCCTGAGTTGACCCCCAGGCCTACAAAACGGAGACCCCCCCCCCCAACTCTTCATTTGAACTATTCCAGTCTTTAGGTCCATGATTAGTCAACAATTTGTTTGACTCTATATAACTCTTTTTCAGCCACCAGGTCCCAGATACTAACATGATGCCAACCGGACTTCCCTGGGCAGAGGACCCTACCAACGTGTCCTGGAGCTCCACTTCCCCGGAGCTCTACCCTACTAGGGAAAGAGAGAGACAGACTGAGAGTATGGATCAACCTGCCAATGCCCATGTTCAGTGGGGAAGCAATTACAGAAGCCAGGCCTTCCACCTTCTGCACCCCATAATGACCCAGGGTCCATACTCCCAGAGGGATAAAGAATACGAGGGCTATCAGGGGAGGGGAGGGGATGTGGAGTTCTGGTGGTGGGAAATGTGTGGAGTTGTGCCCTCTTATCCTATGGTTTTGGTCAGTGTTTCCTTTTTATAAGTAAAAATTAAAAATAAATAAATAAAGGAAGATAGAAAAGAAAAAAAAAAAAGTGAGGCCAACATAAGATGCTGGGCTGTCTTGCTCTTTGAGGGGTCAGGAGCTCTCTCATGCCTCTCAGGCCTCATTGCCTAGGGGCCTCTGCCAGTGTCAGGCTGGCTGTGGCTGTCAGCTCCCCAGCTGAGCTGCACTCATAATTCATGAGTGTGGCCAGGGAGCTGGAACAGAGAATAAAGTATGGGAGCTGGGCGCTGGCACAGCAGGGTATGCGCACGCGTGGCGAAAAGCGCAAGGACTGGCCTAAGAATCCTAGTTCAAGCCCTCAGCTCCCCTGCAGTGGGTTCACTTCACAAGTGGTGAAGCAGGTCTGCAGGTGTCTGCCTTTCTCTCCCCCTTTCTGTCTTCCCCTCCTCTCTTCATTTCTCTCTGTCCTATCCAACAACAACGATGACTATAAACAACAAATGCAACAAAAGGGGGGGAAATTTTTTTAAAAGAGAATTAAGTACTAAACTTGCAGGCATGAGGTCCTGAGCTCAATCCCCAGGATCACATGATCCAGAGTGATGCTCTGCTTTCTCTCTCCTCCTTTCCCTAATGGGCTGGTGGGATAGTTCACTTGGATAGTGCATTCCTTTGCCATGTGCGTGACCCAGATTTGAGCCTGCATTGAAGGAAGCTTCAGTACTGTGGTCTCTCTCACTTTCTACCTCTGCCTTTCTCTGTCATTATCTTAAAAATAAATAAATAGAGGGCCCAGCAGTGGCATGCTGGGTTAAGCACATATGTCACCATGTACAAGTAGCCAGTTTCCAGCCCCTGCTTCCCACCTGCAGGGAGGATGCACCATGAGCAATGAAGCAGGGCTGCAGGTGTCTATCTTTTTCTCTCCCTCTCTATCTCCCCTTTCCTGTCAATTTCTCTCTGTCCTGTCAAATAAAAATAAAGTAAAATGAAAGGGGGCTGGGCGGTGGCACACCTGGTTAAGTGCTTACATCACAGTGCACAAAGACCTGGGTTCAAACCCTGTGCCCACCTGCAGAGGAAAGCTTCACAAGTGACGAAGCAGGACTGCAGGTGTCTCTCTGTGTCTCTCCTTCACTGTCTCTCCCTCCCCTTTCTGTCTCTATCCAATAATAAATAAGTAACATTTTGGGCATGGGGTAGATAGCATAATGGTAAGTTATGCAAAGAGATTCTGATGCTTGAGGCTCCAGAGTCCCAGGTTCAATCCCCTGCACCATCATAAACCAGAGCTGAGCAGTGCTCTGGTTAAAATAATAAAAGGAAAAAAAAAGAAAAGAATAGTTGCCAGGAACCATAGATTTATAGTGTTGGCACCAAGCCCCAGAAATAACCCTGGAAGCAGTAAAAAAAAATTAAGTAAAGTCACGACACAGCCACTTGGAAATCAGATCCTGTCTATACTGAATACCTCTTACATGAGCCCTGACCCCCAGAAAGCCTGGCCTACACTCTCTCTTATTTGATTTTCTCCATCTGCACTGAACACATACTTCTTTGAGCCAACAAGCCATAAAATCAGTGTCAAGGACTGGCTCCAGGGTGACCAGGGAGCGAGTCTCAGTAGGTGGGAAAGCAGGGCAGCGGGGGGGGGGGGGGGGGGGAGGTGTCGGGGTGAGGTAAGGAGAAGGAGTGGTGCTGATGCTGACTCCTTGGGTCACCAGGTAGGCTCAGTGAGACAGTCACAAGCAGTATCAATCCCTGTTTGTGAGTGGGGGGTGGTTAAGAGGGGACAGCCCCAACCCGTTTCTCCCTTCCTTCCTGTCATCATTATTTTTCCCTCTTTCTTTCTATGAAAGTGAGATGTGGAAAGAGAGACACAGAGATAGTGTAAGACCAGCTCAGCTCTGCCTTATGGTGGTGCAGGAGGTTGAACCTAAGACCTCAGAGCATCAGTCATGAGAGTCTTTTGCAGAACCATTATGCTGTCTCAGAGCCCCCAGTCGCAATATCTTTTTAAAAAAATATTTATTTATTCCCTTTTGTTGCCCTTGTTGCTTTATTGTTGTAGTTATTATTGTTGTTGTTATTAATGTCATTGTTGTTGGATAGGACAGAGAGAAATGGAGAAAGGAGAGGAAGACAGAGAGGAGGAAAGACAGACACTTGCAGACCTGCTTCACAGCCTGTAAAGCGACTCCCCTGCAGGCGGGGAGCCAGGACTCGAACTGGGACCCTTACGCCAGTCCTTGCACTTTACACCATGTTCTCTTAACCGGCTGCGCTACAGCCCAACTTCCCAGTCCCAATATGTCAGATACCTCCCCCAAAGAAGAAAAGCGTCAGTAGAGACTCAGATTGAGAGATACCTGGGCATTCTCCCAAACCAACTTCACTCCCTCCCTGTGGCCCTGGAGTCCAGTTTTCAAGACATGTCAGCTGCTAGAAGAGTCACCTCAGATCTAAAGTCAGGCACGACCCGCAGTGCACACTCAGTAAACACTCACTGAATGAATGGTGGTGCCCAAAGTAAGGCCTGCTCACTGGGGATGCCGGCTTCACAGTAACACGGGTTGCTGCATCTCTAGCCTTTGTGGGTCGGGGCTTTGACTGAGCCAAATTCTTTTTTTTTTTTTTATTTAAGAAAGGATTAATTAACAAAACCATAGGGTAGGAGGGGTACAACTCCACACAATTCCCACCACCCAATCTCCATATCCCACTCCCTCCCCCGATAGCTTTCCCATTCTCTATCCCTCTGGGAGCATGGACCCAGGGTCATTGTGGGTTGCAGAAGGTAGAAGGTCTGGCTTCTGTAATTGCTTCCCCGCTGAACATGGGCGTTGACTGGTTGGTCCATACTCCCAGTCTGCCTCTCTCTTTCCCTAGTAGGGTGGGTCTCTGGGGAAGCTGAGCTCCAGGACATATTGGTGGGGTCTTCAATCCAGGGAAGTCTGGCCGGCATCCTGATGACACCTGGAACCTGGTGACTGAAAAGAGAGTTAACATAGCTTTCTCTCCTCTCCTCTCCTCTCCTCTCCCGGATCAACTAGGAATACCAAAGGAGACCACCCAGACCGAAACAAGACAGCACTAGAATGACCACAGAAACCCAGTAAATCACCCGTGAGTACAAACACGCGTGGCTGGTGACAGAGAGGAGAGAGGGGCCTAAGGAGAGATTAAGTGACTGCTAACAGTTCGACAGTTTGTCAGTGGAGACACCACCTCCAGTCTGCTCCACCAACAAGGGGACAGCTGAAGGGAGGAAAGGACTCCCCAGAGACTCACCAAGTACAACTCTGAGTCTCCATTGCTACTACCCTCAGAATCTGGAGCAGCAACAGGGAGGGACACCAGTGCACAGAGATCTAACCGGGAAACTCAGGAGAAGACCTATACCTCGGTGGCATAGCTGAAGGGCTGTGAAAGTCTCTTTGCATAACCACTGGATTATCTCTGCCACACCCTGCTTTATCTCTTGGTCAGGAGTCAGTGATTAAGCCAAGAAGCCTATTGATAGTTTAAAAGCCCTCAGGCTACCATAGCCTACAGGGGGAAAAAAAAAAGGCTTTTACACCACTGAACTCCAACTCAGGGATTGAAAAAACTGTTAACTTATATAAAGTGGTTAAAACAACAAGAAAAAATAATGGAGAATCGAACCAGGACAAGAGTCCAGCTAAAAGTCCTCCAGAGGGTGAAGCACAAAACAACGAGTTCAACATCCAAACATTAGCTAAGGAAATAATAACAGGAGTGAGTAAAGAATTTGAAAAAATTGTAATCAGAACTGCAGGAACAACAAATGAGAATATGGAAGAAAATTCTAATAATCTCATGGTTATTAGAGAGCTGAAAGCTGAAATTGCTGAGCTAAGAAGGCAACTAGCTGAACAAGCTAAAACAGTATCAGAACAGGGAAACAAAATAGATGAACTCCAGAAAGCAGTAGAGGGCAGAGAGAATAGAATCAATTCTGTCAATTGATTCAATTCAATCAATTCAATCAATTCAGGCTGAAGACAGAATTAGCAAGATTGAGGATGAATTAGAGACAACTAAAGAAGAAGTAAGAGACCTCAAAAAGAGATTAAGAGATGCTGAAAACAACAACAGAGTCCTATGGGATGACTTCAAAAGAAACAATATACGCATTATTGGCTTACCAGAGGAAGAAAGAGAAGGGGAGGAAGAAAGCGTTCTCCAGGCCATAATAGCCGAAAATTTCTCTAGTCTAGACAACACCAAAGACATAAAGATTCAAGAAGCCCAGAGGGTCCCAAACAGAATTAACCCAGACCTAAAGACACCAAGACATGTCATACTTAGATTGGAAAGGAATAAGGATAAAGAAAGGATCCTCAAGGCTGCAAGAGAAAAACAAAGAGTCACCTACAAAGGAAAACCCATAAGATTAGCAGCAGACTTCTCCATACAAACACTACAGGCCAGAAGAGAATGGCAAGATATCTATCGAGTGCTCAATGAGAAAGGCTTTCAGCCAAGAATACTATATCCTGCTAGATTGTCATTCAGACTAGATGGAAGCATCAAAACCTTCTCAGACAAGCAACAGTTGAAGGAAGCAACCATCACCAAGCCTGCCTTGAAAGAAGTTCTGAAAGGTTTCCTATAAACAACCAGACCACCACAAATAGAACATATATCAAAACACTCTAAAACTCTACAAGAATGGCGTTAAAATATCTTCAATCTTTGATATCAATAAATGTCAATGGCCTGAATTCACCTATTAAAAGACACAGAGTAGGAAGATGGATCAGAAAACACAACCCAACAATATGTTGTCTACAGGAAACTCACCTAATGCAACAAGACAAACACAGACTTAAAGTGAAAGGATGGAAAACTATCATTCAAGCCAATGGCCCACAAAAAAGGGCAGGAACAGCTATTCTCATATCTGACATGATAGACTTTAAAATACATAAGATTAAAAAAGATAGGAATGGACACTACTTAATGCTCAGAGGATCAGTCAATCAAGAGGACTTAACAATTATTAATATCTATGCACCCAATGAGAAGCCATCTAAATACATCAAACTTCTACTGAAAGAGCTACAGCAATATATTAACAGTAACACAATCATAGTAGGGGACTTCAACACCCCACTCTCTCAACTTGACAGATCATCCAGGAAGAAAATCAGTAAAGACATAAGGGAGCTAAATGAAGAGATAGATAAACTAGAACTATTGGACATTTTCAGAGTCATTCATCCCAAGAAACTGGAATACACATTTTACTCAAATCCACATGGATCATTCTCATGGATAGACCATATGTTAGGCCACAAAGACAGCATCAGCCTATTCAAGAGCACTGAAATCATCCCAAGCATCTTCTCAGACCACAGTGGAATTAAACTAACACTTAACAATCAACAAAAGATTAGTAAAAAAAAAAAAAAAAAAGAGAGTTAACATACAAAGCCAAACAAATTGTTGAGCAATCATGGACCCAAAGCTTGGAAAAGTGGAGAGGAAGTATTAGGGAGGTACTCACTGCAAACTCTAGTGTACTTCTGCTTTCTTACTTTGGTGCCATACTCCAAACTCAGTCAATTTCTGCTTTGTGTTTCTACTTCTTTTTTTTTTTTTACATGCATAACATTCCCCAGATTCCCATTTAACAATACAACACCCACCATTTCATTCATCATTTTTCATGGACCTGTATTCCCCCCACCCACCCACCCACCCCAGAGTCTTTTACTTTGGTGTAATACTCCAATTCCATTTCAGGTTCGACTTGTGTTTTCTTTTCTAATCTTGTTTTTCAACTTCGGCCTGAGAGTGAGATCATCCCATATTCATCCTTCTGTTTCTGACTTATTTCACTCAACATGATTTTTTCAAGGTCCATCCAAGATCGGCTGAAAACGGTGAAGTCACCATTTTTTACAGCTGAGTAGTATTCCATTGTGTATATATACCACAACTTTGACTGAGCCAAATTCTGTAGCAAAGGACTTGCTAGTTACTCAGAAGAACAACTGATGAGGAGACAAGAGTTGATGCAACAAAAGCTGATGTAATCTGGCACTAGCCAAGCTGAGAAGATGGCAGGCTCATGGCGCAAAGAACCTTCTTACTCTGAGACTGCAGTGCAGGGCTTTAAAAGGGCAGTGGGTGTGAGATGGAAAAGGTCACAACTAGTCACACAGACACTCGGCTGACTTAAAGGCTCTCAGGGCTCTTTGTCCCTCTGGAAGGGGTCCTGTCATGAGGCATAAGTCACTGGAGCCTGGTGGTCTGGGCCCTTGTCAGGCTTTGAGAAAACACTGCTAACCAATTCCTTTCCCTGGATGGGTTTCTGGCTCTCTCCAGAAGTCTATATGCCTGGCTTCTAGGTCCTATGTGAAGGACAAGATGAAGTTCCTGATGCTTACTCTCTTATGAAACCAGGACCATTCCCTTCATGATTTCAACCACTGTTCTGAAGAAGGAGGAAAAAGAGGAGGAGAGAAGAAGGAGGTGTAGGATAAGGAGAGGAACAAGAGGAAGAAGAAGAGGAAAGGGAGTCAGGCGGTAGCACAGCGGGTTAAGCGCAGGTGGCGCAAAGCGCAAGGTCCGGCGTAAGGATCCAGGTTCGAGCCCCCGGCTCCCCACCTGCAGGGGAGTCGCTTCACAGGTGGTGAAGCAGGTCTGCAGGTGTCTGTCTTTCTCTCCCCCTCTCTGTCTTCCCCTCCTCTCTCCATTTCTCTCTGTCCTATCCAACAATGAACAACATCAACAATGGCAATGATGATGTCCACAGTGAGGCTACAACAACAAGGACAACCAAAGGGGGGAAAATGGCCTCCAGGAGTGGTGGATTCATAGTGCAGGCACCCAGCCCAGCAATAACCCTGGAGGAAAAAAAAAAAGAAGAAGAAGAAAAGGAAGAGGAAGAAGGGGTTGGGGAGAGGGAAAGGGAGAGGGAGAAGAAAGAGGGAGGAGGAGGAGGAAAGTAACAATAAGAAACCTGAGGAAAGATCTGAGGAAAAATAGCTCAACATATTAGAGCACAGTGCTAGGATGCCAGAGACTCCATGATCCCAGGCTCAGTCTCCCACATCATTATAAACCAGAGCTGAGCCATGCTCTGGGGTGTGTGTGTGTGTGTGTGTGTGTGTGTGTGTGTGTGTGTGTGTGTGTGTGATTTAAATAAATAAATAAATAAATAAATAAAGCTAGGGGGAAACAGCTCCATGTGACTTGTGACTTGTGGCAAAGTTCTGGACTTAACAAGCGTGAGGCTGCAAGTTCGATCCCTGGCACCTCATGTCTTAATGCTACTCTGTCCCACCCCACCTCCCTATTTTGTCAATCTATTTATTTCTCATAAAATAAGTAAGCCTTTAATAAAAAAAGGAATAAAGAAAAGAAGAGCTCCTGGGGGTTTCCCCAGCACCCTCTTTATAAGCCTCACTGGGAACAGGCAGGCTCAGGGCTTGGGAAGCCTCCAGGGCTCCCTGGGTTTTGACTAGTCCTGGCAGAGCCCCTCCCTGGCTCCTGTCAGACCAGTCTGGGTGTCTGTGCCATGAGGAGCACCAGAGTTCCTCACAGGTCATCTTCCTGCAGCTCTAGCTCTCTTGCCAGCAGCCATCAACCCCTGTGGCACTGGATGAGGCCTGTGAGGGGTAGCAGCCTCCTTGCCCATGTCTCTGGGTCTCCCCAGGGAGGCTCAGGTGAGTGTGAGAAGACATTTCCCATGAGGGATTTACTCCCTCCACACATACTTCTCACGGAGCTAGGAGCTGGGCTACTGCAGTGAAGACAGCAAAGTCTCAGCCTTCTGTGAGTGTGGCAAGATAGTTAATCAACAAACCCATAATGCCAAGTGCCGGAAGGAACCGCCAGCAGTCAGGGACTGCAGCCAGCTGGCAGGGATGTGGGTTGATGTTGTCTGAGGAGAGAAGGTCTTCCTGATGAAGGGAATGTGAGCAGAGGGGCTAGGTGGTGGCTCATCTGTCAGAACGCACACATTACCATGTGTGAGGATCCAGGTTCAAGCCCCTGCTTCCCACCTGCAGGGAACTGTGCTGCTGGTATCTCTTTGTCTCTCTGTCTTTTCCCCCATCTATCTCTACCTCTCAAGAGAAAAAAACAAAAAAAGGCCACTGGAAGAGAGGAGCTGTGCAATCACCAAACCCCCAGGATAATCCTGGTAGTGAAAGAAGGAGAAAGAAGAGCAGAGGGAGGAGGAGGAAGAATAGGAGATGGTGGAGGAAGAGGAGGAGGAGAGAGAAGGGGTCAGGCAGTGGCACACCCAGTTGAACATACGTGTTGAACATGCCTAAGGACTCAGGTTCAAGTCCTCACTCCCCACCCACGGGGGGGGGGGGTTTCCACAAGCAGTGTGGTGAAGCAGTACTACAGGTGTTTCTCTTCCTTTCTCCCTCTCTACCCCCCTGCCCCAATTTCTCTGTGTCATAGCTATAGAAGAAGGAGGAAGAGGAGAAGTGGGGAAGGAGGAGAGTATATATATATAAGGGCTACCTGGAGTGGTGAGTTCATTGTACAGGCATTGAGCCCCAGTGATAACCCTGGTGGCAATGTAAGATGGAAAGAGAGGGGGGGGAGAGAGAGAGAGAGAGAGAGGAAGGAGGAGGAGGAGTAAGGAAAGAGGAAAGGAAGGAGAGAAGAAGAAAAGACAGGAAAAGATGGAATTAGTTTATGATCCAGCAATAATACTCTTGGGTATTTATCCAAAGAACACTGAAACACTAATTTGTTCATAGCTGCATTATTGACAGTAGCCAAAAATTGGAAGCAGCCTAAATGTCCATCAACAGATGACTTAGCCAAAGAAGTTATGGGAGATGTACTCCATGGAATACTACTCTGCAATAAAAAGGCAGCATCCTGTCCTTTGGGACAAAATAGATGGAACTGGAGGTGATTATGCTGAGTGAAATGAAGAGATGAAAGGCAACTACCACATGGTCTCACTCACATGTGAGAGCTAGAGATCTTATTCACATGAACTTGAAAAAAAATCACAGAAACAAGCAGACCATTTCTCAGACTTAGTGAGAACTCTGGTGCTTCTCTTTGGGAGGTGGGAAGGTGAGGACACAGAACTCTAGTGGTGAGTGTAGTGTGGAACTAGACACTGTAATCTTACAATCTTGTAACCCTCTAGTAATCACAAATTTAAAAAATTAAAAAAGAAAAGAAAGGAAAGAATAAGAGAGAGAGAAGAACAAAGAGAAGAAGAAAGGAAAGGAAAGAATTTGCAATCTGGAGGAAGCGGGGACTAAATTGTGTGTCTGGAGGGAAGTGGTCCCAGCAGCTGAGGAAATATACACACAAAGACCTGAAGCAAGAGCCTGTCTGCATCTGAGGAGCAGCTTTCTGTGGAGCACAGCTTGAGGGAGAGTGAGAGGGGGGGATCCCAGGTTGCACTGAGCCAGCTCCTAATTCCAGGGCAAGGACTTTGGATTTATTCCTGGTCACACGGGCAGCCATTAGAATTATCTGAGCAGAGGAGTAACATGATCTATGAACTCGAGCTATGAAAAGAACACACTGACTGCTAGGTATAGAATAGCCTAGACACGGGAGTCGGGCTGTAGCGCAGCGGGTTAAGCGCAGGTGGCGCTAAGCTCAAGGACTGGCGTCAGGATCCCGGTTTGAGCCCCCGGCTCCCCACCTGCAGGCAGGTCCCTTCACAGGCGGTGAAGCAGGTCTGCAGGTGTCTTTCTCTCCCCCTCTCTGTCTTCCCCTCCTCTCTCCATTTCTCTCTGTCCTATCCAACAACAATGACATCAATAATAACTACAACAATTAAAAAAAAAAAGAAAGAAAGAAAGAAAGAAAGAAAGAATAACCTAGACACGGGTGGTGGTAGAGAGGGAGAAGCAAGGAGCCAGGGGCTTTGCAGTGACCCAGCAGAAATCCTGGGATCTCTCAGGACAGCAGGACAGCATGGAGCCTGGGTGTATCACAGAGCAGGAGCCACTAGGTGGATGGGGTGTCCTGGTGGATTACAGTACATAGTGGGCAGAGAAAGGGACAAGTCAAAGACTACTCCAGATAGGTCTCTCAATGCCAACCTCAGCAAAGAGGGAGGATGAAGCCACCCACTACAAGGAATTACTGTCCACCCCAGGCTTTTTGTTTCTTTCTGCTCAGAAAACATGAAATCCAGCCCCAGCAAGATAGCTCACCTGATAGTGCACCTGCCTTGTCACGGGCATGGTCAGTCCAGGCCTAAGCCCTGGCACCCCATGGGAGAACCACTATATAGGGCAAGGGGTGGGGCTTTGGTGCTGTGGTCTCTCTGCTTCTCTCTAAATTGACCTAGAACAGTGAAATTGTACAAGGAGACCTCAGTACAAAGAAGAAGAAGAAGGAAAAGAAGGAGGTGGAGGAGAAAAAAGAGAGGGAGAGAGGGAGAGAGAGGGAGGGAGGGAGAGAGAGGGAGAGAGAGGGAGGGAAGGAGGGAGGGGGAGAGAGAGGGAGAGAGAGAGATGCAAATAGACCAGGAATCAAGACCAAAAGGGGCAGGACACTAACTGCATGTCCACTGAAGCATATGCATGACATCTGGGAGTAATGTATGCATTTAACTTTTACCTTGAGAAATCCAGTGAGATTCATCCAAAATTAATATGATCTCTAGCGATCCTTGATAGTGTTTGTTTGTTTGTTTCTTGTTTACCAGAGTATTTCTCAGCTCTGGTTGTTATTTGTGCTAGGAATTGATCCTGAGATCTTTTGCACGCAAGTCCCATGTGCTATCTCCTCAGACTAAAACTTTGAGGTTTTATTTACTTTTTAAATTATTAGTATTATTTTCTATATATATATATATATTATTGGATAGAGACAAAGAGAAACTAAGAGGGGACAGGGAGATAGAAAGGGAGAGAGACAAAGACACCACTCCTGAAGTTTTCCCCCTGCAGGTGGGGACCAGGGGCCTGAATCTGGGTCCTTGTGCATTGTAATGTGTGTGCTTAACCAGGTGCATCACTACCTGACACCAAACTTTGAGGTTTTAACTAGGACTCTATATAGACATTAGGAAGATTATTTGAGAATGACAAATACATAGGCTGGAATGAGGAGAGCCATGATGAGCTTAGTTAAATTCTCTTGGGCAATAAAGTATAAAGATGGTGAGGAGGAAGATTATCATCTTGGCCTACCAGTTCTTCTCACTTAGAAGCAGATGTAAAGTGAGTGGAGAAATCCCTCACGTGGTAAAGTATTTGGCTTACGGGCCTCAGGTCCCCAGTTCAATCCCCAGCTCTGCATGGACCAGAGTGGTGCTCTGGTTTCTTTCTTCCCTCTGTGTCGTGTGAAACTCTCTCACATGTAGTCAGTAAAATAAACCATTTCAAGAAGGAAGAGCAGAAGGAGGAGAAAGAGGAGTCCATTTCCTCCCCCTATACCGAGTCAAGGAAGATGTTTGGTTTCTTCCTCTAATACCCTGTACGCTTCATTTCTGATCACTGTCTGCCCCCTACACACACAAGACAGCCCTCCAATTCTCAGTGGACACCAACTGGATGTTACATAATTCAACTCAATTCTTGACGTATATATATATATATGATAAATAGATATGATATCTACATATAAAATATTGACATATAGAGACTGGCACTTTCTGGTCTATATCTAGGTTTTGGGACTTTGTTAGGAAGTGAACTGCCTGGAATGGAATTAGAGAATCCTATGAAGGGAAAGGTCTTACCCAAGTAATGAAGCTGAAGGGTTGACATTCCATGCCTGAAGTAGCTGGACACAGTCTGAAGTGAAGCATGCGGAGGTGGTACTCATTGCATTGATTAGGTTGGGATTCGCGGATGCAATATCATTTGGTATGAATTGAGAGAAGCATGCAGGAAAGTGAGCCCCACCCTAGAGGTTCCAGGATTGGGGGAAATATAGGCTCTATAGAGGAAGTGGGAGGTTCCTGCTGTCTTAGGGCTAAGAAGACAATAGATAGTTATTGCTATAATCACATTATTTGGCAATTGGGTTAACTTTGAAAAATCCCTTTGTTAGGATTTGCTGTATCATACACAACATTACCATAATTTATGTCCTTTGACATTATTTGTATATAGCAGTGTCTTATAGAATAAGGCCATCGGTTGATTCTGTTCTACCTGGTCTAGGCTTTTAAGAGAGTCAACATATCAAAGACTCAGCCTATGTATTAAAAAGACTCAGTTTGAATGTCATACATCAGAAAAGGTAACAGCAGCAAATGCTGGAGAGGGTGTGGGGTCAAAGGAACCCTCCTACACTGATGGTGGGAATGTCAATTGGTCCAACCTCTGTGAAGAACAGTCTGGAGAACTCTCCGAAGGCTAGAAATGGACCTACCCTATGACCCTGCAATTCCTCTCCTGGGGATATATCCGAAGGAACCCAACACATCCATCCAAAAAGATCTGTGTACACATATGTTCTTGGCAGCACAATTTGTAATATCCAAAACCTGAAAGCAACCCAGGTGTCCAACAACAGATGAGTGGCTGAGCAAGTTGTGGTGTATATACACAATGGACTACTATTCAGCTGTAAAAAATGGTGACTTCACCCGTTTCAGCCGATCTTGGATGGACCTTGAAAAATTCATGTTATGTGAAATAAGTCAGAAACAGAAGGATGAATATGGGATGATCTCACTCTCGGGCAGAAGTTGAAAAACAAGATCAGAAACGAAAACACAAGTGGAACCTGAAATGTAATTGGCTTGTCGCACCAAAGTAAAAGACTCTGGGGTGGGTGGGTGGTGAGAATACAGGTCCATGAAGGATGATAAATGACATAGTGGGGGTTGTATTGTTAAATGGGAAACTGGGGAATGTTATCCATGAACAAACTATTGTATTTACTGTTGAATGTAAAACATTAATTCCCCAATAAAGAAATAAATTTAAAGAAAAAAGACTCAGTTTGTGCTTTAAAAAGTTTGAGACATACAATCAATCGTTCCCCTCTCATATTAATTAAATGGTGCTTTATATGACTACAGATTAATAGGAGTGTACAGAAACACCATTCCCACCACCAAAAGACCGTGTTCCACCCACCACCACCACCGCCCTGGGAAACTGAACATCCACCCTCACCCTCACCCCAGGGTTTTTCCTTTGTTGCCTTAGAGACTGGCACTTTCTACCTGTAGACCCCAAAGGCTAAGGGACTAGACCCAGGGACCCAGTGGGTAAAACCCTAGCCTCTCAAGCATGAGGCCCTGAGTTCAATCACAATCATCCCATGTGCCAGAGTGATGCTCTGGTTCTCTCAGTCTCTCCCCCGCCCATCTCTCTCATTAACATTAAATTCCAGGGTTCCCACAATGTCCTTCTCAGTTTCTATGACTTGTTAAAGATGCTCAGATTCAGGAAAACCATTTGCTTACTGGATAATCAGTTTATTATGAAAGGACACAACTCAGGACAGCCAGATGGGAGGATTCTTTGATTTCTTGGGAGGTGGCACCCTTCCAGCCAGTGAAATTCCCACGTGCTAACCAACATGGAAGCTCTCAGAACCCCACTGTTTGGCAATCTATGGAGATGCCCTTATGTGGGTATGACTGACTAAATCATTCTTCTGGCACCTTCAGAGGTCAGAGTATGGCGCTAGCAGAAATCACCAGCTAACCACCTGGTTGGTCCTTCTAGCAACAAGCCTCCATCCTTAGGGACTTCTCAAGTCACCCACTAGCTTCAAGTCAAGAGTGGCTTAGAGATACTTGTTAAGAGCAACAAAAGCTACCCGCATCTCTCTTGTCACTTAGAAAATCCCAAGGGTCTTAGGAGCTCTGTGCTAGAAATAGGGACAAAGATCAAATAATGATTTCTTGTTACAAAGTACAATATAACTGTGAGACTTCTACGCTACCAGAAGGCTTTCAATTATATTTCTTATATATTTTTTTCCTCTGGGAAAACACCTTTAGTTTAAAGGGAAGATAAGAAGATGCTGATTTTTTTGTTTTGTTTCCACCAGGATTATTTCTGGGGGCTCAATGACTGTCCAACGAGTCCACTGTTCCCAGTGGCCTTTTTTTTTTTTTTTCTTTCTCTTTCTTTTTCTTTTTATTCGCTAGGATAAACCAACATTGAGAAAGAAAAGGGAGATAAAGAGGGAGTGAGAGAGGTTATTGTAGCCCTGCTTCACCACTTGTGAAGATCGCCCCACCCCGAAGGTGAAGCTCCCTGCAGGGGGCTTAAATCTGGGTCCTTGTGCAAAGTAACAGGGACAAACAAAATGGTCCCCAAAATATAGTCTTATAGTTGTGACGTCTCCATTCCTGGCTGTATATAAAGCAAACGATATCTGTAGGCGTCCCTCAACACCACAGACTGAGAGTGATTTATTTTTAAGTTTATGAGCATAACCTGGTCCCCTGACTCACCTCCTCACAGGCTGAGTCTCCTCGATGGTATGCATGTCCCACCCTAGGAATTATGGGAAGTGTGGCATGTCTGAATCAAAGAGGCTCCTTGTCTGGCTCTACACTTGCCTTAGTCAGAGATGTCTTTTTGTTTAACATTGTTGTGGTTATTGATGTCTTTGTTGTTAGATAGCACAGAGAGAAATGGAGAGAAGAGGGGAAGACAGAGAGGGGGAGAAAAAGACAGACACCTGCAGACCTGCTTCACCACCTGTGAAGCGACTCCCCTACAGGTGGGGTGCCGGGAGCTCAAACTGGGATCCTTATGCTGGTCTTTGTGCTTTGCACCACATGTGCTTAACTCGCTGTGCTACCACCCAACTCCCGGGTAATTTTTTTTTTTTTTAGATAACAGTCATGGGGCTGAGAAGGGTGGCTCAGTGGCAGAGCACACCTCTTGTGTGATGAGGCCCTGGGTTCAACTGCAGCATCACCTGAAATAAACAAAGACAAAGCAAGTAGAACTCTGTGGATGATGGAGCAGTGATTCTCTCTCTCTCTCTCTCTCTCTCTCTCTCTCTCTTTCTCACTCAGTGTGTGTGTGTGTGTGTGTGTGTGTGTGTGTGTGTGTGAAAATAAATTTCTAAATGAAACAGTCACATTTCTTGACAAATGCTGATCCTATGCTTTAATGCCATGATTTCAATAAAATATATTCCTGAAACTGATACATCCATTAGGCCTAGTTAGGAAAACAGAGACTGTATTAGCTCTTTTTCTCTTTTTAGATGCATTTGTTTATTTTCATAAGAGAGATACACACACAAAGAGAAAGAGGAGAGAGAGCAAAGCACTGCTCAAGTCCAGCACCTGTCGGTGCTGTGGGTAGAACCCAGGGCCTCAAGGACTCAGACAGGCAATTGTTGTTGCCATGCCATCATCTAGTGGATTTCCTAACAGGGAGAATTTGCCAAAGAGAATTGCTTAAACAGGCAGTTCAAGAGCTGACAGAACAAAAAGGGTTAGAGAAACAACACAGAATTAGTAAATACATTAAGAAGCTAGCACCCCTGGGGAAGTAGAGGGGTAAAGAGGAAATGAAAGAGGAGGAGACCCTGGAGGAGCCCCACAGAGCCAGGAGTGGGGCCTCTGAGAAGGAGGTAACACGTGTGATGGACAACTCATTTCAAACAAGAAGAAGCATTGTCACAAGTCTATCAAAGGTCAGGTGAAAATATTGAGATATAATAAATATCAATATTATAATATCAGGACTGACAGATATATTATGGTTTAGATATTGAACTTCAAGTGTACAGAAATATTCTTTTCTAGAAATGATTTTTTTTATTTGACATGAGGGGGGAGAGGGAAGGAGAGGTAGTTTCATATGAGGGGGGCGTCAGGGAACCACTCAGGTACATGCAATGCCAGGGATCACACAGAAAGCCCCAGGCATGCAAGTCCTGAATTCTACCAGTTCAACCTTATTCCAGACTGCTGAAAAATAATTAAGTTAATTAAGCCAAATAAATCTCAGAGCTTTCCATAAGAGCAATATCTACAGAGTTCTGAAGGGGACAGCAGCAAGACCCAAAAGAATCGCTCAGTAACTGTAGAGAGCATAGGTAAGCATTTTCTTTTCTTTTATTTCTTTATTCTTTTTAAATATTTTATTTATTTATGAGAAAGACAGGAGGAGAGAGAGAGAGAAAGAACCAGACATCACTCTAGTACATGTGCTGCTGGGGATCGAACTCAGGACCTCATGTTTGAGAGTTCAGTGCTTTATCTACTGCGCCACCTCCCAGACCACTCTTTTCTTTCTTTTTTCTCCTCCCCCCCTTCTTTTCCCTTTCCTTTCCTTTTCTTTTCTTTTTGGTATTACCAACAGTGTTGGTGGCGACACTATGAATTCACCTCTCCCAGCAGCCATTTTTGTTCCTTCCTTCCTTCCTTCCTTCCTTTCTTTCTTTCTCTCTCTCTTTCTTTTTTCTTTCTTTCCATTTTGTTTGGAAAGTCAGAGAGAAACTGAGAGGGGAGGGGAAGATAGAGAAGGAAAGAGAAAGAGAGACACCTGCAGCCCTGACTACTCCACTGCTCATGAAGTTTCCTCCCTGCAAATGGGAAATGGGGGCTTGGAACCTGGGTCTTTGCTAATGGTAGCATATGTGCTCAACAGGGTGTGCCACCCCCAGTCCCCTGGGAAGGCATGTTCAAGCAGGAAATCACTTCAGAAACATGAGGTTATGATGAAAGACTGTAAATGACACAAAGCTTTCTAGCTGCTTCTTACAAAAGTTCACCCAGTTCTCCATCTTTTGCATTGGAACAGGCCCTCCAATTTGCTTTGACCAATGACTTGTGGCAGAAGGGACACCTTATAGCTTCTATTCTCACTCTCTGCCACCATGTGGACAAGTCTGAACTGGTCTTCTGGAGAGGGTGACGAGGTGCTTTGGCTGACACCTAACTGAAGCCATACAGCACCTGCATGCCACCGGCCTGCTGCCATTACCTGGAGGTATCAGTATTGACTCTCAGTTGAACCAATTTGCCAACCCCCAGAAACCAGATCTAGGAACTGATTGTTGGGAGTTGACGTAACCCAAGCAAAGGCTGGTTGATACATGTAGCCATAAACCTGTATCAAAAAAACCCACTTAGTCAAAAGAAAAGAAAACAAAGTCCCATATGGAGCTGTGGAAAAAACAGATACATGTCAACAATGCTTTTGCTACAAATGAATACAGAAGGATACATGTGGATCGCAAATGTTGCAAACAGTGGCAACATGAAAAATAACAAACCAAAAAAAAGGGAAGTACTATGAAGAAAGAATGGAAGACTGCTAATCTCTCCTACCAGGAAGCTCCGTCCTGACCAGCATGCAGGCAAGACAGCAATCAATCCTGGCGATTCTTAGAAATGTGTTTAGCCTTTTGTGAATCAGTCTTTCTTTCCTCTTTGAGATTTGTTTATTCATTCATTTACTTATCTTTATTGGAGCACTGCTCAACTCTAGTTTAAGGTGGTGCTGGGGATTGAATTTGGGACCTCTGGTGCCTTAGGCATGATTTTTTTTTTCATTTTTATAGAGACAGAGAAATGGTGAAGAAAGCATGATAGGGAGACAGAGAGACAGGAACACCAGCAGCACTGCTTCAATACTCATGAAGCTTCATCCCTGCAAGTAGGAATTGGGGACTTGAACCCAGGACCTAGTGTGTGGCGACATGCATGCTTTACTAGGTGCACCACCACCCAGACCTGAAGGTCTTTTTTTGTTTTAACAGAGAAAGGGAAATTGAGAGGGAAAGAGGAGATAGAGAAGGGGAAAGAGTAAGCCATGCCCCGGGAGTGGGGGTGGGGCAGGGCGGAGAGAAGTATCTGCAGCATTGCCTCACTGCTTGTGAAGCTTCACCTCTGCAGCTGGGGACTGGGGCTTGAACTCGGGTCTTTGCACACTATAATGTGTGCACCCAACCAGGTGCACTACCACTGTCCTCCCTTCAAAAAAATCTCTTCGCATAATAATCATGCTATCTCCCCAACCCAAATCAGACTTTTCCTCTCTATCACCCTCCCCTCTCCACTTCTTTATTTTTATTTTTTTATTTTTTATTTTTACTGGTAAAAAGGAAACATTGACAAAACCATAGGATAAGAGGAATACAACTTCACACAATTCCCACCACCAGAACTCCGTATCCCATCCCACCCCCTGATAGCTTCCCTATTCTTTATCCCTCTGGGAGTATGGAACCAAGGTCGTTGTGGGATGCAGAAGGTGGAAGGTCTGGCTTCCGTAATTGCTTCCCCGCTGAACATGGGCATCGACAGGTTGATCCATATCTCTTTCCCTAGTGGGGAAGGGTTCTGGGGAAGCAGAGCTCCAGGACACATTGGTGGGGTTGTCTGTCCAGGGAAATCTGGTCAGCATCATGCGGGCATTTGGAACCTGGTGGTTGAACATAAGAGTTAACATACAAAGCATAATGAATTGTTGACCAATCTTGGACCTAAGAGCTGGAATAGTGCAGATGAAGAGTTGGGGGGGGGGGGTCCTCCATTTTGTAGATAGCTAGTAGGCATATTTTAGTTAAATTCCAAAGGGCCTGTGGCTATACTAGGTTTTGTTTGTTTGTTTGTTTTCCTTTTTCTTTTTCCCCCTGAGCCTGAAATCTGATATGCTGGTGGATCCTAGTTATTGTCTGGGGAGATGATGTCATGGCTGGAAAAAGGACCAGAAACCTAGATCAGGGGAGAGAGTAGCTCCCTAATATGGGAAAGTTGTATAAATATTGTTGACTGTAAACCCCGTTGATTTGATGTGATCAGGGACCCAAAATCAGCTTAGGAGCCTATGTGACCTGCATCCCTGTAGATCTGAGCTCACATTCTGTGGTCATGAGTAGGAATATTCCATGCTGCCCTAATATCAGGACCCATCTTCCTCAGGTGTAGCATAGAGTATGTTGTCCATCCTCCCTTCAGAAGGTGGAACATTCTCTACCATTGTTGATCCAAGTTGAGGGCAAGATCCTGTGGGGCCTACAAAGGGGTCTATTGTGTTGTTCCTGATAGAAATGACCAGTAACGATGGAGAGAGGGATTTATTTGAGGTCTAGGCCCATCAAGCGTGTTTGGGAATCTCAAGACTCCCCAATTAGGGCCCCAGCTGATGGGGTGGCCTGATAGTGACTATAGAGTCATCATTAAAGTATGCCAGTCTCTTGACCTTATTCAGCTTTTGCAGTCCTTGCTTTGATAAGGTTAGCTTTGGAGTGAGTGAGAGAACTGTAATAGGAAGTAGGTAAGGAGGGTATCTAAGTCTAAGTAGACACTGTTTCATTATGAACTTGACACTGACTCACTACAGCTTGTTGTGTATTTTTGCTTTCAGGTATATATTTTGCCCTAACTTACGGATACATGTGAACATATGCTCTATCTTACGGGACCTGGTCTATATCTAGGTTTTGGGACTTTGCTAGGAAGTGAACCTCCTGGAATGGAATTAAAGAATCCTATGAAAGGAAAGGTCTCACCCGAGTAATGAGGGTGAAGGGTTGACATTCCATGCCTGCCATCTCTGGACACAGTCTGAAGTGAAGCATGCTGTCTGTCTGTCCTGTCTCTCTCTCTCCATATATATGGTCTCCACACTTGTTGAATGAAAACCTCTGCATGGAAGCCCGGGGACCCAGATATTGAACAGGTTTCTCTAGGAATCCTGATGTGCAACTCAGGCTGCCATCTAATTGTCTCCACAGGTCAGAGACGTTTGGGGTTCAATCCAGGACCCTGGGAAGTCGGAACTTTCATGCCACCTGACACCTCCTCCAGTCCAGAGAAACCATCTCGGGACAATTTAGTTCAGACAAGCATGGATGGGAGAACCAATGGTCATGCCTGCCAGCAGGAACTGTGGCCACGTGTCTCCTTGTTTAGACCCAGAAGGAGGAATGGGCTCCGTCCCCTTGCCCAGATGTTCTTTGCGTCTCACTGGCTCAAAATGGAACAGGCTCGCCCGTCACAGAACCAGTTCCTCTCAAGTGACATCACCCACTTCACCCGTCCTTCCTCATGCTTATTGTGCAGTGGAAACGCGCAGCAGCCCTGCGAAAATGCTGATTCAGATTCAGTCTGAAGCCAGGCCAAGACTCGGTGTGTCTAAGAAGCTCCCAGGTGATTTGAAGGGCTGTCAGGTGTCAATTACAATGTCTACCTCAATGATCAACACACAGGGTATTCACAGCAGCTGGGGAGGGCATTCTTCCCTTGTAGGTAAAACTACAAAGAGAAGCCAATTAGAGTCAGAAGGAGCATAATGAGCAAGGCCAGATTGTGCGGCATATGTGAAGGCACAGAACAAGTTTGGTATGTGAGGAACCAAGGCTGGGGATGGCCACGTGCTCACCCAGGGGCTGGGCTTCGCCTGTGCTCCACAGAGCACACCTCTCAAAGGTTTTCCATGAAAATCACCTTCTAAAGGTCAAATGTGTCTGGGGGAGGCATTGCTTACTGTGCTTGAAAGCAGACAAAATGCGCTTTTATTCTAAAGAAGTCCTTTGTCATAGAACACCTCCTAGACAGGCTAGTGTGTGAAGATGAGAAAGTCCCCTTTCATATGTCCCCAATGATATCTCTACAATGTGCAGAAAGTAATTCAGTGCTCAGAAGCACGCACTAGATAACCACAACACTTGTAGTTTGCACTCTTGGTTGGAACAGAATACTCTTCATCTAGCTTAAGCTAACACAAAAATGACTTTTTTTTTTTTTGAGATTCATTTCTTAAATTTATTTTGAAATAGAGCAGAGAGGGGAGAGAAAAATCGGTTAGAGTAGTATATGCAGAGCCAGGATTCACACTCAGCACCTCAAGCTTGTGAGGCCAGAGCTCAATCACTGTGGCCCCTCCTGGATCATGTGTAGAATTTAATTTTAAGGATCCAGACATGTGCTTCAGGGTGGATGGGGCCCACAAGGGGCAAAGGGGAAGAGAAAACACATGTGGGTTCCTTTTCTTTCTTGACCCAAATCCTCTTGTGTTCCCTGTCCACTGCAGGGGGTGGGGGCAAATCAGCTCCAAAGATCCCAAGTTTAAGAGCTTCCCCTGGGGGTGGCTGGGGCTTTAGAGTGGATTCTGGATTTCTGATGGGTCCACCTCCTCTCACCAGGAGTAAGCAAATATATATTATCCTGCTATTGTCAACCCAATGAGCAGGGGGAAAGGCATGTGCATTCCAGAATCTTCCATATTGACCTGATCATGGGACACTTCTCACAAGGAGCATCAGTTAGCACTGCACAAGACACAGCTAGGGCATGCAGGTCCCGGAAAGCAGAGGAATGACTGGCGGAAAGCCAGTTGTTGAGCGTGAGGAGTTAAGATTTTTCATTTTAGGTGGCAGTGAGCAGAACTGAAGGGAAAGGAAAGGAAGGGTGGTGGGGAGCCTGCTGCAAGAATCCAGACCCAGGAGGCAAGGCTAGCAGTGGAGGTACAGGGCCAGGAGCGATCTCCAGAAATATCGCAGGTAAAGCTCTGCAGGACTTGGCCACTTGTCTATTTTGGGAGAAGCAGGCAAGAGACAGAGACAGAAATGGCTTAAAGGACAAATCTGGAGAACTGACCCAGTGGTGGCATCATCAACTGCTGGGATAATTCAAGAGGTATCTCTCTCTTTGTGTTTGTGTGTGCGTCCTGGATGTGAGCTCATCTGTTGGTGCCAGGAAGAACATCCAGTGGAAATATCTTGGGAACCTCATATTTGGGCAAGAGGAAAAGGTTTCTGAGTCAGATTGCAATGCCATGTGCTTTCTAGTAATAAGTGTGTGTGGGGGGAAGCTTATAGCCAGACACTGAAGCACCTGGTGGAGTGCACATGTGACAATTTGCAAGGACCTGGGTTCGAGCTCCAGGCTGCTAATGGTGAAGCAGTGCTGCGGGTGTCTCTTTCCCTATCTCCCCACTTCCCTCTCAGTTTCTGTCTCTATTATAGAACAAACAACACCACGGGGCAGTATTCTTCTGTGGCTCAGGCACTTGAGGGAGGGCAGTGTGGATCAAATACACATGGTCACTCCCCCCCCCCCCCATTTGCAATCACTCAGGAAAACAAACTATCAATACCTGCAACAACGACAAGGCACTCTGTTTTGTCAGGAGTGGTATGTCAGGAGAGCTGGGGGTTGTTTAAGCCCTGGAGAACAAGGCAGGCACAGCACACAACACTACACTTGCATGGCAGGGAGAGGCCCAAGCCCAGAACCAGCCCCAGCAAAGTTTGGACATGGAGGTGAACGGCCCAGATTCTCAGAGAAGGAATCTTGGCTCGAGGATCACTGAGCTGCTGGTATTAAGAAGGAGCAGCTAATTGGGGCCTGCTCCCCACCTCCCTCCTGTGGGGTTCTAGAGTGACTCCTCCAGGGAAGATTCACAAAGAGAGGCAGTCATGTTCCAGGGAGAAGATGAATGTCAACTGGGAGAAAGTAAGGACAGAAAAGGAGATGAAAGGGGGCAGGGTAGATAGCATAATGGTTATGCAAAGAGACTCTCCTGCCTGAGGCTCTAAGGTCCCAGGTTCAATTCCCTGCACCACTATAAGTGAGAACCAATCAGTGCTCTGGTCAAAGGGAAAAACAGAAGAAGGAGAAGAAGGAGAAGAAGAAAAGGAAGAAAAGAAGAAAATACAATAAAAAGATAAGAAAGTACACGTAGATATGGGGGCAGGGTGTGCCCGCCCCAAGCCTCTTGGTCTTCCCCGCTTTGTAGTCTTTTCTGCAGGACCCTCAGGGGCTGAGCTTCCGCTTTTGTCTCCAGGTGTCACATCTGCCTCCATCTGTGTGGCCTTTGCAGCCAGGGGGTGAGGGAGCCGGGTCAGGGCAGGACAGGCAGACACACTGGGCTTCTGGCCCTGCATCCGGCCCCTACTCCTGGTTTCCAGCAGGGTGGAGGATGCAGGGGGAAGGCACCCTTTCCTGCAGGGTGCAGGGGGAGGGTGCCCCTTTCCTGCAGGGTGCAGGGGGAGGGTGCTGCCTTCCTGCAGGGTGCAGGGGTGGGTGCTGCCTTCCTGCAGGGTGCAGGGGGAGGGCGCCCCTTTCTTGCGGGGTGCAGGGGGAGAGCGCCCCTTTCCTGCAGGGTGCAGGGGGAGGGTGCTGCCTTCCTGCAGGGTGCAGGGGTGGGTGCTGCCTTCCTGCAGGGTGCAGGGGGAGGGCGCCCCTTTCTTGCGGGGTGCAGGGGGAGGGCACCCCTTTCCTGCAGGGTGCAAGGGGAGGATGCTGCCTTCCTGCAGGGTGCAGGGGGAGGGCGCCCCTTTCTTGCGGGGTGCAGGGGGAGGGCACCCCTTTCCTGCAGGGTGCAAGGGGAGGATGCTGCCTTCCTGCAGGGTGCAGGGGGAGGGCGCCCCTTTCTTGCGGGGTGCAGGGGGAGGGCGCCCCTTTCTTGCGGGGTGCAGGGGGAGGGCGCCCCTTTCCTGCAGGGTGCAGGGGGAGGATGCTGCCTTCCTGCAGGGTGCAGGGGGAGGGCGCCCCTTTCTTGCGGGGTGCAGGGGGAGGGCGCCCCTTTCCGCGGGGTGCAGGGGGAGGGCGCCCTCCGGCACCGGTGAGGCTCCTTTGTGTGTACCGGGGCCACACCTTGCCGGCCAGCCCTCGCGACTGACCGCCCTCCGCAGGGCTGCTGCCCTCGTGTCCCCCACGGCTGCTCCCCGCCATGGCTGGGGGTGACGGTGGCCCGCAAACGCGTCGGTGACACCATCGGGTCTCCCCTCCAGGGCGGGGGAGCAGCTGCCCCGCTCCAGGGGCGGAGGGGGGGGGGACCGGCACCCCGGAAGCCAGTGCGGGGCTCCCGTCGCCACCCCGGGCGCCGATCTCCGCGCGGGCAGCGCGGGCAGAACAATGACTCTCGAGGGAGGAAGCGGCGAGGACGCCGACTCGGAAGCCGGGGCCGCACGCGGGAAGCCGACCGGCGACCTCGGCGTCGGGAGACACCGCGCCTGCGCCGCCCGCGAGGGGCCGGGGGGGGGGGGGGGGGGCGACGCACGCCGCGGGCACGGCCGAAAACGCGCGAGCGCGGCGCGCGCGCAGGCGCAGAGCTGCCCCCGGGCCGGCGCCCGGCGCGCGGGAGAAGCCGCGGGGCCCCCAGAGCGGAGCCGCGCCTCGGTGAGGGCTCCCCCTCCCCTCGGTCCCGGAGTGCTTTGCGCGCGGCCGGCGGGCGGGGGGGAGGGGAGGCGGCGGCGGCAGCCATGTTGTTGTGAGTCTCTGTGTCTCACCCTCGGTACTTCGGCGGTGCGGAGGCGGAGGGGGAGGAGAAGGAGGAGGTGGGGTGGGGGGGGAGGGAGGTAGGTAGGTGGAGAGAGAAGAGCTCGCCGCCACCGAGGGCGGAGGAGGGAGCACGGGCCCGGATCCACGCCGCCGGGTGCCCAACGGTCGGCGTCCCCGGCTGAGGCAGCGCGGCCGCGGCAGCCCCGTAAGTCAGCGGCGCCCCCTGCGGCCGCGCTCCGGGCTTTGTGCGGCGGGGCCCGGCCGGGCGGGGACGGAGGGCCCGGGCCCGCTCGCACAATGCGGGGTGGGGGTGCCGCAAGGGGGTGTGCGCCCGGCGGGGGCGGGGGGCGCCCCGTCTTCCCGCGTCGACCGAGTCCCCTGGGGGACCCCCGGCCTCCCGGGCCTCGGCCTCCGCTCGCGGCGCGGGGACCCCCCGGAGCCGCCCCGGCCGCGGGCTTCGGGCGAGAGGGCGGCGGGGGGGAGGCGGAGGGAGGAAGGGGGGTTCGCGGCGGCCGATGGGGGCGCTCGGGTGTGTGTGGGGGGAGCCCGGGACGCGCGGCCGGCCGGCAGGTGCGGCTCCCCGGTCGCGCCCCCCCTCGGGTCCCCCCTCTGCTGGGCGCCGCGAGGGAGCTGGGGCGCTTTCTTCGGACCGGTCTCAGCACCAGCGGCATCGTCATTGTTCTGGGGCCGAGGTTTCGCCGTTGGGGGGCCGCCCCCCGGGGCAGCGGGGGGAGAGGCTGCCGGGGAGGTCGGGGAGGGGGTGTGTGTGGTTGTGGGTGTGCGTGCGGCGGGGTCACGTTTCTGGGAGAGGAAGGTGGGTGGGTGGGGTGGGGGAGATACGTGGCCAAGTTTTCACGCCCAGACCCGCGTGTCGGCGAGCGCGGCCCGGGGTTTCCGGGGTTTCCGGGGTTCGCTCCGGGCTCAGGCCGGGCGGGTGGCCGGGCGGGTGGGTGGGTGGGTGGCCGCGTGCCCCCAGGCCCAGCCGGGCCGCTGGCAGTCAGACCCTGCTGATGGGATTTGTTTGTTTTTAACTTTAAGCTGATAACACCCACCCCACCCTTTATTGATCGATTTGTTTGTTTGTTTATTTTTTGGCGGTGGGCGGGGGAGGCTCAAGTATTTTTTGGGGGAAAGGCTTTTTATCAGAAGACGCTTCCGAGGCGTCCGTCTGTCCGTCTGCCTTCAGTGTAGCCCGATGTCGACTCTGAATCGAGGGTGTGTGGACGCGAGTGCGAGTGCGGATTCGGGTCCGCCTGAAAGAATCGGAGGGGTGACTTTTTTTTTTTCTTTCTTTTTTTTTGTAAACTGAGTTTCTGCCCTGGCTTCTTTAGTATCCTGCTATTAAAGGACGATGGGCTTCATCTGCGCGGCCGGCTTTCATTCTTTTCTTCCTTCCATCCTTCCTTCCTCCTTTTTCTTCTTCTTTTTTTTTTTTTTGCGGGAATGTCTTGAAAAGTTCAGGGGTTGTATGTAATTGCACCGGTTAGACTTGTCTTTCGGTGCCCGGAGGAGGTTTTGTGAGTAACAAAAAAAAAAAAAAAAAAAAAAAAAAAGGTGTATAGTGACTTTGTAAAAGTTAGGGCATTCTGGTTCTTAAGCTTTGAAAAGATCGGTATTTTTATCAGTGGGAGTCCAGCTGCGTTATCTTGGAGTTAGATCTGCTATGAACGAGCACCTGCAGTTTCTGCTGGGTTATCAGAAGGGCCGGTTACCGGACTTCATTGGACTCCAAAGACCTCTTAGGTCAGCTTCAGTGTTTAGTGACTTTTCAACTGTAAAACACACCTGCGTTAGTTACTCTGGGGCTGTGTTTAAGTTGGTCTCACGAGGTTGTTACTTTGACATTTTTCCTCGGGCCTTACAAGTAGCAAGCCGTGCACACGGCTTAACACAGATACTAATATTAGAGCTTTGTTTCTCTTAGACCTTGCTTCCTTCCATGTTTACAAATGTTTCTGCTCTGGAAGGTCATTTGTTTCTTTATAGTCTTGTCTCACCAGAAACTATCACGGTCGGAGAACTGGGCCAGGTGTGACATTCAAAGCTGGTTTTTTTCAATGACCAGACTGTCCTTTTTATAGACACTAGCCGGCCCTTCCTACTTTTAACTGGATTGGTTTCTGTTTCCCAGGCTCAAGTTCTACATATTCCTCACTTCAAAGACCTGTGGGCTTAGAAACGAGTTAGCTCCTTCCTTCCTCCCTCCCTCCCTTCCTTCCTTCCTTCCTCCCTTCCTTCCTTCCTTCCTTCCTTCCTTTTTATTTTCCCTTTTGTTCCCCTTGCTTTTTATTGTTGTTGTAGTTATTATTGTTGTTATTGATGTCGTCGTTGTTAGATAGGACAGAGAGAAACGAGGGGGGGAGAGAAAGACAGACACCTGCAGACCTGCTTCACCACCTGTGAAGCGACTCCCCTGCAGGTGGGGAGCCGGGGGCTCGAACCGGGGTCCTTATGCCGGTCCTTGTGCTTTGTGTCACGTGCGCTTAACTCGCTGCGCTATCGCCTGATTCCCGAAATCCAGAGTTTCTAAGAAATGGAATACGGTGCTTTTTTGTTGTTTGTTTTTTTCAGTCGTAAAACCTTTAGATATTTTAAATCTCTTTTTAAAAGATTTTTTAAAAAAATATTTTAATGAAAGAAAGATACAGATTAAGAGAAGATATTTTAGGAAATGTTTGTATCATGGTTTTGTTGTTGGTGTTCATAGTTGGAGACTTTTTTACTGGCAGAAGTGTGATTAAGATAATTACACTGGATAAGTTGGTTTCTCCCCCTCCCCCTAGTTTTCTTTATTAGTAAAAAAAATAAAAATAGTCTGATTTGCTTCTGTTGCCCCACCTCCTCACCCATCATCACTATGACCCACATAGTCAACGACGGCCACCTCTCCAGATTCAAAGGAGGTCTGGAAACTTGACATCAGGCTCCACCTGACGCTGTTGACTGGCTACGGAAGAAGGGCAAACGCGAGAAGAAGGAACTTGGTGAATTCCTAAGAATGATCAAATGGGGGGGGGCTCTGTCCCTTTCCTCCCTCTCTTCAGGCGCCTGCCCCCTGTGGACACTGAGGTCTTTGGAGGGACAGGCTCTCTCTTCCCCCTTTCTCAAGGAAGGCCATGACTGTCTGTGTTACCCAGCACTCACTGGCTTAGAGTAATTATGGGGTGTGGTGCAGTAGGAAGCCTCGTGGCAGAGGTATGAATTATGCCTTCCAGTGTGGTTTTATTAGGAGTAAGGGAGATACTTGGATTGTTAACAGTCCAAACTCTTCCACTGTCTTTAATACGTTTAGACCTAATATCTTCAGTGACTTTCATATTTGTATTTACTATTATAATTAGGGGTAGTTTCTCATTTAAAATTTATTGCCTTTCTAGTGGAAAAGCAAATTTACAGAAAAATACTACTTTGAAGCCTTCCAACCAAGTGAGACACTGTATAGATTTATTATCTAAGTGAAAACTTTTCCTTCTCAGTCTCAGGTAACAGTGTAGTTAAAGAAGGGTTATTATTTGTTGTTACAGTGAGACAAAAAATATATATTTTTAAAGCCATATTTATTAAAGAGAAAGGGGAAGAGAGCCAGGTCATCACATATACTGGCAGGAATCAAACTTGGGACCTCATACCCATGGGTCCAATAGTTTATCCACTGTGCCACCTTCTGAGGGGCAAAATCATCTTTATAAATGAACTTGCTTAAATACAAATGTCACCTTCTAGAGAGTTGTTTTTTTTTAACCAGACCATTGCCCGGCTCTGGTTTATGGTGATCAGGGATTGAACCTGAACCTGGGGCTTCAGAGCCTCAGGCATGAGATTCACTTTGCATAACCATTATGCTGTCTACCCCACCGGAGAGTCTTTTTAATTCTTAATGAAATTACAAAAGTTTTCATTGACCTTTTTCTTTGGTCCTAGTCACTTGATTGGGGGAAGTAGAGATTTACAAAACAGTTGTCATACAGTATGTTTTATTTATTTATTTTACCAGCGCACTGCTCAGCTCTGGCTGATTGATGGTGGTACTGGGGACTGAACCTGGGACCTTGGAACCTTATTAGGCCTATGAGTCTTGTTTGCACAACCACTATGCTGTCTCTCTCACCCAGTACCTTTTCTTACTTCCCTTGTTGAGTGTCTGCACCACTCCCACCACCTTTGACTTTAAATGTAGTTTTATTTGTCTCTTACTTGGCTCCTGTTTTGTTTTTGCAGTGTTTTAGAGAACTAGCATGTTGGCAAAAGACCAGTGCCATTAACATAGTTCACCTCTGTATAATGACTAATCCCAGCAATTTTTAGTTTACATATCTCAGATTCTGCCCATCTCTTCCCCCTCCCCCTCTGTATATATAAAGTGGTAAGGAGAATTGAAGTGTTGCTGGAAAGTTAGGTGGCCAGGTGGTGGTGCACCTGGTTAAGCGGCTCACATTACAGTGCGCAAGGACCCAGGTTCAAGCCCCTGGTCCCCACCTGCAGGGAGAAAGCTTCGTGAGTGATGGAGCAGGGCTGCAGGCGTCTGTCTCTCTATCTCTCTCCCTCTACCTCCCCCTCAATTTCTTTATCTCTATCCAATAATAATTTTTTTTTTAAAAAGGAAGCAAGTTAGGTAAGGAGCCAGCCAGATTTCAAGGTGTCTAATGTCAGCAGTCTTGAGGACTTGAAATTCAAGCTTATCATTTGGGGAGATAGAGACCATCTGATTCTGGAGTCTCATAAAATTACTGTGGCATTGCTTTTCCTGCGTTGTTGAGAGTTAGGTTACATGGCTATCCTTGGAGGACTATGGAGAAAAAGAAAAATTAAAAGATTATGAAACCTCACTCTGTTAAGAGATGTCACTGAAGATAACTTGCATTGCTTTCTGCTCTAAAACGCTTCTTACTGGGCTGGGGAAACAACAGTTCACTTGGTTAGAGCACAGGCTGTGGGAAGTGCTTGGCCATCTCAGGCCAGAATTGCACAGTGCTGTGAGCTGCGTGTCTCCCAGTAAGCAAGTCCTTCTTAGCAAACACACACTCTAGTAGCCTGGAGGTGGCACAGTGGGCAGGGTATTGTGCTTGGCAGCAGGAGCTCGGGGCTTGATCCCCAGCACTCTGCCAGAGTAGCGCTCTCTGTGTGCATGCCCTCTCTCATCAACAAGTAAAAAACGTCGGTAATCTTTTAAATAACAGAATACTCCATTTCTTTTAATGCTCATTGCTAGTGATAAAGTTGCCTCCAAGAAATTGATTTTGTCTCAGTCTTTAGGAAGTTCATCCTCATTTAAACAGTGGGAAGCAGATTAGTACCAGGCTAGGCCTTGCTCTTGAATTCAGCACCTGAACAGCTCGTTAACTTGGAAGATTGATATAGCTACTACTTTTCCTATATTTCAGAAGTCGTAATAATCTGAACCAACTATTCATTCAGTCATTTCCAGGGCTGACATCTTTAGCTAGAGATCGCCAGCACTGAAGCTTCCTCTACTGTGGTGCTGCCCAGGCTGGCACCTGGGGCATACATGTGGCAAAGCAAGCATGATGTCTGCGTGAGCTGTTTTGCTGGCCCTACACAACCCCCCCCCCCATGTGTGTGTGTGTGTATGTGTGTGTGTGTGTGTGTGTGTGTGTGTATATATATATATATGAGACAAGTTGAGGGAAGGGGAAGAGAGGTATTTGCTTAACCACCTGCAGGTGGGGGCTGGGGCCTCACAAAAATTTTAAAGCTTTTAAACTGACACAGGTTTCCCTTTCCTCCCCTCCATCTTTCTTTCCTTCTTCCCTTCTCTTTCTTTCTTTCTTTCTCTCAGCAGAGCACTACTCAGCTCTGGTTTATGGTAGTGCAAAGACTGAACTTGGTACTATTCAGCCTCAGGCCTGAGAGCGTTTGCATAACCATTATGCTATCTACCCCTCCCATGATTTTGTTTTCCTCCTTTTAGGTAAAGGCAGAGAACACAGCACCAGAGCTTCCTTCAACACTGGGCATCGAGCTTGAACCTGAGTTGCATACATGGCAGACGGAGCAGCACGCTCCAAGCAAGCTGTTTACCACCTCCCCTGTTCATAATTAAAAGAGTAAAAGATTATATCACTCACCATTCTTCTTGTCTTGGATATGACTGGAAAGATGACTCCCCCCCCCCTTTTTTTTTCTGTATTAAATGATCTACAGAAGAAAACTGGTTGGTATCTGTAAGAGCCAAGCCGCTTTTGTTGTGAACTTCTCGGAGCCTTTCCCATGCTGATGAAAAAAACTCCACAGTCACTTGGAAAAGGGTGAGGGGCCGATCTTAGATGCTCTGAGCTGTACGCTTCTTAGTAATTTCAGAGACTACCAAGTGGTGTGGGAATGCACATGAGAAAGAGCCAGAGAAGAGAACCCTTTCCAGTTACAGGAGACTAGGGAACGTCTCCTGCGGGTCTCCTGCAGTTCTGCACCGTGTATACAGGAAGTCGTGTGAGCTGTGGAGGAGCAGTGCTGTGGTGTCTCTCCTCTCTTCCTCTCTCTGTCTTCCTAGTTGCTGTCAGACTCCTGGATCATTCCTCGGTGGTGCTGTGCTAACTGGTAGTTAGATCTGGGAAACACTGACATTCACTAGGTAGCTATCTGACTTTCATTGTTGACTCTTCAGCCTAGTCGCTGGGGCTCAGTGCCAGTGCTAAAAATCCACTGCCCCCGGCAGCCTTTCCCCCCATCATTTTATTCAGTAGGACAGAGAGAAATTGAGAGGGGAGGGGAGATAGAGAGGGAGAAAGAGAGACACCTGCAGACCTGTTTCACTATGTGTGAAGTGTCTTCCCTGGAAGGGTGTGTGTGTGTGGGGGTGGGACTTGAACCTGGATCCTTGTGGGGGTCCTTTGTGCTTAGTACTACCATGTGCACTTAACCAGGTGCGTCAACACCCCAGCCCCCTTGACTTTTTCAATTAAATTTTTTCAGTTTGATAGGACAGAGAAATTGAGAGAAGCAGGGGCGATAGGGACAGAGAAAGACACCTACAGCTCTGCTCCACTCGCATGAGGCTTCTTTCCTGCAGATGGGGACTGGGGGCTTGAACCTGGGTCCTTGCACTTGGTAATGGATGTACTTAACCACGTGCGCCTCCGACAGTCCCACTAATATGGTTTGAAAGTAACACAAAGGGAGTTGGGTGGTAGTGCAGTGGGTTAAGTGCATGTGGCACAAAGCGCAGGGTCCGGCGTAAGGACCCTGGTTCAAGCCCACAGCTTCCCACCTGCAGGAGAGTCGCTTCACAAGGGTGAAACAGGTCTGCAGGTGTCTATCATTCTCTCCTCTGTCTTCCCCTCTTCTCTCCTATCCAACAATGACGACATCAGTAACAACAATAATAACTACAACAATAAAACAACAAGGGCAACGAAGGGGAATAAATAAATATTTAAAAAAAAAAAACAAGACAGAACCTCTAAACTATGTTTTTATACCATTTTAATATAGAGCATCAAGGATACTAAGTCAGTAAGCTTTATAACCCAGAGAAGTTTAAAGATAAAATGAGCAGTTATCTCCTCTCCCAAAAGTTAAGTGTTTATTTTCTCATATCCTACGCAAACATAATATCCACTGCCCCTCATCTAGTTTGACTGAATGGAGTGGTCTGATACATTGTAGCGGCTTGGTACCTTGACTGTCTTACCCCATTAGTACTCAGACTTGGACAACTTCACTTATACCGCTTATCCCACAGCCCTATATACATTGTTAACCAGTGCTGTGACTGTTTCCACTACTTGTTCCACTTTTACTTTTGAACCACCAGAAGCAGTGGTGCAATAAATTGCTTTACAGTTCTTTCGTGTTGGTGCTGTTTCTGTATGTAGGGTGGCAATTCCTAGAGGAGAAATTACTAGGTCAGAGGATTTTATGTTTGGGTTTTTGTTGTTGTTGTTTTGTTTTTTTTGAAGAAAAAAACATTCTTTGGGTGGATCATTAATATTTTAGAAAGCACTGCAATTTCAGTTTCATGTATGATGTCATTCAGCTGGTTTAGTCTTCACAGTAGCTTTATGAGTGAGGCATTGTTGTTCTCACTTATAAATGGGGAAACAGAACCAGAGTTCAAGTGGTCTGAGTTCATTGAATTAGTCAGAAACAAGTAAGCAACTATTTTCTCGTGGTGTTTTTTTTTTCTTCCTTGTTATTATTGTTGTGCTTACACCATTCTGAATGCTGTTGAGAAAATCTTGTCGATGGAGACCATTAGGTTGTTTGTGGTAAGTCACGGTCTTCTGGTCTAGGTAATATGCTGATTTAGGGTCTCAGATCCGTCAGCACAGAGGTGCGTCTCTTGGAGAGCTTAAAAAAAAAACTCACTAAATGCCCTTGTCTGTCTGCCCAGACCAATCCAAACAATCCTCGGGTAGGCGGAAGTCGCAGTATCTGTAGTTTGTAAAATTCCCACCTAGATTCTGGGCACTGATGATTCAAGAGCCTTACCAGGGCAATTGAAAAACCCCACTTTTAAAAAATAACTGATTTGTGGGCAAATATATGTAAATATAGACAGATAGTGGGAGAAATTATAGTTGACCTGTGTCCGTGACCTTGGGAGAACTACTACAGTTTCCATTGGGGGAAGTGAGGGCTCGGAGCTCTGGTGTTGGGAAAGGTGTGGAAATATACCCCTGTTGTCCCATAACTTTGTAAATCAATGTTAAAGTACTGAGAAATAGTTGATTTGTTAGACTCAAAATGCAAGCAAGCTTTATATAACTCCACTCTGTGACATATAGCGGCATCTCTATACTGGGACGCCTAAGTCTTAATTCAGGTAGCAGTCCTCCCCCATCCCTTTGCATTTTCATGTCATAAGTGTCTTAGTGAAACCAGCTGTTTCCCCCGCCCCTGTCTGGATTGGCTTTTCAGTGGGTTATTTGTTGACTTTTTTTTCTCTCCTATTTCTGACCAATATTTAGTTGAGCAACTTTATTAAATTTTACTGTTTTCAAGGGCAGTGGTTCTTGATAGGTAGTGGTGCTGTTCCTATATAGCTTCATATCATGGGGCACATAATGTCTGCTTGTTAATACTAGGATGGTATTTAGATCACACATGGCACTGTTAATTCAGAAATAATGCTCGCGGGACAGGTCTCATCTCACAGTGTATCTCTGACGTCATTAGAGGCACTTGCTACTGAACAGATTGTGAAAGCATGTCCTCTTCATTTCCTTCCTAGCTGCTTGATCTGCCTTTCTCTCAGGTGTTACCTCAAAGCATCCACAACTACCGTTGACTGAGACAGTTTTAATGTATTAATATCGTCTTCAAGTAGTGTTGTCAGTTGAGGAAAAAAGCTTTATAATTTGTGAATGTTCTTTTATCCCAGACTTGTAAGGACTTAAATACATGGCAATTGTTCCTTTGTGGAAGTTTTGTTTTATTTCTTGTGGCTTTTTTCTTTTTTTTTTTTTTGGTAGGACAGAAACTGAAAGGGGAAGGGGAGATGGAGAAGGTGGAAGAGAAAGACCTGCAGCCTTGCTTCACCTCTCATGAATCTTCCCCTGCAGGCGGGGTAGGGCTTCAGTGTGTGTGCTCTGCTGGGCACATCACCTCCTGGTCTTCCCTCGGGGAAGTTTCAAAGGGGAAAATCTCTTGCCTATGTTTGCATAAATGTTGACTGTGCGATTATTTTGCCTCCCTTAGGTAAAATGTGGTTTCTGCAATTCTGAAGTTGAAAATTGAACTAAGGGCTTTCCAGGGTTTCTGGTTTCTAGAGTTCTGTGTGGATAACACATAGGGGTATGGGGCAGACTTGTTACTGTTGTTGGGTCTGAGGTTCTGTTCTGTCCAGTGAAGAGGCAGGATGCACAGGGACAGACAGAGCAGGTGCGAGTCTGCGCTCAGCTCCTCACTCGGTACAGAGTGGTTTGTGCAGCACCACAGGGCGTCGCGGGCTGCCGTAACCGCAGGAGCTGCTGTGTGCTCCCCGAGCCTAGCAGTTTAGCAGTTGGCTTCTTTTAAGTTCCTAAGCCCGGGTTTGGGCTTGCTTACCTTTGTCACAGATGGCTGAAGCAGTTCTAGCTTCCTTGGCCTCAGAGTTTTCTACTATGGCCTCGAAATAGAAGTCACTTGAACATGATGGCACTGTGATTTAGTGTCACTTGGTGGTAGATGGCGTGTTTTTGGCCGAGCTCTGAGCAGTTGCTCACTCCTCATGCCAGCTTCCTCTGGAGGCTTGAAGCTGGTACACATGTTGGAAAGCTCATGCCCTGCCTGCTGAGCTCTCTCTCGCTGAGAAAGTGCTTTCTTATTGTTCATTGTAAATTATAAGCTCTGGGGGCTGGCTGGTGGCGCACCTGGTTGAGTGCACATGTTACAGTGTTTAAGGACCTGGGTACAAGCAGCCTGCCGGGGTGGTGTCGCGGGTGTTTCTCCCCAGGCACGTGCTCTCTGGGTTGGAGAGAACTCGACTGGAGCCAACCTGGGCTGCTGCTTGCTCAGCGATGCGGGAGAGAGACCAGGAACTCATGGTGGAGTGGGAATGTAATGCAATGCCTTTATTGATCAGAGACAATGTGTGTATATATATGTATCTTTAACCGGAAGTGGCAAGTGGGAAAAGGAAATGGCTAGGAGAGGGGGATGGAGAAAAAAGCGGGAAGGTAGAAAGCCCATAGCAGCTGTTGTGAAGGTTCTAACCGGCGGGATTAAGCAATACCCTGCAGGCAGGGTGGGTCTCAGGCAAAACAATGATTATGTAAACAGACCACAGCATCAGCGATGCAGGGCAGCTGGCTGAATGCCAACAGCGGCCTGTCCCCACCTGCAGAGGGAGAGCTTTGTGAGTGGTGAAGCAGTGTCTCAGGTATCTCTTCCCTCTCGATTTCCAGCTGTCTCTAATAAATAAAGATAATTTAAAAAATAAATTGTATGCTCTATTTTTTATGAATTTGTTGTAGGCGTATGGTGATAGATCAGATGTCAGAAAATTTATTACTTTTTAATTATGTAAATATACTTAATACATATTCTTGGTTTTTTCATGCAAACTGTAAACTTTTGGGAGTATGCATTAGTAAATAAAAAATTCAAAGACTGTTGTCGGAGTGCTTGTCTGTTTTCTCATGGAACTACTGGTCATAATGCTGATTGTACAAGTCCTGTGTTAGAACTCAGGAAGACACTGACCTTTGCTAGGAAGCAGTCATAACCTCTGTCTGTTGGGCCTGGGAGGTGTGCAGCAGGTGGACTCCTGACGTGCAAACCTGAGGTGCCAAGTTCAGCTTCTCAGAACCAACTTTATAATTCGGATTAGCCTAATGATTACACTGAGTCTTGGCCATAGGAGAATTTCTATGATGTAACTTATACTAGCAAATTCTAATTGCTTATTAAAACAACACTGAAAAAGCTTTACAGCTTGACACTGCAAGCCATACATAAACTTATGGAAAATTAACTAGAAAAAAGAAAAAAATTAACAATTTTTTTCTTGTGAGAACTTTTTTTTATATGATTCCCTTTTGTTGCCCTTGTTTTATTGTTGTAGTTATTATTGTTGTTATTGATGTCATCATTGGATAGGACAGAGAGAAATGGAGAGGAGGGAAAGACAGAGCGGGGAGAGTAAGATAGACACCTGCAGACCTGCTTCACCACTTGTGAAGCGACTCCCCTGCAGGTGGGGAGCCAGGGGCTCGAATCCTTACGCTGGTCCTTGTGCTTTGCATCATGTGCAGTTAATCTGCTGCGCTACCGCCTGACTCCCTCTTGTGAGAACTTTTAAGATCTACTCTCTGTTCACTTAAGAGATCATCCAGAAGAGTGTGGTGTTTGTTTTTCTGTGTTTGGCTTGCTTTGCCACAGGCCCCTGTCAAGATTCATCCTTGTGGGTGTAGATGGCAAGGTTACAATTTCATTCTTTTTAGTGACTGAAGAACGGTGTGTGAGTCTGTCATCCACTGATGGGCATTTGTTTACATTTTCAGTCTTTCTAAAGCCCCACTATGAAGGCATGCTCTTCTTAGTTACAATTTCAGATATTTTAACATCTACGTGGTACTCTTTTCTAGATATATTGATTCATCTACATTTTATGGGACAATTAAATGCAATTTATAATTTCAGGGTTCTCCAAAACTATAAGCACCTTTACACACGAAACTTTTTTTTTTAATCTTTAGGTTTTATCGTTAGAGTTGCTTGTCAGCTTTTATTGTCTGAGGAAACTAATTCAAGATGTAGGAGCTAGTGTATATGTATACAATATGACCAAACTGCTTTCCTTAAAAAAAAAAAAAATGTAGAGGCCTGGGAGGTGGCATAGTGGATAATAAAGCAAGCCTTGGACCCAAGTTCACTTCCTGGCAGCATGTCAGAATAATGCTATGGTTTTTTCTCTTCTTGCCTGTCTCATTAGCCAGTCTTTAATTAAAAAGAACGAACTGGGGTGTGTGTGTGGGGGGTTGGGCAATAGCCCAGTGGGCGGGTTGCAAGGACTGGTGTGAGGATCCCAGTTTGAGCCCCTGGCTCCCCACTTGTAGGGGAGTTGCTTCAAAAGCGGTGAAGCAGGTCTGCAGGTGACTGTCTCTCTCCCCCTCTCTGTCTTCCCCCTCCTCTCTCCATTTCTCTCTGTCCTATTCAACAACAATGACATCAGTAACAACAACAACAATAACTACAAAAAGGGCAACAAAAGGGAATTAAAAAAATGAATGAACTGGGGAGTCGGGCCAGTGGGTGGGTTAAACGCACATGGCGTGAAGCGCAGGGACCGGCATAAGGATCCTGGCTTGAGCTCCCGGCTCTCCACCTGCAGGGGCGTCGCTTCACAAGTAGTGAAGCAGGTCTGTGGGTGTCTGTCTTTCTCTCCTCCTCTCTGTCTCCCCTCCTCTCTCGATTTCTCCCTGTCCTATTCCAACGGCAACAGTAACAACAAGGGCAACAAACTGGAAAAAAATGGCCTCCAGAAGCAGTGGATTCATCATGTAGGCACCCAGCCCCAGCAATAACCCTGGAGGCAGGGTGGGAAAAAAAAAGAATGAATTGTCATGTCAGCATGTGGTTTTGTGTTTGTTAATTATCTACTTAGAACTTGTTTACTCTAACAAGTCTGTTGTACTGGAGTGTCTGAGAACACTTGAGGTTACTGCACTTCACTAGCAACCTAATTAGGCCAGGGAGGTGGTTCAGTGGTGGAGTGAGGCTGGGAAGGCCCTCCGAGTGATCCCTTGGACTGCAGTGCTCTGGAGTGTCTGTCAAAAGTTCTTTTTTAAGACAGCTAATTAGGTCAAAAGTTACATAGTTAAGGTCACATCAAGTGATACTGGACTACAGGTGGGAGGCTGAAATATTCAAGAAAGCAAACACCAGACTCAAGCTGTGAATAACCCCAAGTAGCCTCAGTGTCTTTCTAGAGGCAGTGACCTTGAGTAAATAACAAAACACTTTTGGATACAGAATTTCACTTGACCCTCATAATAGATACGATTTGAGATTAGGTGATTTGTGAATTAAACTCAGAACATAATGCTTTTTATAAATCCAAAACTCGAGCCACTGGACTCTCTATGGTTTGCTTAAAATAAAAGTAATTCTTATAGTAGGAGGGCTAGGCAGTGGCCCAGCCTGTTGAGCACATGGGCACCACACCCACCACCAAATTCTGTGTCGCCACCCTCCTGCCTTCCAGAGATAACCACCATAGTTCTCACAGAATCTTAGAAACTAGTTCTGCTTTGTTCCTTCCCCCCCCTCAAGTTCCTGTGTATCAGATCTCTAGAGTCCACACATGCGTGAAACCATCTGGTAGTTGTCTTTCATCTATCATTTCTCTAAGAATAGTCACCTCCAGTTCCGTCCACTATGTCCCAAAGGACACAATAAAGAAAGGAAGAAAGGGGAGTCGGGCAGTAGCACAGCGAGTTAGGCACAGGTGGCACAAAGCACAAGGACTGGAGTAAGGATCCTGGTTCGAGCCCCCAGTTCCTCACCTGCAGGGGAGTCGCTTCACAAGCGGTCAAGCAGGTCTGCAGGTGTCTCTCTTTCTCTCCCCTTCTCTGTCTTCCCCTCCTCTCTCCATTTCTCTCTGTCCTAACAATGACAACATTGGACAGAGAGAAATGGAGAGGGGAGGGGAGACAGAAAGAAACCTGCAGGCTTGCTTCACCACTTATGAAGCATCCTTCCTGCAGGTGGGGCGTGAGGACTCAGACTCGGGTCCTTATGCAGGGTGAAACGTGTGCTTAACCAGATGTGCTACCACCGGGAACCCACAGTCTATAGGTGATTGGCAAACAGTTGCTCGTTGGATGTGTGATGTGTAAATATCTTCTCCCATTTACGGTTTACCTGGTTATTCTTATATAGTTTGTTTTGAATGAGCTTTAGCTCCATGTAGTCCCATTTATTTGCTCTTGTTTTCATTTCCCATGCCTGTGGGGTTGGAGTCTCCAGATAAATCTTTGAGTGTGTGGTCTAGTATCCAGGTCTCTGATCCATTTTGATTTGACCTTGGTGTATGGTGTTAGGTGGTGGTTTGGTTTCACTTTTCTGCACGTGGCTGTCCAGTTTTCCCAGCACCGTCTTTACCCCATTGGATAGTTTTGGCCCCCTTGTCATTTTCTAGGCTCTTGATTCTGTTTCATTGATGCTTATATCCATTTTTTTTTTTTTAATCCCACTACTAAGCTGGTTTAGTTTAACTACTGTCGCTTTGTAGTATAAGCTGGTGTTGGGAGTATGCTACCTCCATTTCTCCCCTTATTTCTCTCAAGTGCTTTGGCAATTGGAGTTTTTTTGTGATCACCACACAAATTTTTGAGCTAGTTCAATTCCTTTTTAAAAGGCACTGGGATCTTGACAGAGATTGCACTGAAATTGAAGATTGCTTTTGGTAGAACGGCCGTTTTAGTAACGTTCATTCTTCCAGGCCAGTAGCAAGGAATGTTCCTCCGTTTCTGTGTGTCCTTCTTTATTTCTTCTAAAAATCTCCTGTAGTTTATAGGGTAGAGGTCCTTCACCTCCTTGAGATTCGTCCCAAGGTATTTGATCTTTTGGGATTGAGTCTTTTATTTCTCATTCCTCTGGCTCCTTGTTTGTGAACAGACCTGCCACAGATGTGCGTGTATGTGGTTTTGTTTCTTCCCGCTTATTTATTACTCCCAGTAGGCTTTTTTTGGGGAGGGTGGTGGTGGAGTCTTTGGGGTTCTCTAGTAGGTATATTACCATGTCATCAGCAAATGGTGATAGTTTAATTTCTTCCTTTCTAATCTGTATTCCTTTGATGTCCCTTTCTTCTCTGATTGCAGTAGCGAGAACCTCAAGGCCTATGTTGAGTAATAATGGTGATTGTGGTAGTGTTTATTCTTTCTAAAAAGATTTGTAAGATAAAGATCGGGTCACTGCTGCTAGATATGTGGTCCATGCCTGTTCTCCTTACCTCTGAGCCACCTCTCCAACTTAAGCTTTTCCTCTTGACAGGTTATTCTGACAGGTAAAAAAAATTCTAGCCTGACTTTTGTTCTTCTTTGAGCATTTTTAAGTCTGATGCTTTATACTGTGCTGTCTCTGCCCCTCCAGTGTTTCTACTGAAATATCAGTAATGTGTTGCCTTGTTCTGTTTTGAGGATTTTCCCTTAGTCTTTGCTTTTTGTTTTAAATGTTTATTTGTTTACTCCCTTTTGTTGTCCTTGTTTTATTGTTTTAGTTATTGTTGTTGTTGATGTCATTGTTGTTGGATAGGACAGAGAGAAATGGAGAGAGGAGGGGAAGACAGAGGGAGAGAGAAGATAGACACTTGCAGACCTGCTTCACCGCCTGTGAAGTGACTCCCCTGCAGGTGGGGATCCAGGGGCTCGAACCGGGATCCGTATGCCGGTCTTTGCGCTTTGTGCCACCTGTGCTAACCCACTGTGCTACCGCCCGACTCCGTGCCTTTTTTTTTTTTTTTTTTTTTTTAAGATTTTGTTTATTAATGAAAAAGATAGGAGGAGAGAAAGAACCAGATTGTCACCCTGGTACATGTGCTGCTGGGGCTTGAAGTCAGGACCTCATGCTTGAGAGTTCAGTGATTTATCTACTGAGCCATCCCCCAGACCACTTAGTCTTTGTTTTGTTGGTTTTTAATTATTTTTTTATTGGGTAGAGACAGAGATTGAGGGGGAAAGGGAACATGCAGGGGGATGGGGGTGGAGAGACACCTGCAGCCTTGCTTCACACTCATGAAGTTTTCCCTTGCAGGTGGGGAGCAGGAGCTTGAGCCTGGGCCCTTGCACATGGCGACATGTGCTCTCACACGAGTGTGTCACCACCTGGCCCCCTAGTCTCCGGGTGCTAACATTTTATTATGATCTATGTAGCTAGGGGGGTTTCTCTCATTTGTCTTGGTTGTGTTTACTGAATGTTTTGACTCTGTAGATTTTGTCTTCATTAATGGGGGGCGGGGAGGGGATCTCCTGTTTGTCTAGATTACTTTCTCAGCTTGTTTTCTGCCACGACTGTAGTTACATGCATGCTAGGCCTCTTGGTGCCGTCCATTAGGCGGCTTTATTCAAACTGGAGCTCTGATGATAGCGTGTCTCCATAGTCACTGGCTCTGTATTTTTATCTCCAGTGAAATGTTTTTTTGTTTTGTTTTTGTTTAGATGTTTGTTGCTGTCATTCTGGGACCTCGAGCACACAATTTATGTGTCTAAAGGATTGTCGTCTAAAAGTGAAATGAATTTTTGTTTTGTTTTATTCCAGAGCACAACATGTTCAGCTGTGGTTTATGGTGGTGCTGGGGATTAAACCTGAGGACCTTTGCTGCCTCAGGCATGAGTCTTTTTTTTTTTTTTTTTTGCACAACTAGTGTACTGCTTCCTCAACCCAAAGTGAAAAGAATCTATGTACACCATTTAGTTTGCTCCCTTCTGTGACTTCCCTCCTCATTTTCCAGCAGCTCTGTTGACTCACCTGTGTGAATTCTCCACGTGCACTTCAGTGTCCTCCCCTGCCCCTGGTCTGGCCAGAGTTTGGTGGTGGTGGTGGGGTGGTGGTGGTGGTGGTGGTGGTGGTGGTGGTGGTGGTGGTGGTGGTGGTGGTTTTGAGCTAGCTTTTATACATAGCTAGCTTTGAGGCACACTTTAAAGTGGTTTACCAGGTTTGGTTTTCTAAAAAAATACTGGATGGCTACTGCTGTTTCTTAAATTCCCGAGAGGACGGTGAGACCGTTGGGGCTACTTGTCCAGAACTGTAGTCTAAATACCATCTTTGTGCTTTGTACTAATTGTTGTTTGTTATTCAACAGGTTTGATCTGTGGATGAAATGAATCATGATTTTCAAGCTCTTGCATTAGAATCTCGGGGAATGGGAGAGGTAAATATTTAAGTCCTGGAGTGTACAGCTTCATTCTTATCTCTAATTGCAAATTGTCTTGAAAATCGCTTTCCAAACGATGTGGCATTTTTAAACTGTCAGATAAATGCAGTGTTATAGGTGGGATGTTCAGTTTATTTATTTTTAACTTTTTTTGATGTTGAGCTCAACTATTATTTATGTCTAGTTGTTTGACTGAGTTAGCTAATGCCTTAATATTGGTAATAAGCCATAGTCCCGTAGATCAGGAAAGAGCTCTCGCTTCCTTTATCCTTGTCCTCTGTTGTATATGTGTTTGCTGTTTGCTTCAGCCACACTTAATTGTTCACTAATCTCTCTTCCAAAAATTTCTCCTTGTTTACTGTTTGCTTAATAAACTTCTAATTCTCTGCAATCTACTGAAAGACTCTTTCCCTGTTGTCCCATTACAACCGGCAGTGGAATTAAATTACTTCCTCATCTGACTTGTCACAGATCTTTATACACACTTTTATTATGTTATGGGTTACAGTTTGTTTTATTAGTCTTCTCTGTAGATTGTTAGCTTTGAATGACTAGCACACAGTGTACACTCTAAAGTATTGGGTAAATTTGTTCATCGGCCCTGCTAATCTGATTTTCACTGGGGCACCCCGTAAGCTTGCCAGGACATAATTGAAAGCATCAAACTAGTTTTCCATATACCTGATGAATATTTAGAGATTTTTTTTTAATTGATTATGAAAACCCTTGTGGTCATATTTTTATTTTGTCAATTCTACAATACTAACATAGTATGGACTTTGATAATAGAAATGAACAGTGAACAGACCTAAAACTGTGTAATTAACTGCTTGCTCCTGGAGATTATTTTACTTCAGTAGATTAGAGACCTTCATGAGACTCACTCGATCCAATGCTGTGCTCTTCAGATGCAGAAAAAGAGTCCAGTCACTCCTCTGGGCCACAAGAGGGCACCCTGCAGCTAGCTAACCCTCCCCTTCTCCAGAACAGCGTTTTCCAAAGAGTTTGTCATTTTCAGAGGACTGATTTAAGGGTGAGTTAAGGTGCTTAAGCTTAAGTATTACCAAAGTAAACGTGTTAGTCCAGTGCGTAAGGGAAAAATAATGGGCCCTTTGAAAATTTGAGAGAGGGAATACAGTTTTGTTTTTAAAAAAAATACAATTTTACTGCATCTCAGTGCTGTTTGAGCTATTCTTAACACCATGGGTAAATAAAGTCATTTGAAAAGAGCTTCTGATTTCCCCCCCCCCCTCCACACACACCCGCCACTTGTTTCCTTTGGTCTTTAGAAATAGAATAGCATAGCTTAAAAGTTTGTGTATTGTTTCAGGCTAGTGACAAACTTTTTTTTGAGTCATTAAAATCACTTTCTTCCCTTCCGTTTTGAAACAGTATTTGATAATTCCAAAGACATCTTTGCAGTTAAAAAAAAAGTGTCAGCGTCAGAGACGGTAGTTTAAAGAGTATAGTTATTTGAGGGTAGGTAGAGAATGGGATCATTGAGGTATTTTTGGGAGAGAAGCTGGGTTGAGTGAACGAAGCTTTAACTTAGTGGGGTTTTTTTTCTTTTTTTTTTTTTTTTCTTTTAACGAAGATGTCAGACATAGGATAAAGGTGGCTAGCATCTAGTTCAGTTTTATGGTGGGTCACAGTACATTCATGACCTTCCCCTGCTATAGGTGTTTTTATAAATTGTTAAGTCATTATTTCTTGACATTTTACCAACTAACACTGTTAACTCTGAGAGGCCGCCGGGAAACCTCCTCAGGTTTCTGACTGCAGATTCTCTCTCCCACAAGCCTTTCTATCTTTCCTCATCTCACAGGCTGCAGGGAACCTTCAGGGATTTCCTTCTTTGCCTGTCTCTCTCTTACCAGTCTTCTCCCTTCCTGACAGGTGAGATTTTTTTTTTTGTTTGTTTGTTTGTTTGGCTTGATTTTTTTTTTAAATCCCAGAATTCACTTTGTTTAATTAAGCAGTCTTGAATTTCTGAGTCTCGAGATTTCTAAAATTGCTTGTTTATTTTTTAATGCAATGTCCTTTTGTAATGGATTGCCCTATCTAAACACTAGTTTCTGTGATTACGTCTTAAGTTCTGAAAGTGTGATGTATAAAGCATTGTGTTTATAGAGAGGACTGTTTTCAAGTGTAGTGGACCATGATAGTTTTACAGACCCATCACTAGAAACACATTTTTATTTTACAACTAGGAAGATAGGAAATTCTCATCCAGATCTAGAAACAGATTAGTATTCTTCCATTCATAATCCATCCTTTCCATTTTTCCCCTGATTGCTGTTGTCGAAGATTTAACAATTTGCATTATGTTATGACTTAAAAGGAGAAAAGTTCTGGGTTGAATTCGACTTCATTAGTATAGTGTTTTATTTATTTGTGAGAGGGGGTAAAAAACCCAAACATCACTCTGGCACGTGTGGTGCCAGTCACCAAACTCAGAACCTCATGCTTTCAGGCCAGTACTTCATCCTCCCTGTGCTGTTTGTGTGTCGGTTTGCTTTCTCAGGGAGTGGAAGGCACCTGCACAAAATCCTCTAAGGAACCCAGAGTTTTAATCAGTGTGCTGATGGGTTTTGTTTTGGGGAAATAAATATTACTTTCCCCCCTCTTTCTCTCTTTTTTTTTTCCCCTTTATAAAAGATTGCTTATGGAGCGGAAGGTAGACCAGACTAGCTTTCTGGCATCATGTGGGAGTCGGGTCGGCCAGCCCACACATGCAAGTCCAGCGCCTCCCTGCTGAGCCACCCCCCAGCCACTCCCATTTCTTAGTGATGAAATCTTCTTTATACCACCTGGACTTTGTATGTATGATTCCATGGCTCTCTGCAGGTGTGTGTGTGTGTGTGTGTGTGTGTGTGTGTGTGTGTGTGTGTATGTGTGTGTGCGTGTGTGTGTGTGTGTGTGTGGTTTGAGAATAGTTTCTTAAATATAGACTATTTATTAGGAAAATATGTATCAGGATCTCAGGTAGCTGTGAAGTGAAAAGTGGATTAAGGAGACTTGTTTGCTCAGGTCTGTCAGCATGCCTTGAGTTAAGTTGAAGACAGTAAAGTGTGAACATTTTGGTCAGGCACAGATCTCTCTCAGATTCTCTGGTTTTGATCTGAGCGGCTAGGGGGTGACTGGAGTGGAAACTGGCTATTTGAAATAGGGCTTAGATAATTACTAAGTTGTGTCAGTGTAATCCCTGTCTCAACAGTTCTCTCAGACTTGATTCATTCTGATGAGTACCCACGTTATTCTGCTGTGATACTATTCTTGCTTTTTTCATCAGCTCTAGTTCAAGCCCAATCTTGACATTTTCAGAAATACTGACAAATTCTGTTTCAGAAATACTGATAAATTCTGAGTTACAGACTATATTTTTGTTTGTGCCTGGAATTAAACAGCGTTCAGTTACCCTAGTGCTAGTGCCAATTACTAGCTTGATTTATATGTAACTTCGGACAGTTTACTTAAGTTCTGGCTCTGGTTCCTTATACAAGATGTGATTATTAAGCAGCTGTTCCTTACAGACAGTAGTGGTTTCGTGATCCCTGTAACATACTCAGATTGACTTTAGGACAGCTACAGAAATGTTGACTAGAAGCAGTTAGGAACAGCTAGCCAGTTAGACCCTGCTGGCAAGTTACTACTTAAATCTGATGACAATGATGTATTTATTTGTACCTTCGGTGTGAAGGCAGCTACGGTTGATGTGTCTTTCTGTGTGGCAGGTGCTACCCTAAGCTCCTGCTTTCCATTGGCACCAAAATCACCAAGTTGTGCTTGCTGGCGATACCTAGGGACGTTAGGGAGGGAATGGTGGGAAGTGTGTACACTGTTGTCCTAACAGAAATGATTACAAGTTTGAGAAACACCATTCTGGGGTGCTAGGGAATTACCTCTTATTTTCGGCGTAATTATTTCATATGAAATAGTTTTCATGTGCGAGGGGGAGACAGCAGAGCCAGCGCCCCGGTCCTCGGTGCATTATGGGTCTGACGGAGAGCCTGGGGCATCTAAGATGTGCGCCCTGCCAGCTACTTCCCTGACCCTAGTGAATGAATACTTAGTCCTTGCATCTAGGCCTACCTCTTAGGAGCCTCCTTCATCAGTCATGGTTTTTAACAGCCCCTCCTCCTTGTTAGCAGAAAGCATTCCAGCTTAGATAAAATAGAATGCCTTCATTTAAAGCATAATGTAGGCATTTGTCTATGAAGCTTTATAGTTCTTAGGACTATTAACATAGTTGGTTTGATGATTTGTATCAGAAAGATCTGAAGTGTAGCAAGTGCACTTAAAAGGAACTTCAGCCAGATTTTTATTCTTTGTTTTGAGGTGGCAGTGCTGTTGACTGACTGACTTGGAGATGGCGATTCCCACGCTAGGAAAGCCTGAAAGAAAGGGCTAATGAAATCTGCACAGTTGGGATGGATTTGCATATTTATCCGCTGATCTCTGTTCATTAAACAGAAGAGGAGATGGTTAGTAGTGCACTGGGTGCACAAAGCGGCATGGTTTTAGTGTAGAATCGCTGTGTGTTAGGGAACTGTGAGGACATAGTGTTGGCCAGATAATACATTTTACAGATTGTCAAGAAACTCCTGGCTCTTGTTTTCTGTAATTTGCTTTTTTTTTTTTTTTTTCTTTTTTCTATTTCTACTCCCGTAAAAAGTCTCCAGGGGCAAATCTCTTTTTTATTGCTATTAATGACTAAACTGTTTTCCTCTGAAATTGTCTCCTCACAGAGGTTCTGTAATTAATACTGCCCTAGAAAATCAGTTTGTTAAAGTTTTATTCTTTTTTTAACCCTCTCCCCCACCCCCATTTGTAGGCTAACTCTCCTAAATATCTCACAGATCCATTTTATTGTCTCATTTCTTTCTGCCAGTATTGTTTCCATTCTTGTTATCCTGACCTGGTAATTTTCTTGAACTGATCTCCTTGCCTTCAGGCTAGACTGTCCATTATTCTTAAAATTTGGAGCCTGAATTGTTTTCTAAAGTGTCTTGTTGCCAACCTTCCATGATACCCCTTTGCTTCGTTGTGATATGCAGTTTCTCTAGCATGGCATCAAGATGATATGGCTTGACCTTTCCACGTCTTCCTCCTCGTCATTCCCTGCACACCTTCTGTGTTTTGGCTCCTGACTTACCGTCTTCATCCTTCATCTTCATCACATTCGCCATCTCTACATAGGATCTTATCTCAGATCCATTCCAAGTTGCTAAGCTACTTTTTATTATAGTCTCTGTGAACTCTGAAGATAAGATCACTGTGCCCATGAGAAAATAAATGCTGGTAGTTGAGTCAGATAAGTATAGTAAGAAAAGTACTGCAGGTGTGGTTCCGGACCCTCAAAGACTGGGCACCTCAGCCTGGCACCCTAAGGAGAATGGGTTTCTCTCTCTGCTTACTTCACACGCCAGAGGCACATCTTAGAAAGCTAGCGTTTCTTTTCAATCAACAAGCATGACCTGTCTTCACCTCTGAATGTCAGACAAGGTGAAGAGGTGAAGTATGGACGGATAATTTAGGAGCTATCCAAATGTACATCTTAAGTAATTAGGGGATAGTTGTATCAACACAGTTTTTACTTGCTGTGTGAGGCGGCACTGTGTAGAGTAGGGGACAGAACTTTTAAACTGTTATCTCAGAAGTATTTGAGGGTCATTTTTGTGTGTCTCTTCTGCTCACCATGCCTATATGATTTGGACTGAGTAGACTGTTAACACTCAGAACATAGGAAACACTCAGAACATAGGATGAGTTTATTCTTCCTGTCGAGAATAGAGTTGACTTCTGTTGAATAACTGAAACTGACGTAAGAATGGAAATAATCTGTTAAGTGCGATGTAGGTTAAGAAGTGACCATGGTAGCATCTGGAAGTAAAGAAAAATTTAATCACCTAGAAAGATGCTTTTATGTTGTATGAAGTAAGAAATTCAGTGAGTCTTTAGAAAAAAGAACGTATAGATGCAATCACTTGACATGAAACTTTTGTGAAATGTAGAAAATCTGAAGTGTATACTAATTAATGTTCAGCTTTAGGGCTGTTAGACTCAGTACTCAAAAACTCAAGTGAGGAGTTATTTTTTATGGTTCATTCTGAATTTTTTGTTAGCATTGAAATACTTGTACATATGTATCAGTGGTAAGTTTGCACCTCCTGTGTATTATTTGTAATTAGAATAACATTCTTTTTTTTTTCACCCCCAAATAGCTTTTGCCTACCAAAAAGTTTTGGGAACCTGATGATTCAACAAAAGATGGACAAAAAGGCATATTTCTTGGGGATGACGAATGGAGAGAGACTGCATGGGGAGCTTCTCGTAAGTTATCGGGGGTGTTTGTGTAACGCAAGAACCTGATCGTGGAGGTTTTTTTAAAATTTACTTCCGAACAATACTGGGAGGAAATTGTGATTTCATAAAACATTGTTTACATCTCAATTGATGCTATACTCAGGAGTCTGAAATGTTTGTGATGATAATAGTTGAAGTAAAGTTTTATTTAAAATTAACGTACCATAAAGTTCTGTGTTTTCACAGAAGTAGAGGGCACATTAAATAACCATAGGACTTTTCCTCTGTAAATTGTTTTAGATGACTTAGCTCATTGCTGCACAACATAGCTTTATGTCAGACATACCATACCCAGAGATGATGGGAATGCTTAGTAAGGTAGAACTCCCAGAAAGGGGCCAGAATGTTAAACATTTTGAATACGTAAGCAGTGAAGAAGAAGATACTGTAATTGGAAAAGGGAAAGGGGCATAGGGAGCAAAATTCACAGTAGGGCACAAAGCCTTTTTTTATAAATTAAAAGGCAATTATAAATTTTTTAATTATAAATTATTTTTATTATTATTATAAATTATTTTTTATAAATTAAAAGGCAAACTGTATATTTAGACTGTTATTTTATTTATTTATTATCATATTTTACTTTTTGTTTTAACCAGAGCACTGCTTGGCTCCAGTTTATCGGTCATGCTGGGGGTTGAGCCCAGGACATCGGAGCCTCAGGCATAACCATTAACGCTATCTCCCCAAGAATTTCCTATTAGTAAAAATTGAGAGAAGTCTATAAAGAACCATCAGCAAGTATGTAAAATAGGTTTTCTGGTCACTGCCCCCATGGGCCAAGTGCCACAAAGGAGACTTGGACCTGAGACTGTTCGGTGGCCCTTGCTGAGCCTGTGCCTCCCTGCCTGCCACGGCTATGCCCTTACTGACAGACAGGGCAAAGCGATCCTAGCACGTAGCTTTCAACTTTCCTTACTGAGTTGTACCTCAGGACAGACTCAGTTGCTCCGGAACTCTAGGACACCCACCCCTTGGGCACCAGGCAGGCTCTGTGTGCTATCACCTACCGTGGCATGTACCAAAGACGACCTCGTGTCCTTGTATGCCCGTCAGATTTGAGGTGTCCCACTTTTGTCAGGAACCCCACGCAGATTACCCAAGGGTGGCAGGTTAGCGTTTCTCTACTGATGGCTCTGTGGCCTGAGTGTGGTTGATGGTGGTCACGTGACCTCTGGAAGCCATCAAGGTGAAGGTCATTCTTGAACAGACCTCCTCTAACTTAAGTACAGAGGGGTCTTCCGTAGTCAGGGGGATTGTTGCAGAGTTAGGGTTGAGGGGACATAGCAGGGACCCTCCCATGCCATGTACATCTTCCTCGTGACCTCCCCTTTCAGGCAACTGGTGTAGGGGGAACAACTCCAGCCAGCCCTAGCACCCTCTGTAGTGGAGTGCTGAGAGCTGTCAGAGGTGTGGGGACCATATTTGGACACGACCCAGCCCCGAGAAAAGGACAGACGTGAAAATGTGGCTCTGCTGCTCGAAGATCCTGAGGAGTGAGTGCGAGGGCTCAGTGTTAGGTAGATATTTTCGGTGTGTCTGTCTTTACTGGTAGATGTGAGCTCAGAAGTAGGTGAACGTTAGCAGTGTTCTAGGGGATGAATCACGGGCTTCGCTCATGTGGGCAGCTTACCCAGCCCCATTTTTTAATGTGATGCCAGGGCCTCATGCATGCTTGACACCATCACCCTGGGCCATCTTCTTCATTTTTTATTTTAGAAAGAAAGAGGAGAGACACCACAGCACCGCTCCACCATCTGTGGAACTTCCCCGGTGCTGTGATGCTCCCATGTGGTGCCAGGACTAGAACCCAGGGCCTCGCAGATGGTAAGTTGTGTGTTTAACTGGGTGAGCTATCTCCCTGCCCCTCCGGCCCAATCTTTTCACTCTTGATACTCTCAACACTCAGGGTATTCTGCCACCCAGGAAGCGCCCGTGGTGCTCTCGCAGCGCTCGTGTGATCACAGGGTGTACTACCCGCTGCTTCCTGCCCGCCGGGTGATTGTTTTAATGGACATTTATTGAATGCTAAACCCAAAGCAAATTTATTGAATTCTTCCCAAAGCAACTTATCATTTTTTAAAAAATTCTTTTATATGTATTTATTTATTCCCTTTTTTTGTTCTTATTGTTTTATTATTGTAGTTATTACTGATGTCATTGTTGTTGGATAGGACAGAGAGGAAGAGGGGAAGACGGGGGGGGGGGGGAGGGAGATAGACACCTGCAGACCTGCTTCACTGCCTGTGAAGCGACTCCCTTGCAGGTGGGAGCTGGAGGCTCGAATCGGGATCCTTATGCCGTGATCCTTATGCTGGTCCTTGCGCTTTGCGCCTCCTGCGCTTAACCCACTGCACTACTGCCAGACTCCTTGCAACTTATCATTTTTACGGAAAGTTATGTCCATGACAGTAGGGGCCTTTATTTTGTACTTTATTCGTTCTTAGAACTGTCCTACTGGCACTGTTAATTTTGGCATGTTCTCTGGATTATTCCAGGCCTTTGGATGTTCTGGTGTCCTTCAATGGAATACCTTTGCCACCGCTGTTTTGTCCCGCTCACTTGAACTCCTGACCCTTCATGTCAGTTCCTTTGAGATTCCTGTTAAGACTGGGAAGCTCTAGGCCCCTTCTCTCTGTTTCCATCTTATCCTGAATTGGGGTAGTGTTGTGGGTTGAACACGGCTTATCATGGGAATAATGCTGGTGACAAATGAAGATAACTACTCTCTTGGTTAAATTTACTGAAACAAACATGTTTTAGGGTTGGGGAGGTAGCATATGGTTATGTAAAAAGACTTTCCATGCCTAAGGCACCAGTGGTCCCAGACTCAATCCCTAGCACCACTGTAAGCCAGAGATGAGCAGTGTTCTGGTTTATTTATTATTATTATTATTATTATTATTATTATTATTATTATTATTATTATTTTACTATGGACCAGTGAAGGTAATTATTTAAAACTTATCAGTTAGTGAATTTACAGTTGAGTGCCTCAAGGATAATTCAGCCCTTTAAGGAGCAGGCATCGTTGTGCATGGTGGTACCTGCTGCTTACAGATGAGTCAGGTACAGGTAGTTTAATGGGTTGTTGGTTTTATAATTTTGTCAAAAACAATGTCGCCACATGTTTTTGGATCTTAAACAGTGCTTTGTTTGTTTGTTTCTGCCACGAAATAGGCAGAAACTTTGTTTCGTTTTTTTTCTTTCCAGGCCAGCCCCTGAAAAATTATCTCTAAGTAGAGTCTTATCTTCTCCTCATCTCTTCCTCCCCCTTTTCTTTTCTCCCCTCTCCTTTCCCTTCCCCTCCTTCCCCTTCCTTTCCTTCTTCCCTTCCTGCCCTCCCCCTTCCTTCTTTCCTCCCTCTCCCCTTTTCTCCCCTCCTTCCCCTCTTTCTCCTCCCCTCCCCCATCTCACCATATAGGCTTGGTGCCTATTTGAGGAGTCCACTGATTCCAATAGCCACTTTTTTCTTGTCTTTTTTTTTTTTTTTTTCTCTCTCTCTATTTTACTTGTTAGCACAGAGAGAAATTGAAAGGGCAAAGAGACACACCTGCAGTACTTCACTGCTCATGCAGCTTCATACCTGTGGATGAAGAGAGGGCTCGAACCTGAATATGTATATAATTACTAGGGAATGAACCCTTCCTTGCACATGGGTAATACAGCTAAGTCACTGTCCTTGCTCAACTGCTTATTTTCCTGCTTAGTTTTTAGAGAGGGAAGGCACCAAGTACTGCTCTGCCATCCATGGGATCCGTTAGGATGCCTCCCAGAGCCTCGTGGGGTGACTCAGCCGTGCACTTCAAGCAGTTGTTAGGAGGAAATGATTTGTGGCCAGTACTTGGTTGTTGCTGTTTTTCCCAAGCATTTAAGATTTGGAGATAGGCTATTTTTTCTCCAAAGTCATTTGTGTTAAAGCTATATGTTCTGCTAACTTAGAAGGAAGGGTTTGTTTTATTCTTTTTTCTATATTTATTTGTTTATTTTCCCTTTTATTGCCCTTGTTTTTTATTGTTGCTGTAGTTATTACTACTGTTGTTACTGATGTTGTTGTTGGAGAGGACAGAGAGAAATGGAGAGAGGAGGGAAAGACAGGGGAGAGAAAGAGAGACACCTGCAGACCTGCTTCACTGCTTGTGAAGCGACGGGCTCAAACCGGGATCCTTACACCGGTCCTTGCGCTTAACCCCCTGCGCTACCATCCCACTCCCTGTTCTTATTCTTCTAGGCTTTGTCTCTAAAAGTTTTGACGTGAATTGTGAAATCATCAAAAAAAAAAAAAACTTGGACCAGATGTGTACAGGCAGCTAAGCTTTCAGGTTCTTATTTTTGTCCCCACTAATCTTTCTGGTTTGACTGTTATTCCCCTAACTTTCTACCAATTTCTTGCCACCTGTGTTCTTAAATTGTGTGCCCAGTCCAGTGAGTCCCAACGAAAGGGAGAGCTTTTTATGTTTACACACTAGTGCTCAACAGAAGACGTTTTTCTTAGCATCTTTCTTTAACACAGCAATTTGTTTAACTTCATAGTACAACAGCTGTTTTCTTTCTTCCAAACAGACCATTCAATGTCCCAGCCTATTATGGTCCAGAGAAGAGCTGGACAGGGTTTTCATGGAAACAGTGAAGTAAATGCAATACTGTCTCCGCGATCAGAAAGTGGAGGCCTTGGTGTGAGCATGGTCGAATATGTACTAAGTTCTTCTCCTGCTGATAAATTGGATTCTCGATTTAGGAAGGGAACTTTTGTAAGTATTTTGAGTTTAATAAAAAAAAAAAAAAGGCAATCCTTTAAAAATTGCTTGTTGCTGATTGGTTAGCTGTAAGTCATTTTATTTCTGTAGACCTTTCGCAAGGCTAATGGAGATTTTATGACTACTAGTACTCTTTGTTTTCACCTCTTAGTCAGTTCTTAAATTATTTGACTTTATAGATCCAGTGTGGATGTTTGTATCTAACCAAGTTAACGGAAATCAGACAGTTTTTAAAACTGCACCTTGTAAGAGAACCTGCTTTTTCATAGTTGCACTTGATCTGAAAGTTACTAAAGAAAATCAACTGCGCTTTAAGTAGAATTGTAGTCTTGCCTGTGATGTTACTGATTTTCCATCACCACTGTAGTTATGGTTGCCTTGGCATTTGTTATATAAATCACTGGCTTGTACTCAGTTTTTGGCCTTTGAAAAAGTTAGTTGTTTCTGAAACTAAAACAAAATTGGGTGCTTTCTTGCTTACTAGCATTGTAGTATAGTTTTAGGGGTGGGTGGGTGTGTTTCAACTAAATCCTTAGAACCAAATGATTTCTCCTCAGGGCACTAGAGATGCTGAAGCAGATGGATCTGAGAAAGGAGATCAGAAGGGCAAGGCTTCTCCATTCGAGGAGGACCAAAATAGAGACCTTCAACAAGGAGATGATGAGGATTCTAAAATAAATGGCAGAGGTTTGCCAAATGGAATGGATGCCGATTGCAAAGATTTTAAGTAAGTTTTAATTTGTCAAAAAGAAAAGCCTGGGGCCTAGGTGGCGGCGTACCAGGTTAAGCGCACGCATTACAGTTGTAGCACAAGGTCCCAGGTTCAAGCCCCTGGTCCCCACCTGTAGGGGGAAAGTTTCACAATTGATGAAGCAGGGCTGCAGGTGTGTCTCTGTCTTCCTCTCCCTCTCTATCTCCCCAACTCCTCTCAGTTTCTATCTCTATCCAATAATAAATAAATACCAAAAAAAGAAAAAAAGAAAAGCCTATGTCTTCAGGGACTCTTAGTATTGCTATTGACGTGATTGTGTTTTGGACAGTTTTCCAGTTTTGGTTTATTTTGTTTCCCTTTGTCCATTGTCATAAAATGGAGGGAAATTGTATGGAATCAGTAATTGCAAACCATTTAAGATGGCATGCGAATTTTTGTAGATATAGCCTGGGTATTAACTTAGTGAGTTTGACTGATTCTCGTTACATTGTTACATTCCTTATCCCCTGTTGAGCTTTTAAAAACAAACATGATTAGGTTAGGGGCAGTGATCATTCTCACTGTGTGTGAGCTTGTGCTAATACTTAATAGTAGCTCTACACTAGGGAGACACGAACATATTAGACTTTTAAAAGTTAGCTGAGGGAGTCGGGCGGTAGTACAGCAGGTTAAGCGCATGTGGCGTGAAGCGCAAGGACCGGTGTAAAGATCCCAGTTCGAGCCCTTGGCTCCTTACCTGCAGGAGAGTCGCTTCACAGGTGTTGAAGCAGGTCTACAGGTGTCTGTCTTTCTCTCCCTCTCTGTCTTCTCCCTCCTCTCTCCATTGCTCTCTGTCCTCCAACGATGACATCAATAACAACAATAGCTACAATAACAATAAAAAACAAGGGCAACAAAAAATAAATATTGAAAAAAAATTTAAAAAGTTAGCGGAGAGCTCAGAATCCTTTAACAACATAGCTTTTTTTAAAAAAATTTTTTAATAGCTTGAAGAGAGAGAAAATTGAGAGTGAAGGGGAAGGGAGAGAGACACCTACAGACCTGCAAGTGGAGACACCGGGGGCTTGAACTCAGGTCCTTGGTACTTAACCTGGTGTGCCACCACCTGGCCCCTCATAATGCCTTTGTATTTTTTGATACAGTCGTACTCCTGGAAGTCGTCAAGCCTCTCCAACTGAAGTAGTTGAACGCCTGGGTCCCAATACTAATCCCCCAGAAGGATTGGGGCCTCTTCCTAATCCTGCAGTCAGTAAACCACTTGAGGAATTTTCAAATCCTGAAACTCAGAATCTGGATGCCATGGAACAAGTTGGTCTGGATTCTTTACAATTTGATTATCCTGGTAATCAGGTACCAATGGACTCTTCAGGAGCTACTGTAGGCCTTTTTGACTACAATTCCCAGCAGCAGGTAAGGCATGCCCTAATAATAATAATAATAATAATAATACCCCTCTCAAGCGTAGCTGGAAGTTCATGAGATGAACAGTAGGAGATTTGAACGCTCACTGGTTTATAAAGTAAAATTCCTTTGTGTTAGAGTGATTCCAAAGTGTCATGTGTCATAGATGTTCTACCCTCAGCTTTCTCCTTCCAACAACTGAAATGTTTGGCAAGTAACCTTGTGCGAACGGTCTTCCCAACAGCTCTTTCAGAGGACGAACGCTCTGACGGTCCAGCAGCTCAGCGCGGCCCAGCAGCAACAGTATGCTCTGGCCGCCGCCCAGCAGCCCCACATAGGTGAGTCTGTAACACAGCCCCTGGCTTTCCCTGTGCTGACTGATGGTATTCCAGGATTCCCCCTTTAAACAAGTTACGGATCTGAGAAGAGACCTCAGTGTCACTCTTGGCAGCTGTTGAACTCAGGACCTCACACTTGCAGGGCCTGTGCTCAATCTCTGATCCATCTCCCCAGCTGCTGCTTCATTATGTGTGGAGGCGCATGGTTGGGGTCGGAGAGCAGTCGGTTGCGGGTCAGTCGATTGCCTGGCAGCAGTGAAGATGCACTAGGGGGATAACAGTCTCTGGTGATGGCGGGCGGCCTTGTGGCTCGAGGAGAGCGGTTAGCGGGTAGCTGTGAGATTTACTCCTCCAGTCTGAAAGTGAGAAGGCAGCCACTTGGAAACTCAGATGTTACCTGTTGTCCAGTTGGAAGTGAGCCATTGTTTCGAAATATCGTTAGGAAATTGAAGGTCCCACAACATTTCTTCTTTTAGTCTATCTTCAGTCTTCAGCGTCAGGTTTTTTTTTTTTTTAGTTATACAGCTTTTGCTGCTAGAATGCAAGATCTGGCTTTCTGGTTTTGTTTGAAATGTAGGATTCATATGAGACTGCAGAATGTACAGAGGTTCCTGTCCCATTTCGTGGAGTCTTGTGGCAATTTAATGGATGCGTAGACACGTGTAAACGTTCGTGTGCCTATCAGATTTGAGCTAACCTTGATTTACTTTCTGGGCAGAAGAGGGATTCTTCTCAACATCAGAATTTGTTTGGCGTGATGGATATAGAACTAAGTTGGTTCTCTTTGCTCAAATGTGTAGCTTTCTTCCAATTCAATTAGTATTCTGTTGCATTTTATTTCAGCCAAAGACAAATAAGTCCTAATAATCACATGTACTTCAAACCTCTTTCCATTTCCCAGTTTGTGTTCTATGTCTGGATAGGTCCTTTCTTCTCTTAATTCAGTTTGGGGGGAAAAAAAAGTACTAATTCCTTTGTTAGTGTAGCAGGCTTCATTTCTTGGAACTGGGTGTTTTAATATTTGACAGGGTAGTATGGCTGTTACTGCTTTTCCTTTTTTTGAAATTTTCAGTTTTATATTCTTAATTGAATTTCTATGTGAATTTAGTAATAAACTATCTCCCAGACCATAGTTTATATATTTTTAACTAATTTAGGGAAAATCATCCTCAGTGTGCTGTTCAGAGAGCACAGCTTATCTTCACATGTTCAAGTTTCTGACTGACTTAGAGGGAGGTACTTGAAGCTCTTGATTAGCACATTATGGTGCCTTTTAGTAATTGAATTATTCTAACATCGTAGTAAGAAGAAACTTGTATATAATCTTTAATCTTTTGTAAAATTTATTTATAAATTAAAAATGTCGACAAGACCATAAGATAAGAGGGCTACAATTCTACATAATTCCCACTACCAGAGTCCAATAACTTCTTAATTTGCCAAATTTTGTGTAGGATTTTTGTAGCAATATCATATGTGAAATAACAGTGAACTTTTACATGGTCGTTAGAGACCTGGCAGAACTTGTTTGTGAAATTACCTTACAATCTTTGCAAATACGTTTGAAAAGTTGATTAAAATGGAGCCAAGAAAGTCTAAGAAGCCTGCTAGTCATTATCTCACAGTTAAAGTACTCCGTCTAGCCCCGTGAGTTCTTTTATTCCAGCCTGGTGACAGCTTGTTTAGAAATAGACTGCCCAAGGGGTCAGTAGTAGCACACTCGTTTAAACACGTACCATGTGCAAGGACCTGGGTTTAAGCCCTTATAGGAGGGAAGCTTCACCAGTAGTGAAGCAGAGCTGTAGGTTTTTTCCTTATCTCTCTCCTTCTCTGTTCCCATTCCCTCTAAATTTCTGTCTGTCCTATACAATTAAATAAAATGGGGGGGGGGGAATATAAGAGAAGGACGCAGTTCGATAGAATATAGTATGTGTCTACTGCTGGCTTATATGACTAAGAAAGTTGTGGTCCATAGACACAATGAGCTTTTATGGAGCTGTTGAAAATGATGAGGTCATCCGTCTCCTTGCAAGATCTTGGTCAGAACTTGAGGTTATCAAGTTGAGTGAGACAAGCCAGAAAGAGAAAGACCAATATCGAATGTTCTCACCTATAGGTGGAATTGAAGAATAAAGGCAGTCAGAGGAAACTCCTGAGCTGAGGGGCCATGGCTGGCCAGACTAGCAGTTGTTGCACAGGAATGGCACAGGCCTGGGAGGATCCACAGAGAAGGGGGATCCCAGTCCTGCGGGCTTCTTAGATCAGAGTCGGCCTCAGTCTAAGGTGCTCACTGCTCCCAGGGGCTGGGGTCTGCTAAGAAGAAGGACAGGAACCTCAATCGATGTGACCAAGGCAGGTGTGCTGTCCAGGAGCTCCACTCTTCTTTCTGGAGATCCTTGAGTCATGGGGGCCACAGGGAAGCTTCCCCTGTGGGCTCTGCCGGCAGAGGCTCGGTCCTGGGCGTTAGAAGTGCTGAGGCCTGGAACACGCAGGAACTGTGAAGACGCAGTTGCTGCTCTGTTGCAGGAGTCTGTCCAGGGCATCTCAACAGGGGCAGCTCCAGGGCTGTCTCCTGGGCCTTTGCTTGGGCTGCTAGGTGTCTCGGCCCAGCCCCTTGGCATGGCAAAGCATGTGCTGACTCTACTCTAAAAGGAGCTCTTCCAAATGCCCCCGCCCCTGAGCCGCTGCCTGATGGTTTTGGCTGATTCCCAGTACCTGCTCCTCAGTTCTTCACTGGCTAGGAATGCCCACTCGTAACAGAAGCTCAGAATCTCCTGGTCTGTCCGGTAGACAAGAGGCTGCCCTGAGTAATATTGCTGTGCTCGGAGTTCCTTTCTCACCCTGTTGTTCTCAGAGTGTGTAATCTCCAAGTGCACCACTGGCATTTTCAATATCTTTGCTTTTGAGTGTTTCATCATTAAAAGGTCCTGATCAAATTGTGGGTCACAGTCAGAAATTTGAAGGTTATTTTGTTGAATTCTGAATTTTGATTTAAATGCCTAGTAGACTTCAAGATACTGCTCTTTTTGAGTACTTTAAAAAAAAAAATCTGTATTACGCCTAGATTTGGACCATACCAGCCACCCTGTAATCCTCTTTTCAATTTGAATATTTCTGGTCTCCTACTGCATCCTTCTCCATAATTCCTCAGCTTCAACTCTGTTTCATAAGTATTGCATATGATTATCTTAAAATATTTCACAAATACTCATCACTGTAACTGAGATCATGGTGAGAGAAAAACCAGTATCTGTCTTTGCTTTCACTAAATTCTTGTTGACTTCGACCAGGAGCGTAAAATCACTCTCCTGCTTAAAACTTGATTGTTGCTTTCAGTCGAAAAGCTACAGAAGTGGGGAGCTTCTCATGAGTCCAGTTTCATTGGACTGTATGCTACAACCCACGCTTACTCAGCCCTTCCAACGCTTGTTAGCGCCCTCTTTCCTGTGCCTTTGGTGATCTCACTAGATGGAGTGGTATCTCAAGGCAAAATTAAGTCTTCCTCACTGTTGATTGAATCCCTAGCTCAAAGCAGGGTCGGGACACAGTCACTTCATAGTGGGTACCGTGCACGTTTTACCGCTCACTGAAACCTTACTGACAACACACCTGTTCCACACATGGTCCTTAGTCAAGTCATGCTACGTGCTCAGTCATTCAGCGTGTAAGAATTTAAACCAATAGAGACACTCCCCTCCACCCAAATAGAGTAGACATATTTTGACCCAAGGAAGAAAACCACAGTTCCATTTTCATTCATTCTGTCTCCCCTCCCCCTTTAATCCAGCTGGTGTGTTCTCAGCAGGCCTTGCTCCAGCTGCGTTCGTGCCAAATCCATATATTATCAGTGCTGCTCCTCCCGGGACTGACCCTTACACTGCAGCGGGATTGGCGGCGGCAGCGACACTAGCAGGTAACTTCACCCTTCATCCTTGTTGCTTGTCCTGCACTTAGTTCTGATTTTGATAAGAGGCTACATGTTTGTCTCACTGGGCAATTTAAAGTTCTTCAGAAATAGGAAAACATTTGCTTAGTACAACAGGGAGTTTCGTTTTTCCAATGTAGTGCTGCACGAGGAAGCCGGAATCTTGCAGTTGTCTTTCTCCGGTGTGGAGCTGGTTTACGTTTCAGTTTTCAGAAATCGTACGCCAGCAAGTGCATCGGTGTTATTGTGGTCCATCCTGCTACTCATGGGGACAGAGAGTGGGTTCTATGAATGCGCAGGTCAGGGGTCATGGAAGGTCACGGGCAGCAGCACTCTGGACAGGACACACCGAAGGCTGAGCCCGCTGAGGGGCAAGATGCCGGGGCAGACCTGCCTAGGACCACTCTGCACAGTCTTGAGTTGGGAGCAAGAAGCATTGACGTGTTCGTTCCATTTTATTTAAGCAGTAAGACAATGGGTGCTGGTCAGAAACTGTTTCCCTCATTCAGTATGGCCTTGCGGAGGGAAGGTACTGTCACCAGGTGCTGTGCACATTACCACAGCATAATTACCACAGTCAGGGCATGTCTTTCTCCACCAAGCCATCATCCTGCTCAGAATCCAGCTTTGGGTTTTTTTGGTGTGTGTTTGCATGTGTATCCGTCTGTCTGTCCGTGTCCCAAGCACTGTTCAGTTCTGGCTTACGGAGATGCTAGGGATTGAACCTGGGACCTTAGAGCCTTAGGTGTGAAAGTCTCACTTCGTAAAGCACCGAGCAATGTCCTCTTGCTTTTGCTCAAGCCTCTCACCCTCAACCCAGTCCAGGCAAAGTAGTTTACTGTTTGTTTGTTTTCCCTTTGTTACCCTTGTTTTCTTTTACTGTTGTTGTTGTTGTTATTGATGTTGTTGTTGGATAGGACAGAGAGAAGTGGAGAGAGGCGGGGAAGACAGAGAGGGGGAGAGAAAGACAGACACCTGCAGACCTGCTTCACAGAGTGAAGCGACTCCCCTGCAGGTGGGGAGCCGGGGGCTCAAACAGGGATTCTTATGCCCGTCCTTGCGCTTTGCACCCACGTACACTTAACCCACGGCACTACCACCCAGCTCCCTAGTTTACTGTTTTGAGGAGAAAACTGTTTCAAGTTTACTGAAATAGAAATTATTTTTAGGCATAGTTTTGTTGGTTATTGAACAAGGAGCAACTTGATGCTTCAAATACATGTTTAGTGGAATGAGTCAAGTAGGTGTTGGGTTCACTACAGTGCATTGCCACCAATAAAGTAGATGTTTTGATCGCCACTTCTATTAATTTTATAACGACCTGAGTGTTAATATACTCAAAAAATAAATGTTAATTTCATATTCTTAATAGTTTTTTTTTTTTTTTTTAACTACTACTAGAGCAGTGCTCAGCTCTGGCTTATGGTGGTGTGGGGGATTGCACCTCAGACTTGAGAGTCTCTTTGAAGAACCATTATGCTCTCTACCCCCGCCCAAATTGCATATTCTCACTTGATATCTTAGCAGACTGAAAAGAGTCTGTCACGATCAGAAGTTTTGGTGGGTAGATCCATACATGATTCCACTAGAATCTGAGTTTTCCTGGCATTCCTCACCTTGGTGTTAACGTCACATCACGCAGAGAGCTGGTATGCCATGTCACAGATAGAATTCTTAACCTGTGGGACTGGGAAAATGCAGCTTGGGGTTTCAAACCCCCCCACCCCCCGCTTTCTTAATGCATTGCTGGGAATATAAAGTCAAGACCTCTCACACACATGCACGGCACCACCACAAAGCAGATTTAGGAGGAGAAATACCACAACCCACTACGTGCACGAAATTCCCCTGCATACTGACTGCCGTGCTCCATACATCTGCAGTATTTTCCCCGTGTAACCAGTATTTTTAAAATTACCTGAAATTCTTTTAATTCCATGCTGGTTTCAAAACCCAGTATATATATATATAGAGAGAGAAGCCTCATTTTGAGCAGTCTACACTTTTTTTTTTTAATTACTTTATTTATTGGATAGAGACAGCCAGAAATCGAGGGGTAAAGGAGTTATAGAGAGGGAGAAAGACACCTGCAACACTACTTCACCACTTCAGAAGCTTTCCCACTGCAGGGGCTCAAACCTGGGTCCTTGAGCGCTGTAACATGTGCACTCAGCCAGGTGCGCCACCACCTACCCACCCACGCCCTTTGTTAAATTAGCTGAGGCTCACCTCACACATGTGCTGTTTCCCCCACTGCCAGACGGAGACCAAGAGCGCCGACGCAGTGCCGGAGCTTCGCCCAGTTGTGTGGTGCTCCCTCTGCTGTTGGGACTTGAAATGGGAAAACACACACTTTGCTTATTCTCCTGCTCCTCCTCTTCTCCTCTTTTCTTTGTCTCCTCCTCCTCCTCCTCCTCTTTTTCTTTGTCTCCTCCTCCTCTTCTTTTTCTGTCTTCTCCTTTTGCTTTTACTACTCCTCCATCATCACCACCATCATCATCATGTATTTCAAAGGAGACAAGCCAGAGCACTGCTTTGGTGCATGCCGCCTCCCTGGCCCAGGTTTGAGCCGGGAACCTCAGCCTTGGAAGTCCTGTGCCCTGTTAGTTGGGCTCTTGCCCTAGGTGTCAGTCTCCATTTTCTCCATTTTACTCGGTTGTTCCCTGTTGGTGTGCATGGGACCCCTTCTGTTTCATTCGGTTTAAATCCCCCTGCTTAACACTATTCTATTTACATAACCGCTGTTAACAAGCACCTCCCTCCAGGGCATTGGTTCAATCCCCACTGTTTCATGATACGTTTTTGCTCCACCCCCCCTCCTTGTCACACCCTGATTGTCACCAGTCACTTTTCTCTCCACCCTCTCTATGTCACACCCTGTTTCCACCCTACTTGGCAAGTATATATAAAGACAGCACTGTGAGTTGTACAGTACTGCACCTTGAGTTTAGCTCAGCTCGGCTTAGATTGCGCTGCGTCCTGCATGAATAAAGAGATACTGCCTACAGCTCAACCATGAGTCCCTGGTCGTCTGTTACCCGCCCGTGAAGCCAGCCCGGCGAAAACAACCTAACCCGTCGAAAACGACAGTTCCTGGCAACTTGGCCCGACATCCATTGAGGGTCTGGGTGCTAACTGATTCTTGGGTTTTGTTTCTGACGATGCCCTTTTTAAATCCTCTTCGGTCCTAATTGCATACTTTGCTTACCTATCTTTAGAAATAGATTTTGCGTGGTCCGGGAGGTAGCCCAGTGGTAAAGCTCTGGACTCTCAAGCATGAGGTCCTGAGTTCGATCCCCGGCACACATGTGCCAGAGTGATGTCTGGTTCCTTCTCTCTCCTCCTATCTTTCTCATAAATAAATAAAATGTTTTAAAAAAAAAAAAAAAGAAATAGATTTTGCTGGGAGTCGGGCTGTAGCACATTGGGTTAAGTGCATATGGCATGAAACTCAAGGACCGGTGTAAGGATCCCGGTTCAAGCCCCTGCCTCCCCACCTGCAGGGGGGTCGCTTCACAAGTGGTGAAGCAGGTCTGCAGGTGTCTTTTCCCCCCATCTCTGTCTTCCCCTCCTTTCTCCATTTCTCTGTGCCCTGTCTGGCAACAACATCAATAACAACAATAATAATAACCATGGCAATGATAAAACCAACAAGGGTAACAAAAAGGAAAATAAATAAATAAATAAATAACAGATTTTGCTTTTAAACTTTTCAAAGCTTTTCACTTTAGTAACACAGTAGGTAGTTTCAGTGGGCTTCATTATTTTATTTTATTTTTTTACAACAAAGTGAAGCAGAGTTTAATTTCTTAAATGTAGAGAGTTCTTACATGTATAGCACTAGAATCTTAGGACCTGTGTTCTCAGCCAGGCATTGTAACGGCTTAGTTCAGTGGTGGAATTAATTGTGCAAGCCTTTTGCTCTCTGAAACGTTGAAAGTCTTTTTACATAACCACCGTGCTCTCCGCCCCAGATAACTGGTTCTGTTGTTCCTACTTGCTGTCTTACGTTCATCTCTCTGCTTACATATCCCTGTCACTGCCTCAGCTCAAAGCCTCATTTCCCCAGCTCTGGTGCTCACTTACTAGTGGAAGGCGGAGGGCAGTCGCCGTTGTTTTCTGGTGTCTGTTGTCTAGTGTATTATCTGTGTTGGTCAGTTTTGTGCTTATACCTCGGTGTTCAAGATGCGTCAACTAGGTGGTTATAGCTAGGTCGGTTGTTCCTCTTGCTTTTCACCTTTCTCCACTAAGGCTACTGCTGTCAGCCTTGAATAACTGTAATAATACCTGAATAGCCTTTGTAGTCGAATCAGGGAAAATGGAGCAAGTAAATGGGTGGGTTATCTGGGTAGATTTCAAGTGTTGCGTGACATAACGTGATTGAACTCATCTGTACCCTTCTTATTTTTAATGGGGTGTGGGGTTTAGGTCCGGCAGTGGTTCCACCTCAGTATTACGGTGTTCCGTGGGGGCTATATCCGGCCAATTTATTTCAACAACAAGCTGCGGCTGCAGCAAACAGCACAGCGAATCAGCAGGCAGCGTCACAAGCTCAGCCTGGACAGCAACAGGTAAAGACTTGCCTTCGCTCAGTATTGCCTGAGGACAACTTGAACTCAAGAGCTGGATCTTTCTTAATCTTTGCCTCTTCTTTCAGTGGGTAGGCAACATGACACCTGACTCATGACTTAGAGTTGTACGTATCTTTCTATTATGAGGTGAAAGGTTTCCATATTTCTGTTAATAAAATTCAATTTGAAATCTGTGCTATTTAAGAAACTGAGCCCAGGTCGCACTCTGCTCTGATATACTTGGCGCTAGGGCCTGACCTGTGCGTGCAGCCTGCGCCCCAGTGCCCAGATACTGCCTCAGCTAGAAAACTCTAAGAAGGGGAAGACAAGACACTTTGTTTTTTTTTTTTTAAATAAAGCCTCACTAGTCTCCTAGCCCTTTATTATTTTTTTAAAAGATTTTATTATTCATGAGAAGTGATGGCAGAGAGAGAAAGAACCAGACATCACTCTGGTATTTGTGCTGCCTGCGATTGAGCTCGGGACTTTGTGCTTGAGAGGTCAGTGCCTTATCCACGGCGCCACCTTCCGGAACACATGAAATACTTTCTTGTAAAAATATAAATGGGTTACTATTGGAGCTCAGCACTCAAAACAATAGATGTACCACTTCTGGCAGGCTTGTCCTACCACCACCCCTTTCCTTAGAGATAGAAATTGAGAGGGAAGGGGCAGATAGAGAAGGAAGGAGAGCAGCACTTGCTGCAGTGCTGCGCGCAACCCCCCCCCCCCCCCATGAAGCTTCCTTTTTTGAACCCGGATCCATGCAGGTAGTGGCGTGCACTCTGCTGGACATGCCACTGCCTGGACCAAAACAGACACTTCTAAACAGTTTTTACTGCAGGGGTATGTGTTTGTGTGTGGCAGTTGTCTGAGGATACAGTATCACACTTTCCCAGAATCTGTGCCAGCACACCTCACTGACCATCAAAGGCTCTGTTTCTGGTCTGGACAGTGGCTTACCTGTTCAAGTACACTTATTACAGTGTACATGCACACAGACCTGGGTTCAAGCTGCTGGTCCCTACCTGCTGGGGGGAAGCTTCACAAGCAGTGAAGCAGTACAAAAGGGGTAGGTGTGTCTGTGTGCATGTCTCCTGCCCGCCCCCCCGCCCCCCCCCCCCCCATACACACCAGTGGGCCCTGCCTGTCCCAGAAGCTAGCTCTCCACGCTAGTCACCCTAATGTGTGACATCGCCATTCTGTTAGGCTCCTGAGATCTATAAAGACGGAGTGTTTATTAATGCTTCACCCTTCATTTTTCCTTGAGAGCAAGAGAGAGAGAACCAAAGCAGCACTCTGGCACCTGTTGTGCTGGCCTCAGACTTCTGCAAGTCCAAAAATCCGCCAGGGTACCTACCACCTCTTAGGCCATCACAGAGAACTAGTGTCTAAGAATTTAAATATAAATTTACTGATGAGAGGGAGAACTAGAGACTTACCCTGGCATATATGTTGCTGGGGGTCGAACAAGTTTCATGCTTGAGGGTCCCAATTGTTAATCCACTGTGTCGCCTTCTGGGCCACTTATTTTAGAGAAAATAATGTCTGACGTGACTTCTGTTTACTCACTCCAGCATGAGTAATAGTGTCACAAAGTAGTAAAATTTGACCACCTTTGAGGTTTCCACCGTATTTTTATGTGACTGCACGCCTTACTAAATAAGAACACCCAAGTTTCCTAACCAGTTGGATAACCATCTGATTTACTCCCCACGCTTCCTGTATGTCAGCGCTCAGCCTCAGAAGCTAAGTTGGCATGCTGGTATGCCTGACAGAGAGAGAGCACACCTTGCTGTGAGCAGAATCCTAGTTCCGAGCCTCTAGTCAGCACGTGTGAAGCTGGCTGCAGGTGTCACTTCCTTTTCTCTCTGTGTCTGTCTGTCTGTCGAAAGAAAAAAGAGGGAAATGACTGCCAGGATTGTGTAGGCACCAAGCCTCAGCAGTAAGCCTGGTGGCAATAAAAATAAGTAAAAAGAAGCAAACAGTAAGACATTTTAAAAGAAAGTAACAAAGGCTGAATTAAACTTTTTGCCTGGTACTAAGATGTCGCCCCCACCACTCCTTTCCACTTCCAAAGAAATCTCTTTCTGTTAAGTTCAGAAGGTACTGCGGACATTTTCCCCCATGCCTTTCTCAGACCCTCATCTTGTTTGATCGTGTCATGGTGAATTTCATCGCACGCGAATATGATCAGCAGCTACCCAGAGGGTTTTTTGTGACATAGGCAAATTTGTGAATTCATAGTTTTCCCTTTTAAGGAATCCTTTGTCGCCTACAGGTTCTCCGTGCTGGAGCAGGTCAGCGCCCTCTCACCCCCAGTCAGAGCCAGCAAGGACAGCAAGCAGAGTCACTTGCAGCTGCAAATCCAACTTTGGCTTTTGGTCAGGGTCTTGCTACTGGTGTGCCAGGTATATTTTTCGTCCATTGTAGAACTTCTGAGTTGATTCAAAAGTCTGAAAATTGATCTCATTGAAATCAAGAAAGGTCTTGAAAAGCCATTGAACACTTTGCGGTAGATTATGTAGAATGAAACCAGGAGTTTTTGAGACTTAGTGTTATTTTTTACAAAGAACCAACTTCCCCACAGCTAATTTTCCCCAAGTCCTGTAAATATGAAACCCATAATACCTTTCCTGCTGCATCAGCAGAGATTCAGAAAATTAAATTGATGGTATTTATAGCCAGTAATAGCAGTAGTCTCCAATATGCCTGTGAAAACACAGATGAAGAATATTATAAAATTTCTGCTGATTATCATGGTGAGTAACGTATTGAAAGGTTCTACAAAGATACAGTATATTTTCCTGAAGCTAGACACAAAAACACGACTTCACTGATAGTGGGAGAAAATACACAGAAGGGTTTTTCATAGCTTCTTTGCATTTTGGGGGTTTGGGGGGGTTGGACCAGAATTCTTCTTGAACTCTGGGATACAGTGGTGCTTGGGATTTGAACCCCTTTTCTCTTTGTCTTCTCATCTTTTTTTTTCACCGGTTCTTTTTATCTTACTTCATTTTATTTTATTTTTGAGTGAGATTCAGAAAGAGAGAGACACACAGAGAGAAACGCCACAGCACAGCTCAGCTCTGGCTTCTGGTGGTGCAGAGGATTGAACCTGGGACATAGGAGCCTTAGGCATGAGAGTTTGTTTGCGTAACCATTATGCTGTCTCCCCCGCCCTCACTGGTTCTTTTTATAGAAAACCTAAAAAGCATTGTTTGTTCCTGTCTGTCTGTGGTTCTTTCATGACTTCCTCCTCCTCTTAGGTTAAAAGGAAAACTAAAGCTCTTTCATACTTTATTCACTATAGTTGGCTTTCAACCCTTAGCAGAATGACTTCACTCTTGCCAACTCACTGATCAGGTCTCACGTCCAAATGATTTTTGACAGCATTGGGCATTTTTTTTTTGGCCTCCTCTTTTTTTCTCTTTATAGCTGTTCCTTCATAGGCTCTTCCCTTGTGGTTTTCCTCTTCCACTATTTAATATGAGGTATCCTCACTTTACGAACCTTTGTTTAAAAATTCCTATTGATTAGCATCCTGCCATCTAACTTTATTTTATTATCTTAAAAAAATATTTATTTATTCCCTTTGTTGCCCTTATTCTTTTTTATTATTGTAGTTATTATTGATGTCGTTGTTGTTGGATAGGACAGAGAGAAATGGAGAGAGGAGGGGAAGACAGAGGGGGAGAGAAAGACACCTGCAGACCTGCTTCACCGCCTGTGAAGCGACTTCCCTGCAGGTGGGGGGCCTGGGGCTCGAACAGGGATCCTTACATGGGTCCTTGCGCTTTGCGTCACGTGCGCTTAATCCGCTGCACTACCACCCGACTCCCGCCTTCTGTCTTTAAATGCTACCTTTATACTGGCAACTCCTATACCTGAGATCTCAGCCTGAACCACCTAAATCCTAGACCTGTATATCCTGCTGGACAACTCCACTTAGGTATCTGCAGTCTTCTCAGATGCATCACATTCCTCATCTTAGGAAGAGGGTCCAGGGGGTGATTCGAAACATCCTGGATTCCACCCTAGACTTTTGCTTTATGCACCTCCATTATATTTGATTTAAAACAACCTTTCCAAGGAAAAATGCCAGTCTTTGTAGTGACAGTAGTGTTTCTTTCAGCACAGCTCATTCTGTCTCAACGGAATTTAGCTTAGCATACTTGCAGGCAGTAAGATCTGCGTGCTGTTTTATCACGGCTACTATTTTGCTTAAAGCTTCATAGGTTGCTGAGACATTTTCACTTGTGATTGTCAATGTGTTGAGCTTGAGTTTTGGGGAAAAAATATGACTTACTGCCTTCTATATGCAGTTCAGTTCTTTTTCTGCACATGTACAGTGGTACTTGGTTTGTACCAGCTTTGGGAAATTTAGCAAACTAGTCTCATGGATCATTTTCCATCCTGTATTGAGATGAGGAAGTCCCTTTGAGAAAGGCTGCTAGGAGACGAACTACGCGGCATAACGGAAAGTGTCCTCGACCCTGTGATCAGATCTGTAATAAACTGATTCCCTTCGGACTTTCACAGCTCCAGCTTGAGGATCTTTGAAAGACTTGTTTTTATCATTTTTCGATTCTTTTATTATTATTATTATTATTATTTATCATGGTTTCAGCTTTTGCAGTAATGCTTACATATGAAAATCCGAAGGTTCCTCATGTTGGCAATGAGAAACTTGGTTTAGAATTTTACTAAACTTACATAATAACCATTCCTTAGTTGTGTTCTCTCTACAGTCTTTCTGTTCCTCCTCTCAGAACTGACTGGGCAGTAGTATTTTACAATTCAGACCCTCAATAGCATAGAATCTCTACATTATGGGAAGTGCCTCATTGCTTTGACTTTGAAGTAAAAGGTGTCTTAGTAGATAACGAGTTGTTCCTACACTTTTACATTTTCCTATCTACAGTGTGATGCTTTCTCATGGGTTTGCTTTTCATGTGGTAACTGTTAAGAATTTTACTAGTAGCTGTGTTTAAAGTAGCTTTTTCTTACTGACAAGAACAGATGCAAAGGAAAATAGATAGACGTGTGTTTTCCAGAATAAATGTTTTCCCTCTTAAACTTGACCTTAATGTTATCCAGGCTATCAAGTTCTGGCTCCGACTGCCTATTATGATCAGACTGGTGCCTTAGTGGTTGGCCCTGGAGCAAGGACTGGCCTCGGAGCTCCAGTTCGATTAATGGCTCCAACGCCTGTTTTAATTAGTTCAGCAGCAGCACAAGCTGGTAAGTGTGATGCTCTCAGGGACAGCCTGTCTTCTCTGGTGTTGAGATTATTTTCTTAAACTACATTTTAAATGTATATTTATAATAGGCTCTCGGGTAGTCTTAAGTATCTGACACTTTGTTTCTAGCAGCAGCGGCGGCAGCAGCTGGAGGAACTACAAACAGTCTCACAGGCAGCACAAACGGTCTGTTCCGGCCCATTGGCACTCAGCCGCCACAGCAGCAGCAGCAGCAGCAGCCGCCAAGTACCAACCTGCAGTCCAGTTCTTTTTATGGGAGCACTTCTCTGACTAGCAGCTCCCAGAGCACTTCTCTGTTTTCTCACGGACCTGGCCAGCCTGCAAGTACATCTCTTGGCTTTGGAAGCAGTAACTCCTTGGGGGCTGCTATAGGCTCGGCCCTCAGTGGATTTGGCTCATCAGGTAAGTTTACTTGTGACATAGAGTGCTCTGTTAAGTGGACATAAGACATATGTATGTTTTTTATGTTGAGCTTAATAATAGTAATAATAATTAGCTTGCAAGTGGGGCAGGAATACAACACTGGTTTAGTTTATTAGGAGAAACTTAGCCCCTGCCTGCCAGTTTTTAAACATTTGGGATTCTTTTTAAGCAGCCCGACCTTCACTCAGATGGGTACCCCCCTGACTTTAAGAATAGTATCACTCGCATGTCTATTCAGTAAGGTTTATTAGGAACAATATGTTCCGCTAACTATTTATTCTTCCTTATCCTCACATGAGAACTAGACATCTTGCCATCTCAAGTGATTGGTGTTTTAAAATAAATATTTTTGTATGCCTGTCATAGAGTTCATTCTCCCTGGAGGCTATTAATGTTCTAAACAAAAACTTGTAAGACACTAATAGAATGCTTATCTTTAGTTTAGATTACTTTAACCTTTATGACTAAAAATTAATTTAAAAGGCTGTTTCTTCCCATACTAGGAAATCTAGGGCAGGGGTAGATAGCATAATGGTTATGCAAGGAGACTTCTCATGCCTGAGACTCTAAAGTCCCAGGTTCGGTCCCCCACACCACCATAAGCCAGAACTGAGTAGTGCTCTGGTTAAAAAAACAAACAAAAAAAACGAAAAAGAAAAAATCTGAATGTTAGAAGCCTCTCAAAATAGGAATGGACCCCCACAGAAGTGGATTATCTTGTTAACTAAGGGAGGTCTCAGTGTCCTCGGGAGAGCTCATGTGGCCAATTGACTTAGATTCCCCTGAGATTCCCAGTATATTCAGGAAACAGGAGGGGAAAAGGGTTTGCCCTAATTCTTTTGATAAAATTCAGCAGCCAGGACTATTTAGCTGGACCTGAAGAGACATTTTCTATTTCTGTAACATCCTAGAATCTTGATAATCTGCTTTGCATCAGTTTTCCCACCACATCACCCATCACCCCCCACCCCGTGTGTGTGTGTGTGTGTGTGTGTGTGTGTGTGTGTGTGTGTGTGAAATCCTTAAAGCTAACATGACATTGTTAACATTTCATATTTACAGTTGTGAAATGGTCTAGAATTATGAACCCTCAAATGCAAAATTCCTTTTTGTTCTATTGAAATGCAATAAGGACACATTAGACTTGCCTAAATAATTACCTAGTAAGTGGGCACAAAAACTTCAGAAGAAAAATCTTGTGAACAAGTGGATCATTCAGCCTCTTAATTTTCCTACTTGAGCATCCTCATCCTTGCAGTTCACTCTCTTGGCTCAAGCACACCCCCCCCCCCCATGGGGGACTTTGTTTCTAATACAGTTGGCAGGCATTGTCCCCCAAATAATCCTAAATATTCTGAGTTAGCCCAAAAGAGCGTATACCTTTAAACAAAAATAAATAACTCAAATAACTACTGTAGGCTGTCGTCATGAAATAATAGAGAACTTTGATAAACATCACGTTCCCTTCTCATAAAATGTCACTGACGGCTAAGTTTGACTTTTTAGGCCCCTCGGCCAGATTGTTCCACCACAAACGCATCCTTTCCATGCGGCCCTTAACTCTGACCAGAGCTTCACTCAAATCGGATTTCTAGTTCCGCTTTACTTTGCTTCAGAGCAGATGAGTAGTTGCTGTATCTGAATGCTAATAAGCGATCTCTAATCTCCCTCTTGGACATTTGGTGAGAGTGTATTCAAGTGCATATTTACTCTTAGGATTCTGCCAACTGGAGTGTCAGATTATGCCAACCCCAAGAGTATGTGAAGCTGACAGTATTAGTATGCCAGTGTGCACATATACATACAAAAGACTGTGTAGTTCTCATTGTGCCTGTGAAGCTACAGGTGTTATCAACGCTAAACAGTGTTAAATTAAATACCCCAGTTTGGAGCACAGTTGGCTAGGAAAGTAACTCTTGTAATATATTCGATAGTAATTAAAGTATCTTTTGTATAACCTGTTATTTAATAAGTGTTACAATTGAAAGCCTGTAATTTAATACTTCATACCTAAGTGATAAATGACTCTCGACTCACTGCCTCGTCTTCCCAAGTATACTGTTTCCTATTTGATAGTCACTGTTGTCACTGTAGGCAGATAGAAACGATTGAGCCAACTTGTTTGGGTTTAATATGGTTATTTCCGAATTCTTTTGAAATGTCTGGCATAGATTTTCCTTTTTGGGAGGCCAATAATAACTGCATGTGTCAAACCTGTGGTTCCTTTAGTTATTTGCCAGAGTAAGGATGGTGCTGCTCCTCTCACTGAGAGATGTGTTCTTCATTTTAAGTCCTTTTTTTGAAATAAGGAGATATGAATAGAAAACGTAGCCATGTTTACTGAAATCACTTTGACAATGTCCTTTTAAATTAGCCTGAATAATGTAGTAAACATGGACAGTTTTTCCAAAACAGCCCCTAGAGCTATATGCTGCTGCCCTGGCGCTAATATCTGCCTTTGCTGTGAAATGCAGCTGCTGCCTGCAGTTTCCAGACCTGAAGTGTGCACCTACTGAACCACACACAGCCTTTCAGAGACCACCGCACTAGCTGTAGGAGATTGAGTTAGCATTATAACTCAGGCCTAAGACGTCAGTTTATGCATGGTCTTTTTCTCTGTAGAAGTTTAAATTTGGCAAAAACCAGTGTGATTAAGTTTCCTGTCAGTATTATAAGCTCAATGTAATCTACCCATCATGTGCTCTGCCTGATACTTCTCTTTAATCTAGACCCTGTGTGAATGACTTACAGTTAGCTTGTAATTAGAAAACCAACACCTAAAGAAACTTACCCCCCTCCCCCAAAGAATTGCCGTACTGCTCTGACTCTAGAGCTTGTCCTTAAAAAAAAATTGACAGGCTGGGAATCGGGCAGTAGCACAGCGGGATAAGCGCACGTGGCGCAAAGGCCAAGGACCTGCGTAAGGATCCCGGTTCGAGCTCCCGGCTCTCTACCTGCAGGGGAGTCGCTTCACAGGTGGTGAAGCAGGTCTGCAGGTGTCTGTCTTTCTCTCCCCCTCTCTGTCTTCCCCTCCTCTCTCCATTTCTCTCTGTCCTATCCAACAATGAAGACATCAATAACAACAATAATAATTACTACAACAATAAAAAAACAAGGGCACCAAAGGGGAATAAATAAATATTTTTTAAAAAAATTAACAGGCTTAGAAGTATAATGTCAGATTCCCTTGACTGTAAAAGCCCTCTCAAAAGAGGCCAATGCTTGTAAATAGGCCAATACTTGAAAGTCTGAGCTAGAAGCGAGATTCGAGAACTAGGAGTTCCCAACATCCCTTTGAAACACTGGGTAAAGAATTTGATTCTGACATATGTTGCTTAGCCATCAGATTCTTCTGAGCATGCATAGCTGTGTGGTAATAGTTAAATAATAGTGATAATGTGATAATAGTTGAATCTGGGATTAGGTAGAAAATGAGCAGTTCTCCTTTGACTAAGAGGCTTTCAAGGCCAGTGATAGAGACTTTAGGGATAGAAGTGCCTGAGGGTAAGTGGAAGCATGTTTTGTGTGATAACTGATGGGAGCTCTTATCTCAGAGGATTGAGGTTTTCACACACATATATATGTGTGTGTGTGTGTGTGTGTATATACATATATATCCAGCTGCTGAAGAGTAGGGCAAGTGCACAGTGTGAAAAGCTCCTCGGGACTAAACTTCCACCACATAGTTCACAGCTAACCAATACCTTGGTCAGTGGGGGCGTAACTGACGGTGGTCTGAACACAGAACGGAAGCCAAATCAGACTTGAACGGCGAGGGAAACGCATCCCTGGTGTGTTGACTGGTATGATTTTTTTCTTGGCATTGAGTCGAAGTCTAAGAACCTGGTTCTGGAGATGAGGACTCCGCAGACATGGAACCTGATTGGAATTGGCTGTCTGCCATCTCGGAAAGCCAACAACTCAAACTCTAGGCTTAGCAATCATACCAGGGTATTAAAGCACAGTGATCATATGTGTCAGTGGTGAAAATGTGTGAGGTAATGAGCATATGGCTACTCTGTTAAGTATTGGTTACTCTGCTTGGGGTGCATTTATACCCTTTTATGATTAATAACTTAGTATATACAGTTATCACAGTAATTATCTTCTTTATAGTGTTCCTCAAAATAATTATTGTGATCACTTCTGTTATCTCCCAGCAAGAGTTGGGGATAGGTTTTATTCAGTTAACACTGTATGTAATTAGGGTTTTTTTTATTTCTTCTTCAGTTGGCAGTTCTGCAAGTAGTAGTGCCACAAGGAGAGAGTCTGTACCTACTAGCTCTGACTTGTACAAAAGATCTAGTAGCAGCCTAGCACCCGTAGGGCAGCCATTTTACAGTAGTCTGGGAGTTTCTTCCTCTCCAAGTCCAATAGGCATGCCTCTGCCAAGCCAGACTCCAGGACATTCACTTACGCCACCGCCATCACTTCCATCACATGGATCCTCATCCAGTGTGCATTTAGGTAAAAAACCAAAACCCAAACCCTTTTTATTTGTATGTATACATGTAAGTGTGTCTGTGTGTGTTTATATTATATGTAAAATATTTAATGTTGGATAAAAACATGCCAAATTGCTTTTGCTTTCAGCTATCAGTTTGTTTGGTTCTTTTTTTTTTTTTTTTTAAGTTCTACTTGGTGAAAATTTAAAGTGAGGGTCTAATGTACATTAAGGTAAAAGACCCCGGTCGCTTACTATGTTCCTTTTATGAAATACACTGGGTTTGTTTTTTTTTTTTTGATTGTTTGTTTTTGTCTGTGCTTTTGATTTGTGTATGTTTGAGCTCATCTGAGAAGTCAACTGTTTAGACCTGGTGGCGAAAACGTTTCCGCTATCAAACGTTTTTGCCCACCGTGATGAAAGCGCCAGTCGCATAGCTGATGCACGTCAATGACTCAGTGCAGTTGGACAGGTTTTGTCTTGGCCTCTGACTGCTGCACGATTTTACTGAGAGTTAAGAGAATATTACAAGGTCTGATCCATACGCTTTCTTACTTTTGAGTATGCTATTAGTTGATTTAAAAAAAGATAAAAATGTTTTAAGTTGATACATTTGAAAGAAGAGGCATTTATAACTTCTGCTTACATCTGTATATAAAAATTTTCCCCATCCCAAGATGATTGAAATGTTACTTTGCTTTTTTTCCTCTACAGGGAGGAAGTTATCCAGATGTTTTATCAATGTAGGTTGACGTTTTGAAGATGTCATGGGGCATGCTTGAAGCCCTATCTAGAGCCCTACTTAAAGACATTTTTTCATTAAAATTGGGTTTGGGATTTTTGTAACCTTAGCTGAGAGATTCTGTTGCTGGTTTTGTGTATTTGGGGAGACTTCGCTCAGCTGGCACCAACAGAATAGGGTCATGTTTCTGTTTGAAGTCAGTATGTTCACTGTATTGTCGGACCCTCCCACCCCAGTCATAAAAGTCGTAGTTAACTGTCCCCTAAGGTTTATTAATTCAGTAAGTATGTGTAACAGCACCTTTTGCAAAACTCGCCACTGCCAAGCGGATTGTATTTCTCTTTTAGTGATTGGTCCTCCAGCCCAAATTCTGTGAGCCTTTGCTCCTCTGAGGACACACAGTTTATATAAGCAGGTAATTTATTTGGGTGCAGCCCTAAGATCTGCGTGGTGCTGCTGGTGTAAACACAACCTTTTTTTTTAGCCCAGTTGCTTCATTTACCATTTCAGTCAAGGCAGCTACTCAGCTCCTGATCTCTGTGGCTGATTTGCAGGCCCACTCCTGCCACTTTCTATGAAAGAACAGGCCTTTCAAGTCAGCACAGATCTTTGGGATGCAGCAAACCTAAGATTAGACCTTTCACAGATTTCTGTGTTGGCGTTTTGTTAAGATTATATTTGTCGGGAGTTGAGCAGTAGCACAGTGGGTTAAGCGCAGGTGGCGCAAAGCATAAGGACCAGAGTAAGGATCCCAGTTCGAGCTCCCGGCTCCCCACCTGCAGGGGAGTCATTTCACAGGTGGCAAAGCAGGTCTGCAGGTGTCTTTCCCCCTCTCTGTCTTCCCCTCCTCTCTCCATTTCTCTCTGTCCTGTCCAACAGTGGTGACATCAGTAACAATAACAATGACAACTACAACCATAAAAAAACAAGGGCAACAAAAGGGAATAAATATTTTTTAAAAATAAAAAAAAAACCTTGTAATGGCAGGTTTATGATTGTTACTGCACTCACTCATTTACTCTCGTGAATTATGGTTAAATATACTCACTTTTTAAAAAAAATATTTATTTATTCCCTTTTGTTGCCCTTGTTTTATTGTTGTAGTTATTATTGTTATTGTCGTTGTTGGATAGGACAGAGAGAAATGGAGAGAGGAGGGGAAGACAGAGAGGAGGAGAGAAAGATAAGACACCTGCAGACCTGCTTCACCACCTGTGAAGGGACTCCCCTGCAGGGAGCCGGGGTTCGAACTGGGATCCTTATGCCGGTCCTTGTGCTTTGCACCACCTGCGCTTAACCCGCTGCGCTACAGCCCGACTCCCAAATATACTCACTTTTGATGCTGCTTTTGAAAATACTGTTTTGTATCTTGAAAATTTGTTTGAATCTTTTTATAAATCTGATGATTGTTGACATTTAAAAAAAAAAAAGATTGGGAGTCAGGCAGTAGTGCAGCGGGTTAAGCGCACAAAGCACAAGGACCGGCTGAAGGATCCCGGTTCGAGCCCCTGGCTCCCCACCTGCAGGGGAGTCGCTTCACAGGCGGTGAAGCAGGTCTGCAGGTGTCTGTCTTTCTCTCCCCCTCTCTGTCTTCCCCTCCTCTCTCCATTTCTCTCTGTCCTATCCAACAATGACAACATCATCAACAACAACAATAATAATAACTACAACAATAAAAAAAAACAAGGGCAACAAAAGGGAATAAATAAATAAAATATTTTAAAAAGATTATATTTGTCATGTCCTGTCATTTTTATAGGCAAATTTCAGATCAGATTTTTGTCAACTTTACACCCTGTGTAAAGTGTATTAAAATACTATATAAGAAATATTATAAATGACTATCTGGGTGTCTCTATAATTAAATAGCAACCTAAATGCTTTTCAAATGGTAAATAATCCAGCTCATAGACACTTAGGGTAAGAATTACCTAAGTAATTCAGTTGTGGAAAATAATCATCATTTTCCACAATCATAGCATTGAGCAGTTGAGAATTATTATGGGCTGCTTCTCCCCACCTCCACAGTCGAAGGTTTTGCTTCCAATTTGCAGTTTGACATTTTAATAACGTGATTAGCATTTTCTCTAAATTTCCTTTTACGATTCTCTTGATTTCCTTTAGCTATAGTTGGAGTATAACTGGCTGGTTGACAACAAACAGCACACCTTTCCAATCTCAGAATGATTCAGTACATCTGTACACATTTATTCTTTGTGCACTATTCCTGGGAATAATCTCTCCCGTGGTTCAGTCCTGATGCAGGAGTTGCTCTTGTCGTTACTCATCCAGGGGGCCGGGGGCACCGCACCAAGTCTTTTTTGAGTGCATTGGGGTCCTGGGTCAGACCTAGATCAGGCGCATGGCAAAGTAGGGCCCGTATGCAAGTGAAGTAATTTTGCCAGTCCGTGATGCAAGATTGAAGCATGTTCTCTGGCCCTAAAAGGATTCAAAATTGGGTTTCCTTCCTTAGGGTGTTCGGACTGAGTGTGGACAGTTCTGGTTCCTGATAGCATTTTTGGATTTTAGTTCTATAATGAACTAAGCATGAACATGGGGTATGGATACCTATATATCAGCAATCTAGTCAGCTATTCAGAAACTTTTCAGCCTCACAGCAGCCTAGGTCACGGCTGCTTTAAAGTTGTATGCAAGATAACTACATTCCTGCATCACTTTCTTTCTCCATTGAAGTCATTCTGAGATCCAGATCGTAGGAAGAGGCAGGAATAGTCAAGATAATGGAGCTTGAAACCCTGCTAGATGGCGGAGTTTACCGTGAGGCTATAAAAAAATGAATGTTGTCTTCTCGTCATAAGGACAGATGAATAGAACAGGACAGAGTCCACCGCCGATTTGTGTCCAGGTGCCACTTTGGTCTGTAGGGGGACATTCTTTGCAGTTAGTTGGACTAGGCCAGTTGGATGTCCGAAGGCAGAGAAATGGACTCCTCCCACAAGTACTAACACAGGTTCCATTCTCAGAGAAATGGACTTGATTGTGGTCAGGTCTGCCTGGCTCATTCCAGGGTGTCACACTGCTTCTCACGGAACACTTGTAGTTCTGTCCAAAGTGCTTGATTAAACATGGATCTTTCTTATGTCCTAGGTTTAGATTTTTTGTGAGCTTTGTATTAAAATTGACCAAATGTAATTTTGCCTATTGTGAGCTGGTCCAGAGTCTGGCTGTCCGTAATACCAGCTTCTTTATGAGTGTCCCTGGCCGACACTTTACCTCTAGTTTCTGTTCAATGCCTTTTACCCCAAGGGGCTCTTAAAAGTGCTTTTCTACATAGATTGAAAATCCAATTTCAGAATTGGACATAAATTAGAAATTGGGTTTTAAATTGAACTGATGGGATAATGGGCTAGAAAGATAGCTGCTGACCAGGAAGTCTGTCTCCTTGCCATGCTTGGGGCTCAGGTTCAAGCACCCAGTGGGATGCGCCAGAGCTCTGGGGGAGATTCTAGCGCTGTGTTGTCTGCTTCTGTCTGAATGGGGGAAAAAATGGCCCAGGAGCAGTGACAGTAAGGGCCTAACTCCACCCAGTATATAGAGATATGTTAAATAAAAGTAAACTGGCGAACCACACTATATTTAATTTTCATGTATTTTCCTGGCCTCCGCTTTAGGAACTTCATGTTTTATTGAAGGTTTCACTCAATTTTACTCAGCCTGTATGAATACCTGCATGCCAGACCTCTTTACTAGAGATTCGTTGTTTAGGGGGGAAAAAAAAAGGCTCCCACCTTCCATAGCATCCCTAAGTAACAACAGACAAGCCAGCATGCCAGCTTGAACGTGGTGCTACTTATTAATACACCTCTGGGGTTAGATACACCTCTGCGCTGCTGGCACAGCAATGCCACCTCCGCATCTGCGACTTTGCCTCCAAGCCAGTCTTGATTTTGTCCCATCTCTGCCATCCCAGATCCCCGGAAGGAAGGTGGGGGCAAAAAATTAGTTGTGTGTATTTTGAGGCGGTTTCCAATTGTCACATTATTTTTCTTAGCATGCTCAAAGGCTTTTGATTTCTCATGTTTAAGATCAGGTTCTAAAATGAGCTGGGAAGGACACCTCTGGAGAGCTATAAAGGCAGCTGTCTGTGTGGGGAGCCGGGGGCCCAGGAGTCCCGGAGGGCTGGCTGCATGTCACAGTGAAACCATCTCACAGGTCTCCTTGTCCCATGCACTTCATTTATGATGAAAATAAATAACTCACAGCAGAAATAGGGAGCTCTTCATGAATCTGCTTGTCACCCTTGTGCAGGGGCCACGCTAATTAATCTCTCGATCACTCCAGTTTTAGTACACATGCTGCCAATGTGAGAGTTCCCAGGTATTCGTCATCCGTAACCATTAAGTGGCAAAAGGGGCCCCAGGAGACAGCATCATGGTTTTAAGGTCTCAGGTTCAATCTCTGGCACCACCATCAGCCAGAGCTGAGCTCTGGTCTCTCCCTCTCTGTATCTTTCTGTTTCTTGTTAAAGCAAAGATACTTAACTCCTCCTACAAGCCATCTTTTTAAAAATTTTTTATAGAATACTTATCTTTTATAGTTAGGGTCTTTAAATTTATTTATTTTTTTATTTAGGAAAAGGAAACACTGACAAAACCATAGGATGAGAGGAGTACAACTCCACACAGTTCCCACCACCAGAACTCCATATCCCATCCCCTCCCCTGATAGCTCTCCCATTCTCTATCCCTCTGGGAGCATGGACCCAGGGTCATTGTGGGGTGCAGAAGGTGGAAGGTCTGGCTTCCGTAATTGCTTCCCCGCTGAACATGGGCGTTGCCAGGTCGATCCGTACTCCCAACCTGTCTCTCTCTTTCTGTAGTGGGGCGGAGCTTTGGAAGTGGGACTCCAGGACACATTGGTGGGGTTGTCTGCCCAGGGAAGTCTGGTTGGCCTCATGGTAGCATCTGGAACCTGGTGGCTGAAAAAAGAATTAACATATAAAGCCAAACATTGTTGATTAATCATAAACCTGAAGGCTGGTGTATTGTAGGTGAAGATTTGGGGTCTCTGTTTTGAAGATAACGAATAGACAAGCCATATTTTAAAAGATATTTCTGTAAGATTAAAATTATTTTTAAGTAGCAACAGAAGGTTGTTAGTGGCGAATTTCTAGCATACTTGGTATTAGAATACATTTGGTTTTCTTTTTTTAACATTTATTTTCCCTTTTGTTGCCTTTGTTTTTTATTGTTGTAGTTGTTATTGATGTCATTGTTGGATAGGACAAAGAGAATTGAAGAGTGGAGGGGAAGACAGAGGGGGAGCAAAAGACACCTGCACACCCAATTCACTACCTGTGAAGCGGACTCCCCTGCAGGTGGGGAGCCAGGGGCTGGAACCAGGATCCTTACGCTGGTCCTTAATGCTTCGCATATAACTCACTGTGCTACCGCTCGACTCCCAGAATGTGTTTGTTTTTAACCTATCAGATTACCAGAAAAGCCATGGTATATTTTCTTACTACTCTCTCTCTCTCTCTCTCTCTTTCTTTTTTTAATTCATGAAGATAGGCAGAGCAAGAGAGAACCAGACATCACTCAGGTACATGTGCTGTTGGGGACTGAACTCGGGGATCTTTTTGAGAGTCCTCTGCTTTATTGATCACTGTGCCACCTACCAGACCACAGTTTTCTGGGTTTTTTATGCAAAACACATCGTGACTTCTCCGACAACCCGGTAGTAGTCACAGTGCTAATAGATAGAGGCAATTTGTATGTATTTGATGACAGAATAATTTCAGACTTCTGGGAAGTGAAAATACAGAACAAGCTCAGAGTGTCCTTACCACAGATTCTCTGGTTGCTGTTTCGCCATTCTTCTTTTACTAAGTGCTTCCCTCCTCCACCCATAGACAGTGTTGTGCTGCTGCTTGTAAAAGGAATTTAATCACACAGTGTCCCTCCTTCCAGTGTTTACTGAAAATGAGGACATTCTGGGTTTTTTTTTTTTAAGGTTTTATTAATTAATGAATTTATTTATTGGCACAAGCATCCATCTGCCACCATGGGGTACCTCAGATTGAACTTGGGACCTCATGCTTCCAAGTTCAGTGACCTCCTCACTGTTCCACCTCCTGGGCCCAAGAACATTCTTTAGCATAGCATATCAAAGTAAGAAAATTAACTGTTAGAGTGCTGTCGGGTCAGCTTACTTGATTCAGACTGGTGATCTCACCGATACTCTGTCAGAAAGTAGATGACAGCAAGAAAGGGAGGGACCTGGGTAAGAGACTGATTTAAAGACTCATCATCCAGTTTGAAGTTCCCAGCTCACACATGGCACGCACTTGGTCATGGCTGTTCACTTTTCCTTAATCTTGAACTGTTTCTCAGTGTTACATGAACTCAGCACTCAAATATGTAGGCTGGTTGTTGTAAAGACAGCGTTCCTCCCCAAATGGGCTTTGGATACTGTCAGCATTTAGACAGCCACATTTAAATGATTGATGTACCCTGTAAATTGAGCATAAAATTTAATTTGTAAGGAAAAGAAGGCATCTACACCAGAGTGAGATTCTTTTCAATTTTGTAATTTCAGTCATCTTGAGATGAAATTTTGAGATTTTAAACACTCGATGCAGTGTAGCGTTTTTAGACTTTTGGTCTGGGAGGTGGTGCAGTGATAACGCCTTGGACTCTCAAGCATTTTTTGACTTTTATTGGGGTTCATCAAGAATTTGGTGTTAGCTTGAAAGTGGTAGTAGGCATAGAAAGGAAGAGAAGGCAGGACCATAGGAAAAAATAGACAAATATATATAAATATAGCTGCAGAAATAATAGCCCTAATAATAATAGTATCTGTGGCCCTAATAATAGCCTGAATAATAGCCCTAATAATAATAGTATCTGTGGCCCTAATAATAGCCTGAATAATAGCCCTAATAATAATAGTATCTGTGGCCTTGGGAGAACTACTGCAGTTTCTAGTGGAGGGGTGGGAACATAATAGAATTACACCTCTGTTAGCTCCTAATTTTATAACTCAGTAATAAATCGCTGAAAAGAATTTTAAAAAGGAATTTGGGATTAGGAGCTGATAGAATATAATTAAAAGCTGACTAGAGATGAGAGAAATACTTCATTAATTTTTATTACAGTGATTTATAAAATTATAAGCTAATTCCACACGTTTCCCACCAGCAGAGCTCGTGTGTCCCCATTCCCTCCATTTGGAAACTGCAGTCGTTCTCCCAAGACCACACACATGGGTTTGCTATTATTTACATAACTATCTATATTTATATATTTGCCCATTTGTTTTATGGAGAAATTACTTTTTTTTAATTAAAAAAATCTTTTTCATGTATTTATTTTGAACAGAAACAGAGAAATTGTGAGGGGCTGGGGAAATAGTGCAGGAGAGAGACACCACTCATGAAGCTTTCCCCCTGTAGGTGGGGGCCTGGGCCTTGAACCCAGATCCTTGCACACTGTAACATGTGTGCTTAAGCAGGTGCACCACCGCCTGGTCCCTATGGAGAAATTCTTTTTTTTTTTTTTTTTTTTTTTTTGTGCTTTGTGGCACATGAGCTTAACCTGCTGCATTATCACCTGACTCCCTGTCGACTATTTTTTTTTTTTTTTATTTAAGGAAGTATTAATGAACAAAACCATAGGGTAGGAGGGGTACAGTTCCACACAATTCCCACCACCCAATCTCCATTTCCCACCCCCTCCCCTGATAGCTTTCCCATTCTCCATCCCTCTGGGAGCATGGACCCAGGGTCCTTGTGGGTTGCAGAAGGTGGAAGGTCTGGCTTCTGTCATTGCTTCCCCGGAGAAATTCTTATTGGACAACTTGGAGGTTCCCAAATAAAATAAGCAGTTGTTTCCATTTATTTGTTGCCATCCAGGTCATCTCGGGCTAGATGCCTGCAGGAGGAAGCCTTTGGTCTCAGTGGCCTTTTTGTTTGCGAGCTGACAGGGGTTGGGGGCAGGTGCAGTACTGCTTCACCACGCAGAAAGCTTCCCCTCCTGCGCTTGGACCAGGGTCCTCGTGTTCGGTAGTGTACCCCCAGCCCCGGGGCTGTCATTTCCTAGAGTGTGTGTGTTTCGAGTTTAGTGTTGGACATTTTGAGTGCACTCTGGATGGGTAGGCAGGCAGATGGGAAGGAAGGTTTGGTGCTTAATGTTTGAGGTTACGGGGTTAGGAGCAGCGCAGATAGTAGTGAATGGGGTTGGCGAATAGTGGGTGTACCAGCTGTAGACTGTAGAGTTTTTGTGTAAAATGACGTGAAGGGGGATTTGAACTGAGAACCACAAATGCTTGTGTAACAGCAGCTTGGAATAATGATAGGGTGCCCCTAGCCTACCAAAAAAAGAAAAAGTCTGAGTTGGGCGGCTTAGTGATTGGTCATTGTGAACAGTTGAGAAAACTACAAAATAGAAGAGGCCAAGGGTCAGCACCGGGAAGGTATCAAAACACTGAATTCGCATTTGAGGTTTTCCGTCATTAAACACAGAATTTTAGAAGGCTGGAATAAATATGCAAGTCTGAAGGAAGGGATTTTGTTATAAAATAACTCGTTAAATGACACACGCTCCGGGGGAATGACGACGGTACTGGGCTGAGGCCGACCCCTGAGGAGACACAGCATCTGTGCTCTCCATCGTGTCGCCATTCCATCAGTACCGTGCCCACTGGCATAGCTTTAGGCACAGGAGTGTTTAGCAAGCAGGTGAATGTAGTTTTATTGCACTAGTTTTAGAGAGCGCTGAGGACTCGAGTAGTCATACAGATGTTACACTGGTGGTGGGGGGCCTAGGAAAAAGAAAGCTAGAACACTGGGGACAGAGAAGTGGAAAGGAGACATCAGTTCACTCTCCGCAGTCAGCTCTCACTGCTCCCTTCGCTAGCGCTCTTGCCAGCGTAGAATTCCCACAGCGACACCAGGTCTTGGACCGTGACGGTGTGTTTAGCGTTTCTCTAGACAGGTGGCGTGTAGCTGCTGGTGGGTTTATCTCAAGCCCTAAGTCTCCGTTAACTCATTTTCTGTACGTACTTTTTTGTTAAAAGGATGCAGTCAGTTACCTTTCAAACTGTTGCTGTTACAGTTTCTGCTCATGTTTATTTTTGTTTCTGTTGATTGCCCTGGGATTTTTCTTGTTTGAAATGAGATTTTCGTTAGAAAAGGACCGTCATGACTATTCTTCACTCCTTGTGAGCAAAATAATAGTTCTTTTGTTATGAAGAGTATTTTTTTAATCATAGCTATAAGTAATTTGCATTGATTGTTTAAGTGAAATTTTTAACCTCAGTGTCTAGCCAGTGGGTTAACTAAGAAATCCTTTCTGTTGATGCAGAAGCATATATGACAATGCTTTATTTATTTATTTATTTTTTGATGGGGTTTGGTTTTAAATATAATCCAACACTGATAATCCATCCCATTAGTACTGCAAACGTATTTCAATCAGATTATTTCGGTTGCTTAAAACCCAAGTTTGCTACCTATTTGTAATGTACTTGTCACTGTAACTAAACATTGTGTTGGTGACTTCAGTAGTCTTCGATTCCTATATCTTATAAATGACATTATTAGATGTTCCGATTGCATTTTCTTCTAACTGCCCAGACCAAATACAAGTTGATTTTTCTCATGCTTTCTATCTCGTCTCTTTTTCTCCCTCCTCAGTCCACACCCAATAGGCGCACATTAAATGTGTCAGATTTCCCCCCCCCCAACAGATTGGGGACTGATCATTCTCTGTTGGCTCGATTTTCAGCTTAAGTGACTCTGATTTAAGGAATGGCTTGGTCAGGAAGTGTTTGCTGATCCCAGCTGCTTTGTTGTAGGAGGACTGACAAATGGCAGTGGTCGGTACATCTCTGCAGCGCCCGGAGCAGAAGCCAAGTACCGGAGTGCCTCAGGCACGTCCAGCCTCTTCAGCTCCGGCAGCCAGCTGTTCCCTCCTTCCCGGCTGCGGTATAACAGGTCTGACATCATGCCCTCTGGCCGAAGTCGATTGCTAGAAGATTTCAGAAACAATCGCTTCCCAAACCTTCAACTTAGAGACTTGATCGGACATATAGTTGAGTTTTCCCAAGACCAGCATGGTTCTCGGTAGGTACTTCTGGTTTATGATACTTCTTGCTAGATTTATGTTCTGAAAATGGCTCCCTTGTACAAACCTAATTTTTCTTTTTTTTTTTTTTTTCTTCTTTTTTTTTTTTTAACCTAATTTTTCTTGACTAGAAATCATTTCATGAGTATAAACACTAGTCTTTCACAAAGTTTATACCTGGGAGTTGAGCGTAACGCAGTGGGTTAAGCACAGGTGGCACAAAGCAGGCCTGCAGGTGTCTTTCTTTCTGTCCCCTTCTGTCTTCCACTCCTCTCTCCATTTCTCTCTGTCCTATCCAACAACAATGATGAACAACAAAGGGGAAAAAAAAAAAAAAATATATATATATATATATATATATATATATATATATGTATATATATATAAAGTTAATACCCAATATGGCATTTTGTGTATTTGTACATGTTAACATACTGACTGTAATGTTTGAAGTATGTGTGTGAGTTAGTGTTAAGATAGAGCACAGAAAGGATCATAGGGCATTTGATGGATTTTTGTTCCTAAGAGTTTTTTTGTTTACTGTGTTCTGAAATAGGTATTTCATTATAGATTGTGAGTAACCAATGAAATTACAGTTTCCATTTTCATTGATACAGTGCAGTCAGAACTAACTTGAAGGACTCAACATTATGTCAAGATTTCTTACCAATCTAGTCTTTTTTCTTATTCTAGGTAAATGTCTACTTTTTAATACATTAAAGCTCAGTAAACACAGTGGTCAAATACCTTTATCTCCAGTGATCATTCCTTCATTAATCACATACTGAGTATTAATTAAATGCCATGCTCTACTTTTTTAATTGGGGGGGGGGGGTTCATGGTTTACAGTAAATATTTTTTTTATTATTGTTATCTTTATTTATTGGATAGAGACAGCCAGAAATTGAGAAGAGGGAAGCAGAGAGAGAAAGGGAGGCAGAGAGGGATATAGAGAGAGGGAGGCAGAGAGACACCTGTAGAGCTGCTTCACCACTCGTGAAGCTTATCCCCTACAAGTGGGAACTGGAGACTTAAACCCTGGTCCTTGGGCATTGTGACACATGCGCTTAACCAGGTGAGCCACCACCCAGCCCATATAGTAAATACTTTTTAAACTATTATTGAAGAAATGCTTTGAAACTTTTGCTTTAAATTGATCATTCACAGAATAGAGTGTGAGTGCTTCCTCAGGAAAACATTTTACTTGTGTATTGGTGGAGCTGAGTACATGGTAATGATGCTCAAGTTCAGATTTCGAGTATCTTCTGTCCGTGCACTGTGGTGACATTTATTTTTATTTTACTTATTTATCTCGCGTAGATTCATACAGCAGAAGCTTGAGAGAGCTACTCCGGCTGAGCGACAGATGGTGTTCACTGAGATTCTGCAAGCAGCCTACCAATTGATGACAGATGTTTTTGGCAATTATGTGATACAGAAATTTTTTGAGGTGAGTACTCATTTCTTGTTTGTTTTCTTAGGAAAGCTCTAGAAGTCTGATGATACTCATTTTAATGTGAACGTGGGGTCTTGTGGGAAGGCATATGCAAGTCATCCATCCCATAATGGTTTTCCATCCAGACCATGTAAAACTCAACAAAAAGACAGCCAGGGACAAAGTGGACAGAGGGCCTGTCTGTGTAGAAGACTATGAAATAAGCATATGAGAATGGAGCCTTACAGTCCAGGTCACTCAGTGACACAAGTGAAAGTTACAGTCTGGGCCAAGCGCACACGGTGCAAAGCGCAAGGACCGGTGTAAGGATCCCGGTTCGAGCCCCGGCTCCCCTCCTTCGGGGGGGGGGGGGGACCTGCAGGTCTGCAGGTGTCTGTCTTTCTCTCCCCCTCTCTGTCTTCCCCTCTTCTCTCAATTTCTCTCTGTCCTATCCAACAACAGCAGCAGCAGTGGCAACAGTAACAACAACAAGGGCAACAACAATAACAACAACAACAAATGGGGGAAAATGGCCTCCAGGAGCAGTGGATTCGTAGTGCTGACACCAAGCCCCAGCGATAACCCTGGAGGCAGAAAAAAAAAGTTACCGAGTCCACAGTATACCTGCTGCATGTGCCTGTGTTCATGGAAATGGAGAGAAATTGGGGCCTTTTGCATGTGGGTGGAGAGCAGTTCCACTCCTCAGCATATAGTCAGAAGAATCAAAGATGATGGGAGTCGGGTGGTGGCGAAACAGGTTAAGCGCACGTGTGCGAAGCATAAGGACCAGCATAAGGAACCCAGTTTGAGTCCCCGGCTCCCCACCTGCAGGGGAGTTGCTTCACAGGCGGAGAAGCAGGTGTGCGGGTGTCTGTCTTTCTCTCCCCTTCTCTGTCCTATCTAATGACGACGGCATCAATAACAATAATAACTACAACAACAATAAAAAAACAAGCACAACAAAAAGGGAAAATAAATAAGTAAAATATAAAAACAAAAATTAAAAAAAAAAAAAAGCAAAGATGGCCGTGCTCCTGACAGCATTATTCAAGTAGGTAAGGAAGGACACAGTGCATGTCCAGAGATGCGTGTCTAAGCAGCGTGGTATGTCCAGCACCACTCAGCCATAAAATGAAAGGAAGTTTGAATACGTCCTACAGCGTAGATGAAGCTAACAGAAATACACCGCATGTGAAAGGACAGACACTGTAGACGGTCCCTGAAGTGTCTCAGCCGTCACAGTCACAGCCACGACAAGAGTCGACCAAGCCTTCCTGAGAGCTGGTGGCCAGCAAGAGATTCAAGACTTAGCTTTCAAGCGCTGATTGCCTTAGGGGCAATGGGAGGGAAAGCTTTGGAAATAGCGATGGTGGTTTGCATGACGGCGTAAGCAGAATTCTGTTTGTAGTGGCGAAAGTGATGTCTGATAGTATGTTTTATCACGAAAATATTGTTGAATCATAAGAGCCTACTTTCAGTAAGGTTGCTGTTGATCTTCATAGTTGGAGGTGTAGTATGTTTTATCACGAAAATATTGTTGTTGAATCATATGAGCCTACTTTCAGTAAGGTTGCTGTTGATCTTCATAGTTGGAGATGAGTATTTGGGATTGTTATAAAGGGAAGCGACTAATGAATAATCTTTTGGTTTGCAGCTTTGAAACTAGGCTTAATGGATCCTTCCACAGTTAAGTCAGTGTATATTAGAGTTTGCTGGTCTGTGACTCAAAAGTCCATGTTACCAGAGATAAAAGGTTTTGTTTGTTTTTGCTTGAGATGAAGAAGAAAACCGTCAGGAAGAGGAGATCTCAGGAACGTGTCTCTGAGTCTGTTAATCACCCTTCCCCTCAGGACCTCCAGCACACGCCTGGCACGCTCCTGGCTGCGGCACCGCGACTCTGCGGGCCTGGGTCTGTGTGCGTGTCTCCCACAAACTAGAAGTCAGTTACTGTATAGTAGACGTCAGAAATAGAGAACAGACCTTTAAAATCTTTTTGGTTGTTGTTTGTTTTTGTCAGTTCGGGAGCTCGGATCAGAAATTAGCCCTGGCTACTCGTATTCGAGGTCACGTTCTACCCTTGGCCTTGCAGATGTACGGCTGCCGGGTCATTCAGAAAGCGCTAGAGTCTATTTCACCTGACCAGCAGGTAATTGTAAGTTAAGACAAGATTTTGTATTTTATCTAATTCTTAAATCACTGCAGTCATTCTTGCTGTATGACAATGATCTTGAAGTGGAACATTAAAATACTTCCGGGAGTCGGGCAGTAGCACAGTGGGTTAAGCGCACGTGGCACGAAGAACGAGGACGGGTGCAAGGAACCCCGTTCGAGCCCCCGGCTCCCCACCTGCAGGGGAGTCACATTACAAGTGGTGAAGCGGGCGGGACTGCTGGTGTCTTTTTCTCCCCCTCTCTGTCTTCCCCTCCTCTCTCCATTTCTCTTTGTCCTATCCAACAATGACATCAATAACTACAACAATAAAACAAGGGCAACAAAAGGGAATAAATAAATATATTTTTTTAATTTAATAAATAAAATACTTCCACAGAGAGTACAGTATTGTTTGTCTTAAGCACTTCACTAAATCCAAGTTATGCCACTTGTGCCCAGGGAAGCGACTTAGCTAACTAGGCATACAGCCCTGGCTTCAGGTCCTGGAACCTCATATATGAGTGAGCAGTGCCCTGGCCTCCGTCTCTCTTTACAGAACTTTTTTAAGCTATCCAACGGAGTTTGCTCTGTATCCACTCGTTCTCTCCAACATGTTTCCATTTCTGAGACTAAGAAGATAGTTGAGTGCTTACTGGCGTGGCTAGCAGAATGCTAGATGAGTGTTTTTGACTTTCCCTAGTGTTGACTTGGATTGGATTGGATTGGATTCCTGTGATGTCAGAATTGACATGTAAAAGTCAGTTGCATTCCTGTATGCCAGAGAACATTTATAAAAGAGAAATGTTACGTTCTTAGAAACATCTATTTTTTTAGATTAAATACAAAGTGGATGCATCTGCAGTCATGTACTGTGCATGGGAATCCTTGTGACTGATAAGTCTAGTTTTCCAGATCATTTGAAATGACAGATACTAAGTATTGCAGGGAATGAGGGCAAATAGAGCAACACTTGTATAAAAACTTAGTGTGCTGTTACAATGAGATGCATGTGTCCGAATGAAAGCATATACTTTACTTTTAAAGGGTATTGATCTGGAACAAAGTCAGTTTTGACTCAACTCACAGTAAAATAACTCCATAATTTAAATACCAATAATGACAGATAGTTGGATGATTATATGTATACACAAATCTGATTTTGAAAATCCGGTGTATAGGTCCAGAGGACGTCCCACGTTTTAGAATAGTAGAAGATTTGTCACAGTAAGCCACAGATAACTCAATTTGCGAATAATAGTGGTACAGTCTCTTGTTTGAATCATTCAGTACACTTTTTGTGATATAGTTCACACCTGGCTTATAACTAAACATCTCCCTACAATTACTATTTAAGAAGTTTTTGAAAAAAAAAATGTATATCAGGATCATTGCTGAACAGAATATGCGTAAATAAATAAGCCTTACTGTACTTACCTATAATCTAATAATCAAAGAAATAATAAAATGTCCCAAGAATAAGGTATCAATTAAAAGGTCAGGGGGAGGGAGCCAGGCGGTAGGTAGCTCAGTGGGTTAAGCGCACGTGGCACAAAGCACAAGGACCAGCATAAGGATCCCGGTTCCAGCCCCTGGCTCCCCACCTGCAGGGGAGTCGCTTCACAGGCGGTGGTGAAACAGGTCTGCAGGTGTCTATCTTTCTTTCCCCCTCTCTGTCGTCCCCTCCGCTCTCCATTTCTCTCTGTCCTCTCCAACAACAATGACATCAATGACAGCAACAATAACTACAACAGTAAAACAACCAGGGCAACAAACGGGATTATATAAAAAAAAAAAAAAAAAAGGTCAGGGGGAAACAGACAGCAGTTTACACAATAGATTTTCATTCTTGAGACTCGAGTCCACAGGTTGAATTTTTTTTTTTAATATTTATTTATTCCCTTTTGTTGCCCTTGTTGTTTTATTGTTGTAGTTATTATTGTTGTCGTCGTTGTTGGATAGGACAGAGAGAAATGGAGAGAGGAGGGGAAGACAGAGACGGGGAGAGAAAGATAGACACCTGCAGACCTGCTTCACCGCCTGTGAAGCGACTCCCCTGCAGGTGGGGAGCCGGGGTTCGAACCGAGATCCTTATGCCGGTCCTTGTGCTTTACGCCACCTGCGCTTAACCCGCTGCGCTACAGCCCGACTCCCACAGGTTGAATTTTTGACAGCACCGTAAGCCAGAGTCAAGTCAGGCTCTGTGATTAAAGATTTAAAAAAATAATAAATTATCCATGTGCTGTATTGAAGCAAGTTTTTAATTACCAACATTTAAAAGGAAGATTATAACTGAAATATGACACACACACACACACATCTGGGGTGGAGATATATATTACTCAATTCCTCCGCCTTTGCACACACTTGATAGACTCGTGTGGCCGTTAGAAGAGACATATGGGGCCCAGGCAGCGGCACAGTGGTTCAGCACACATGTCACCATGCTTCAGAACCCGGTTCAAGCCCCTGCTCCCCACCGGGAGGACACTTGCTAAGGGCTAAAGCAGTCTCCTTTATCTTTCTCTGTCCCTGTCTCTCCTTCCCTCAATTCCTCTCTATCCCGACACATGAAATAGGAGAAAAGAAAAGAAGGGAAATATGGCTGCTAGGAATTTTGCAGTGCGCGCACGGAACCCCAGCAATAACCCTTGTGGCAAGAGAGAGAGCGAGAGGAGGAGAGAACCATTAATAGGTGGGGGGGAGAAAGAGGGAAGCAGAGCCAAAACTCCAGGGAGCCGTGGGGCTTGGGGGACCCTGTGCCCAAGGAGAGAGTCTTGTTTTTTGTTTTTGTTTTAAACTGCAAAGAAGTATATGAGTGTTTCCTGCTGTCAGTGTGTGTGTGTGTGTTTCTAGTCCTGTTCCATCGTTCCATAAGCGTCACCTCTGTATTGCAGAGTGAAATGGTGAAAGAGCTCGATGGCCACGTGCTCAAATGCGTGAAAGATCAGAACGGGAACCACGTCGTACAGAAGTGTATTGAGTGTGTCCAGCCACAGTCGCTGCAGTTCATCATCGACGCGTTCAAAGGACAGGTCAGCTCCACGCCCGGGGCTTGTGATTCGTTGAGAGGGTCTTTTAGGATTTGAGCGTCCGTGCACTTTTCTTGTCTCGAGATACAACACCTAATGCTCCTTGCAAAAGTAGGAGGCAAAATCCGTGTCAATTTCTGCCTCTTTCATAGACACAATAGACAGTGTTTTCGTTTCTCTGAACTGGAAACATGTAGACATACAAATTAATTCTAGGGAGTCGGGTGGTAGCGCAGCAGGTTAAGCACAGGTGGCGCAAAGCACAAGGACCGGTGTAAAGATCCCGGTTCGAGCCCCCGGCTCCCCACCTGCAGGGGAAAGCTTTAGTAGTGGTGAAGCAGGGCTGCAGGTGTCTCTCACCCTCTCTGTCACCCCCTCCTTCTTGGTTTCTGGCTGTCTCTATCCAATAAATAAAGGTAATAATAAAAAAAATTTTTTTTAAGCTACTTTTTTTAAAAAAAGAAATTATTTCTGTTCTTTTAAGAGGCAGAGTTAAAGCTGCTCTGACCTGAACTTGGGACTTTGGAGCCTTAGGCATGAGAATCTCTGCATAACCATTATGCTATCTACCCCCCAACCCACCTTCTTTCTCCCTTAATTAAATCTTGTTTGAAGCAAAGCAGCCTAGATGTTGCACTGTGGGTAAGAGCGCCTGACGTGTACGTGAGGGTTAGAATTCCTTCTTGGGCATCACACAGGCCGAGTGAAGCTCTGGTTTATTCTCCTTACTAATAATTAAATAATACACTTTTTTTTTTTTTTAAGAAGCATAAGTAAAAGTAACCCATTCAAATTAGAAACCTAGCAACCAACCAATCCCCCAGTTTTCCTGGAGAGGGAAAGAAGATTGAACATTGCACAGTAACAGGCAAAGATCAGTCACACCCAGTGACTCGTTTACAGGGTCTGACAGCTCTAAAAGGCGTGCCCATCACCCCACCCCGAGAGCCTGCTTTTTCTTGCTTTTGCACGCCCTCCACCTGCTGGCTAGGTTCTTTCAGAAGCCGTCAGCACAGCACTTCCCGGCCTTTCGCTAATACGGTGGTGGTCGGTGGTCGTCTGAGAGATCCGTTCAGCTTGTCGTCCAGGCCTCGTCGGCTTCGCAGATCGTGGGTGGCAGTGAACAGAGAGCTGATTCTCTGCCTTGTCTTAAGGTCTTCGTGCTTTCGACGCATCCCTACGGCTGCAGAGTGATCCAGCGCATCCTGGAGCACTGCACCGCGGAGCAGACCTTGCCCATCCTGGAGGAGCTCCACCAGCACACGGAGCAGCTGGTCCAGGTACAGCGCCCCAGGGCCGGGAGGCGGTTCTGATGGAGTCCTTTGCTAGCTGAGCGCGCTCCTGAGCACACAGCGGGGCAGACATAGGCCTCCTCACCTGATGGTGGATGCGACCAGATTCTGATGAGAGAGTGGACGCGTTTTAAAGAAGGCTCATCTCTGTTTCAGGATCAGTATGGCAATTATGTCATTCAGCACGTGTTGGAACATGGGCGCCCTGAAGACAAGAGCAAAATTGTTGCCGAAATCAGAGGAAAGGTCTTAGCTCTGAGTCAACACAAGTTTGCCAGGTGCTGTATAGTTCCGAAATCGAGGCACTCCCTTTCAACTCTTGACCCTTACTGCAGGCACAAGAGTTGCATGTTCAGTACGATGATGGTAGCACCACCACCAATAGAAATCGAGGCAAAAAGCACAGGATGTCGCTTTATTTTGCCTGTGCTTGACATTTTTGATTTGTACTGAAAGCTATTTGTCCCTGAGACGTTTATGCATGTAATGCATGCATGTGCAAGTCTCAGACTTTACTAAGGCTTGCTTGCTTTCTTCCTTTTTTTTTTTTTTTTAAATCATGATTTTTAAAGGCCTGTGATTGGTAACTGAAAGTGTGAGGTGCAAGTTCTACGATGCTAGTATTTATTTCAAAAGTAATTGGAATCGAATTCTAAGTGAAAGAGTTGTAGTTGCTTCAGAGATAGTTGTCTTGCGAGTTAGGCGGTGGCACAGTGAGTTGAGTGTACATGGCGTGAAGCATAAGGACCAGCCTAAGGATCCCGGTTCGAGCCCCCGGCTCCCCACCTGCAGGAGAGTCGCTTCACAGGCGATGAAGCTGGTCTGCAGGTGTCTGTCTTTCTCTCCCCCTGTCTTCCCTTCCTCTCTCCATTTCTCTCTATCCTATCCGACAATGACGATAAACAAGGGCAACAAAAGGGGGGAAAAATAAATTTAAAACAATTTTTTAAAAAGAATCTTTAAACTGAAAAAAAAAAAAAAGAAAGTTGTCTTGACTCCTGTCTCTTAGTGCATTAAGCAAGTTCTGTGAACATCCGAGGAAATGCTTCTCTGAATGAAATGTGAAAATAACTGTCATGTATGTGCTTTGATTTTTTTTTAGCAATGTAGTAGAAAAGTGTGTCACTCACGCTTCCCGTGCTGAGCGAGCTTTGCTCATTGATGAAGTTTGCTGCCAGAATGACGGTCCTCACAGTGCCTTATACACCATGATGAAGGACCAGTACGCCAACTACGTCGTTCAGAAGATGATCGACATGGCCGAGCCCGCTCAGAGGAAGATAATCATGCACAAGGTAATGCCGCGTCCTCATAGACCGTGTGAATGGTCTGCATCCTGACGGCAGTATCAGTGAGGTCACGTGCACTTCTCAGCCCCAGGCAGTGTCCTTCCCTTTTCTGTCTGATTTAGATACGTTTAAGTTGAATAAAATTTTGGTTAAATGTTGAGCCCAGTGTCTTATTAATTAAATGATCTCACTAACAGAACTTCCTAAAGAGAAGTTTTTTTATTTATCTCTTAAGTGGATAGCCTGTAGATCTTTAACAGACCAACAAATGGAGGTTACCACCTCGGGTGCTGGGGCTCAGTGCCTGCACCATGAATCCATTGCTCCTGAAGGCCGTTTTCCCCCATTTTTGTTGCCCTTGTTGTTGTTATTGTTACTGCTGTTGCTGGATAGGACAGAGACAAATCGAGAGGAGGGGAAGAAAGGGGAGAGAAAGACAGACACCTGCAGACCTGCTTCACCGCCTGTGAAGCGACTCCCCTGCAGGTGGGGAGCCGGGGGGCTTGAACCAGGATCCTTGCACTGTCCTTCCGCTTTGTGCCATGTGCGCTTAACCTGCTGTGCTACCACCCGACCTCCCCACCCTCTTTCTGTATGCCCTCCTCTCTGTCTCCCACTCTGCTCTCTCTTGCCTTCTGCTCACCTTAGTTTGAGCATCGGTGTCCACTGGTTTGGTGGAGTTGCGTCCATTCATCACGCCCTTTCCCTAACCGTACACACAAAGGTGAGATCACCAAAACCTACCGTTTCCTTCTGACTTATAGGAGACAGTAAATCGGGGATGCTGAAGCTTACGTGCCCAAGGCACCAAGCAAGGGTTCGGTCTCCAACCCCACCTTAACTCCAGAGCTGAGCAGTTTCCTGGTTTTTAAAAATCTGACTTAGTGCTTTGCCTGGCCCCGCAGTTCCTTCTGTAGTGCTGAGAGTGGCGAGATTACCTGCGTGGTGGCATTATGTGTATGCATACCTCAACTTCTGCATCCAAAGTGCGTGCCGTCTTTGAACTCAGCTCATAGCTAGAGAAAATGCTCTCGTGGGCTCATGAAAGTATTTCTGACCCTTTTTTTAAGGAAAAAAAAACCTCAATTATTAGATTTTCTTTTAAAATAGCATATATTTAGAATATTCTTTAAAAATGTTTCAGTCCTCTGTTGCTGTAAGCAGTGCCACTTGGATTCTTTGCGTAATAGCTTTTATAGGTTAAAGTCTTTAAAGGTGGGGTTGCCAGCAAAAAGTGTAACTATTGTCCGGGAGGTGGCGCAGTGGATAAAGCACTGGATTCTCAAGCATGAGGTCCCGAGTTCAATCCCCGGCTGCACATGTACCAGAGTGATATCTGGTTCTTTCTCTCTCTCCTCCTATCTTTCTCATTAATAAATAAATAAAATCTTTTAAAAAAAATGTAACTATTTTGTGGTCTGGGAGGTGGTGCAGTGGTAAAGCTTTGGACTCTGAAGCATGAGGTCCCGAGTTCGATCCCCTGCAGCACATGTGCCAGAGTGATATCTGGTTCTTTCTCTCTCCTCCTGTCTTTCTCATAAAATTTTTTTAAAAATGTAACTATTTCACGACTTCATAGAGAGCCAGGAGCTCCTTTAAAATCTTGTACAGGCTTATACTTCTCCCCAGTGTTCTGAGTGAAACTCCCCTTGCTGTGTGTGGAGTTCAGAAGCTTCTTCATTGAACAGTTTGGGGATTCCACGTTGGGAGAGACCCGAGTTGATCACAACTGCCAGTAGCTTTCTCTAGAATGGAAATCGAAGATTGCAGTGCTTCTGGACCAATCACTTATGAGTATTCATGTATTTACTTGTCTAGTGGAGGTGTCAGAAACTAAAAATCACAGGATTTTTAAGGAGACTATTTGTTTTTCAGATTCGACCTCACATCACTACTTTGCGTAAATACACATATGGGAAGCATATTCTGGCCAAGTTGGAAAAATATTATCTAAAGAATAGCCCAGACCTGGGGCCTATTGGAGGACCACCCAACGGAATGCTGTGACAGGAAGGGCAGAGGAGGCAACGTGACCGTGTGGAAAGTGTTGCTTTTGTGAATTATCAAAACACAACTCAACTATGAATCTTCAATTTTTTTTTAAAGCAAAACTATTTATTGACTGTATTCATCCATTTGTAAAGTTTTTAAGGTTCATGTGTATATTTGGGGGGTGGGGTGGTGAATTATAAATGCTCTTCAGCCCTGAGTGGAGACCTATCAGATTGGATCGCTGGCAAAGCACAGAACGCCTGTATATGATGTAACTGTATCAAAAAATAATGCTGTCACATATTTTGTAAATTTTTACCTTGTAAAGTTACAAAAATAGTTTTTAAAGGAAAAAGTCCAGTATTCTTTTAATAAACTGGCTTGCAGTCTGGTAGGGCAACAGACCCACAGCACAACAGGTTTATAGACATGTATATAGAATATAGGCCTTATTTTTTTTTTTTTTTGTCCTTTGTGTGAAGCCTTTTATAACAGATTCCAATCAACTGCATAAATATTACTGATGTTTTAAAATGAAAGTTAAGTTGTATTTTGGTAATTCACAAAGTATCATGCAAATAAAAAAGCAAGTAAGACAAAAATTAAATGATTTGAGATGAAAAGAACTTATATTACTTAGAGGGTTGTGGTTTGAGTACAGATACTGCCCCGAAAGGAATCTGGCAATGTACAGAAGCACTGTGTGTCTACACTTAGGCGGGTGACCCGGGAGGGGCAGGAATCATGTGGAAACTTCCATCCAGCTAAGTGCACTCGATGAAAAGCCGAGTCTCCGTGCTGACTTTTCGGGTTTGGTTCACAATGAGGAAGTAGAAATTTTGTATATCGTTTTGCTTATAGAATTATGAAGACATGTCCAAGTGTGGGGCTTTATTTTACTTTTCACTAGTAGATTCAGGAAGTAGGAACCAGGTAGGCGAAATGGGGCCGCTGAAAAGCGAGTTTGCGAGCTCAGCCTTTAAGCATGACTACATATTCAGACAGTTTCTTTTGCTTCCTGTAAGTGTGTGTATGCATTGTGTGTGTAGCGGTAGGTGTAAGTTTCACACTTTCAAAGCCGATCTTGTTTCGATGTTGATCCCAAAGCCTTGCTGACTTAGTAGTGGCGCTTTCCTTGGCTGTACAGGTGTACATTTGTAAGCCTTCACGCTGTAAATGGATTTGTTTGATCTCTTGGGGAAACATTTGCATTTTAGTGCACACTTTTGTCCTTGCCCTCTTTGACCTGGCATATAGTGTTGTATAATGTAAATTTATTTCTCCTAATCGAGAGTGATTTTTTAAAAAATTTTTTATCTTTATATGGTAACAGAAGTATGAAGCAGCTTTCTTTTTATTATCGTGAGGGACATTTTGTTCTATAACGTAGCCGTTGACTCTGGTAACAGAGACATGCTAGGATTTGGATGGCTTTCAAGAAGTCAGGGTATTGTGCGTAATAGAAAGTATTGGACTGAGATGTCTGGTTACCGTGGGCGCCAATGCTTTTCCATCTTTTTAAATGTGATCTGACTTTTTCCTTTGTACAGAAGAGTATTGTATTTTTGAATAGCCTACTCCCAAGTAAGAGCAAATCTGTATGATAACATTTTTTCCTCTGGACATAAGACATTATAACAGCAACACGATGTACATTTACAAGCGGCCTTATGTACATTTCCCAACAATCTTTTTAAGGCAAAATTGTGACCATATGTGTATAATTAAAATCGTTTTTAATCCTTTGCCTATGAAAATATTTTGGAAAAAAAAAACTTGCTTTGTATATTCAGTTTCTGAAAGATAAAGAAAGTGCTTTGTATTTTGTTGAAGTCAGTATTTTGTATAAAACATTTATGTTGACCCACTTATTGTTTAGTGCTCAAAACTAAAATGAACCATGCTATCTCTTTTGATTGAGCATGTGAGGAATTTTTTTTATTAGAGGTCTGCAGAAGAAAGGCTGTCTTCTCAGCACATGATTGCATAGAAAGACTTTCTCACTTAGCCGTTCATATCATGAATCTAAACATAACGGCTTAGAGAATGGGGTGCCAGGCACACTGTTTGATGTTTGATGCTGAGTTCGAGTGTCCTCCCCCAGCATTCTACGTTGAGGCCGTTGAAGCCAGCCTCTTGTCCCCGTCCCTGTCCCTTCTCTTTATCACACTGTTCGTCCACCCGCTCCGGCTGCGGCTGCGGTGAGTGCAAAGCAGCTTTCATCCCTACTTCCCCACTGGGTCTTGCCAGCCTCGGAGTGTCTTGAGTGTCTTGACCCCATATGGAGCGCTTATTCCCGCCATCAAACTGCCTTTAGGATCAAAGCTGTCCTTGGAAATGGGTCGTGACTTCCCCGTATTGGCACTGTTTTATCCCTGGTGAGTTTCTGTTGTTGTTGTTTGTTTGTTTTTCCTTTTTTTTTTTTTTTTTTTAATCTTAGCCTCTCGGCACAGACAAATATCTCTGCAAATTTAGAAAGTCTCCGAGTACAGTGTGTTTGGAAACTGACCCTCTTCCTCTTGGGGTCCTTATGATCCCATGGGCGGCCCCAGTGTCAACAGCCCAGTCCTTTGGGGCCTAGTCTGGAAGAGTCCGTCATCATAGGAATCGGATGGTGTGCTGGCTTTGCCACCCACTTCCCTGGTCACCCCTGATTTCATAAGTTGGCGTGGAGTTTTGGTAAAATTTGATATTTCAGAATAAGGAAATGTGATTAACTGGGTAGAACCACCGGGGCTCTCCTGGAGCGTCTCCTTTTGATATGGATTGTTTCTGGACCAGTTTGTCGAAGTCCTGGCTCTTATTGGTTCATAATGAAATAATGTTATCTTCACTTCTTTGTATATTATGTATAAATTAGAAATGAAAAAAAATGTGTGAATAACATTGTATGAAATAAACCTGGTCTTGTGTTTTTCTCTAGATAAAAGGCCCCTTCTGTATTTCAATTATAACTCGGATTGTCCATTCAAAGTTACCCTAAAACACCTCTGTCACGTGAACGCTAGCCTGGAGCCACTGGTCACACTGAGGGGATCCTGTCTTCTCATCCTCGCTCTCTTAGTCACATACTTGGAGTGTGTAATCAGACTCCAGAGGGTGAGACTTGACTTTTTCTCTTTCCTGATGAAGTGAGCCTTCAAGGTTTTTTTTTTTTTTTTTTTTTCTTTTCCTGAGGGTCTTTACGCAGACGTGTCTGCTACCTTCCACTTGAGCATACAGTGTTGTACATACAGGGAAATGGAGTTCAGGTTAGGGCCCAGATTTTAAGCTGACCTCAACTGTTTGCAAACCTTGCGAACTTTTGGGTTGTTGTCTCAGCCTCCGAATAGTCGAGCGCTGGACTTGGATGCTTGAGGCTCTTGGTTTGGTCACTGCCACGGCATGTACTGGATGGAGTGGTGGCCTGGCTCCTCCATCTCCTGTGATGACTCCTGTCAGATTGCATCTCCTGTGATGATTCTTGTCAGATTGCAGTAGTGAATCTTTGGGGGAGGGGCTGCGCTGCACACACAAAGCATTCGTGTGACCTACTTTGACTTGGAATAGAAATGCCAAAGTAATACGCAAAGCAGTTGAATCAAGCAGAGTTAAAACTCAGGCAGAACTCATCCCAGGGATTCAGGATGGTTCAACATAGAAATTTTTAGTGCAGTGAGTTAAGCGCAGGTGGTGCAAAGCGCAAGGACCGGCATAAGGATCCCGGCTCGAGCCCCCAGCTCCCCCCCCCCCCCCCCCGCAGGGGAATCCCTTCACAGGCGGTGAAGCAGGTGCCAAACTGACGCTCACCTGCACATGACTAAGACTTGAGCCCCAGCCCCACTGCTCCAGAGGAGGAAGCTTTGGAAAAGATGATAGGATCCTTTGTCTAAAACATCCAAAAATCCAACCAATTTTACAACTAACACAAACCCAAGAAACTGGTCAGATACAAGATTTGTGTGCAAATAATAGTTGGAGCTTGATATATATGCCAGACACCCAGTTTTTTGGAAATTATTTTATTACAAAGACTATTAGAAAAGTAACACCGGGGTGCCTGGTTAGTGCACTTGTTACAGTGTGCAAGGACCTGGGTTCAAGCCCCCAGTCCCCACCTGCAGGGGGGAACCTTTGCAAGTGGTGAAGCAGGTCTGCAGGTGTCTGTCTCTCCCTCTCTGTCTCCCCTTCCTCTCTCTATTTCTAGCTATCTCTACCCAATAAAGATAGTACAAAAAATTTAAAAAAGGAAAGAAAAGTAACACTATTGGTCTATGGCCCCAAAGTAAAGGACTGTGGGGCGGGGCAGGACGGGGGGGGGGGGGATGTTGAGGTCCAGGAACGTGATGACAGGGTGATCTAGGTGAGGTTAGTCATGTTGAAAACAGAAATGTCACACATGTACCTCATACTGTATTTTACTGTTGAGTGTAAGCCGTTAATCCTCCAATAAAGAAAAAAGTACCCCAGTGGTCGGGGAGGCGGCGCAGTGGATAAAAAATGCATTGGCCTCTCAAGCATGAGGTCCAGTCCCCGGCAACACATGTACCGGTGATGTCTGATTCTTTCTCTCCTGTCTCTCTCATTAATAAGTAAATAAACTCTTGGGGAAAGTAACACTATTTTTTTTTTTTTCAGTTGTTGTCATTGATGTCGTTGTTGGCTAGGACCGAGAGAAATGGAGAGAGGAGGGGAAGACAGAGAGGGGGAGAGAAAGATAGACACCTGCAGACCTGCTTCACCGCCTGTGAAGCGACTCCCCTGCAGGTGGGGAGCCGGGGGCTTGAACCGGGATCCTTACGCTGGTCCTTGCACTTTGTGCCACCTGCGCTACCGCCCAACTCCCTTCTTTTTTTTTTTTCTTTTTAAGAATTTATTTATGAGAAAGATTGGCGGAGAGAAAGAACCAGACATCACTCCAGCACACGTGCTGCTGGGGATTGAACTCAGGACCTCATGCTTGAGAGTCCGATGCTTTATCCACTGTACCACCTCTCAGACCACAGTAACACTGTTTCTAAAAGGAAAGCTCTAACCTCTAGAAATTGTTGGCTGGGCAGTGGTGCACCTGGTTGACCACACGTGTTATCATGCACAAGGAGCCGGGTTCAAGCTCCCAGTCCCCACCTGCAGGGAGAACGCTTTGCAATTGGCTGACTGGTGTCTCTTCTTCCCTCTCTACCTTCCTTTTCCCTCTCTATCAAAAGGTTTTTTTTCTTTTTTCCTACCTCCAGGGTTATCGCTGGGTCTTGGTGTCTGCACGAGGAGAGAAGAAGAGAGGAAAGGAGGGAGGAAAAGTGACATGGAAAGGTAGAATCATATATAAACAAGGCCACAAAAGAACAATTACTCATTCTTGAGGAGGCTCTGGCTAAAGGAGAAGGAACTTTTTAAATGTTATTTGCTGTGGTGATGTTTGAATGTATTATGACAAGCAAATATTAGTTTTGTTGTTAGAATAATCAACTTTCTAGGGCAAGGTTTGATGAAAATAACTGAATGACTGCACAGAACGAGGTGGTTGGAGATGCAGTGCCAGGGGGCGGAGGGGGGGTGCACTCACCCCTACCCTCACTCTTCAGCTAAGAGGACATGTCTAGGGGACCAGGCGCTAGCGCAACTGGTTAAGTGCACGTGGCCCAAAGCACAAGGCTGGTCGTAAGGATCCCGGTTCGAGCCCCCGACGCCCCACCTGCAGGAGGGTCACTTCACAGGCGGTGAAGCAGGTCTGCAGGTGTCTTTCTCTCCCCTTCTCTTCCCTTCCTCTTTCAATTTCTCTCTGTCCTATCCAACAATAGCAAGGACAACAATAACATTAACAAAAAGGGCAACAAACATGGGAAAGATGGCCTCCAGGAGCAGGGGATTCGTAGTGCAGACAACGATCTCCAGCAGTAACTCTGGAGGCAAAAAAAAGAGGACATGTCCAGCAGGGCACGGGGAGGCCCAGGCCCTCGCAGCCCTCAACACCCCTGGCTGCCACTGCTTCCCACAGGGGTATGGTGACCCGGCTTCCAGCCTCCACTTTGGCTCAGCCCTGCCCAACTCAGGCTTGTGGTGGGACCGGGAACTGAACCTGGAGCATCAGGGCCCCAACTGTTCCCAGGCCCTCAGTGGTGCCTTCTGCCCAGAGGGAGGCCTGTCTCCTTCCTGCCTCCCTCCGGGAACCTTGCTTGTCATGAAGGAAGCCCGCCTTCACAGGCAGCTCCTTTTGGCCCAACCTCCTGGCTTGTGTTGGCTCTATTTAAAGTCTGGAATAATGTCTGTCCGGATCGCCTCCTGTCCTGGAGGGAGGAAAGGGGCCCCTGAGGGGGGATGCAGACTCCTTCCCCAGGGCTCCACAGCCCGGGCCCAACACCTGTGTGTGTGTGCATGTTTATCACTGCGGCTGGGCTGCTTTTTCCAGAGCTGGAGATGAAAACACAGCGCAGCACCAGGGGTCTCCGGTGCCAGGCACCTCCCCCGTGCTGGGGTTCATCCGCGCGCTCTGAATAGCAAAGTCCTTTCTGGTGAGCTCTGTCTCCAGTCCCTGATGCTGACACTTAGTCACTCCATCTCTTGCCCTAGATCTCTCTCTCACTAGCATAATAGATGGAAGAAGGAAGAAAGGAATGAAAGAAGGAAAAGATGGCCATTAGGAGTAGAGTGCCGGGCTAGCCTGAGGGTGTTTCTTCCCAGGCACGTGCTCTCTGGGTTGGAGAGAACTCGACCGGAGCCAACCTGGGCTGCTGCTTACTCAGCGGTGCGGGAGAGGAACCAGGAACTCTCATGGCTGAGCGGGAACGCGATGCAATGCTGCCTTTATATCTTCTGAAGCGGAAGTGGCAGGTCGGAAAAGGAAATGGGTAGGATAGGGGGTGGGGAGAAGGAAAGAGCTCAAAAGTAGCAAGCTTCCATCTAACCAGTGAGGATTAAATCAATGCCCTGCAGGCAGGGCGGGTCTCAGACAAAACAATGATTATGTAAATAGACCACAAGGCCAAGCAATGGAGCAGGGGGGAGGTGGTGTTATGCCCAAGAGTAGAGGATTTGGGGAGTCGGGCGGTAGTGCAGTGGGTTAAGTCCAGGTGGCGCAAAGCGCAAGGACCGGCATAAGGATCCCAGTTCGAGCCCCCAGCTCCCCCCCCCTGCAGGGGAGTTGCTTCACAGGCGGTGAAGCAGGTCTGCAGGTGTCTGTCTTTCTCTCCCACTCTCTGTCTTCCCCTCCTCTCTCCATTTCTCTCTATCCTATCCAACAATGACAGCATCGATAACAACAGCAACAAAATAACAAGGACAACAAAAGGTAATAAATAAATAAAATATATATTTTTAAAAAAGTAGTAGTAGATTTGTTGTGCAGTCACTGAACCCCAGCAATAACCCTGGTGGCAAAAGAAGAGAGAGGAGGAGTCGGGAGGTAGCACATCAGATTAAGTGCACATGGTGCAAAGCACAAGGACCTCCTTAAGGATCCCGGTTCGAGCCCCCGGCTCCCCACCTGCAGGGGAGTCGCTTCACAGGCAGTGAAGCAGGTCTGCAGGTGTCTGTCTTTCCTCTCTGTCTTCCTCTCCTCTCTCGATTTCTCTCTGTCCTATCCAACAACAACAGCTATAACAACAATAATAATAACAGCCACAACAAGAGCAATAATAAGGGCAACAAAATGGGAAAAACAGGCTCCAGGAGCAGTGGATTTGTAGTTCTGACACCAAGCCCCAGCAATAACCCTGGAGACAAAAAAAAAAATAATAAATTAAAAAAATTTAAAAAGATAGTAGTCCCTGGCTGAGAACCACTTACCTAAAAGAAACTGAAAGGCCGGGTGGGGGTAGATAGCATAATGGTTATGCAAAGAGACTCATTCCTGTGGTTCTGAAGTCCCAGGTTCAATCCCCAGCACCACCATAAGCCAGAGCTGAGCAGTGTGCTGGTAAAATAAATAAATGACACTGAAAGACCTAGACCAATACTGTCCTGGTCCAAAATCGAGATTAGAGCATCAACATTTCAATTTATAAATCTATAAATAAACCTAAGACATGCTGCACCCTAAGCCAGAAATACATTAAGCAACAATAGACAAATAAATGTGCAACATTCAAAACTAAACACAAAAGATCCTGTCATCTCTATTTACCTGGCTAGGTAGGGTGCCATTCAGAATCATCACAGTTCAGAGGCTAGAGGACCCCTCCCCAACCCCTGAGGATGCAGGAGAGGGGGCTGTTGAAACCCATGTCCACTCACCGTGGCCTCTGCAGCATGGCAGGGTGGGACCCAGCCAACCCTCAACCACGATATCTCAGAGGTGGGTGCTGTGGGATGTCTCCCTCCACCTTCTGAGAGGCCAGATTAAAGCGCAGGGAGTGTGGCTGACATGCTCCAGGTCAAACAGCCAAGCAGCCTAAGACAGGAGGGGTGGGGCTGGGGTCAGTGACACCATATTGCAGCCCCCCAATCGCAGCCGTCCAGTCGCACTCCCTTCCCCTCCAGAGGGCTGAGTCGGTCGGGAACCTTCCGGGTCTTCCCACATGAGCGAGTCTCGTGTGCAAAATGATTGGGTCACCCCTCCTACTCCATGTGTACTGGGTCCAGGGATAAGTTCCCAATCTTGGGGAACCTCTTCTTGCCTTAAAATCGTCTTTGCTGCCCCCGTGTTCATCAAAAATTTGAAAGGAATATTGTCAATCTTTACTGTCATAGAAGTGTGACCTTGTTCTAAATCAGGAGTGGTCCACAAAATCTCAGGCCCCGAATTTGTACCATTCAGGGGCGAACCATCTTTATGAAATTGGGACCAACAATCTCTCTTCCAATGAAACCCCTTACGACATCTTGGACAAACAGTACATGGCCTCTGGCTCCCTGACTGAAAGCGGGGTTGCTCTGGCTGGAGGCGTGGTTGCTCTAATTGGAGGCGTGGTTTCCCTGACTGGAGGCATGGTCGCAGCTTATCAGGACATTGGTTACGCCAATGTCCTTGGCGACCGCACTGAAAACAGGCCCCGTTGTGATTACGTGGGGTAACTGCATAAACCTGTGTCGTAGCGGGTGCCCCATAATTACCTGATGTAAGTTCCTGTGTCGCTAAAATCCAATTATCTGGGTGTAGGTGTTTAAGATTAAGGCATGCCTGACGGAATTGTGGTATCATGCCTTCCCAGACAATAGAGTTCAGGAGTAGTGAGCGGACGTCAGGATTATAAACCTTTCTCTCTAAGCTTGTCTTCACCCTTGAGATGAAGCTCGTTAGTGATTCATCAGTGCCTTGGCGAAGAGAGTTAATGGGAACTAACGAATCTTCATCGGGTGGGGTCACCCTTTCCCATGCTTGTGTTGCGCAGATGTGTACCTGTTCAAAATAACCAGTTGGAAACCTGGCTTCTGCCTGCTGAGCTCCAGATTCATAAGCTCCTTCTCCAAACAAAGCATCAGAATCCCATTCTACCTGTTTGTTACTATTTTCCTGCGACTGTCAGAGCACTCATCGCGGAAGCATGCCTTCCACTGTAGGTAGAGGGGGTCTGGGAGTGCAGCACGAGCCAGATCTTTCCAATCTTGAGGCGTGTTAAGATGGTGGTAAAAACTCCTTAAAACGGACTTGGTCCATGGAGAATGCATTCCGTCCTCCCTGACTGCTTTTCTGAGTGCTCCAACATCTTTAGAGGAGTATGCCTGCCACGGCTGAGGGTTTTGTTTAGAAGGGGCCACATTTACCGGGAAGGTGTGGATTTGGTTCGATGACACTGGGGAGAGATCTACGGAAGTGGAAGGTGCCGTGGAAACTGCTGTAGTGGCAGGGGAAACTGAACACGTATCTACGGGGATGGAGCTCTCGGGGTGGACTGCAAATGGTTTAAGGTCCTTAAATGCTGAAAAAATATCCTTTAACTCTCGTATCTCAGCCACAAAGTCTCTTAATGATGAGGTGTCAGCACGGGGTGGGGTCAGAGAAGCAGAAGCCTCAGGGGAAGCCAAAACCGGGGCAGTAGGAGGAGGGGCTAGAGAACCGGAAGCCTCAGGGGAAGCAGGGGGCGGGGCCAGAGAAGTAGAAGGAGCTGAACACGTGTCTGTGGGGACAGCTGGGGGAGGGGTCAAAGGAACGGCCGAACACGTGTCTTCAGGGGCAGTGGGGGGAGGGGTCGTGGAAGCAGAAGCCTCTGCAGAAGAAACCGAACACGTGTCTCCAGAGGCTGCGGTTTTGGGGCTGACTGCAGATTGCTTAGGGTGTTTAAGTCTCAAGCAAATTCCTTTAACTTCCGTATCTCAGCCTCAAGGTCACTTAACCTTTTGGCAAGAGGCCTTGTACATATCCTGAAAATAGTAAATATAGCCATGAGAACCCACGGTGTAGCGAAAATTAAAGTGTCTCTGAGATCGAAAGCCTGTCCCAGGAGAGAAGGATAGAATGTCTGGGACACCTCCTCATAAAACGGAAAAAATCCCATGGTGGAGGGAAATGCGGGGCCACAGAGGCGGGCAGATGCCACTTACCTGTGTCTGGGCGGCTTTTCTGGACCTCAGGCTGGGCGTGAGTGCGGGACACATTGAGCGCCAGATGTTGTTGTGCCAGATCTTGTTGAGCGCTGGCCACGGAGATGAGAGAGAGGAGGTCTGGAGCGAAGAGGAAACACAAATCTTTATTTGCGCTGGCACCTCAGAGTTGGGTGCTAGAGAAGCAGGTTGGGCCACGTGGAGGTAGCGGAAATGGCCGCCTCACGCAGTAACCTTTCCTGCGTCTGAACACCGGAGTGAAGCGCCGGCAAGAGAACGAGGTGTGGAAAATGAAGGGCTTTTATAGGAGTAGCTTTCACGAGAATGGGAAGGGGGAGGAGTAACTATAGCACTCCAGGATAGGATGATAACTCTCGTGAGAATGGGAGCGGGGAGGAGTAACCAAAGCACTCCAAATATCGTAGGGAAATAGACAATGCCCTGAGGGCACAACATGGCAGAACAGGCACTCCGAGAATGTCCCAACTCTCGCGGGAACTAGCAATAGCCTGAGGGGACAACATGGCAGATGTGACTGCATCGGCACAATTTCCCAGCAGCCCCCCTGAAAAGCTAGAGGGCAACTTAGGGGCAAGGAGACAGCATAATGGTTCTGCAAATAGACTCTCATGCCTGAGGGTTGAAGGTTCAATCCACTCCCCCACCACCAGTGCCATAAGCCAGAACTGAGCAGTTCTGGGGGTGGGGGAGGGAGAGGGAGAGAGAGAGAGAGAGAGAGAGAGAGAGAGAGAGAGGGAGAGAGAGATGGAGATGGAGAGAAACTATAAGTTAGAAATGGAGTAGGGCTGGGGAGGTAGCTCACCTGAAGAGAAGCCTGCTATACCAAGTGCCAGGCCCAGGCTCAGCAAGCCAGCTGCCACACCCCCTGCACTGGAGGAAGCCTTGGCGCTGTGCAGTCTTTTTCTTTCTTCCTCTGTCAGGGAGCAATGAAGCTCCAATGATGGGGGGAGAAAAAGAGGAAAAAGGAAGAAAGGAAGAATGAGAGGGAGGGAGTAGGAAGGGGAGAAAAAGAGAGGAGAGGAGAGGAGAGGAGAGGAGAGGAGAGGAGAGGAGAGGAGAGAGGAGAGGAGGGGAGAATAAAATAAAATGTGTATCCTGGCAGTGAGGCAGGCAGGCAGGGACGAAGGCCTTGGGGATGCAGGAAAGAAAGTCAGCAGGTGGGCAGCAGCCTAGTCCTGGTTCTCCAGAACTGAGGTCAAAAGTGAAAATGGCTCTCCCTCTCCCTCTCCCTCTCCCTCTCCCTCTCCCTCTCCCTCTCCCTCTCTCTCCTGAGGCCTTGGATCTGTATGATTTCACTGCTCCATGTTAATAATTTTTCAGATACACAGAGAGAGAGAGAGAGAGAGAGAGAGACCACAGCACTGAAGCTACGCCTTAGCAATTCTATGTGCTGTGCTGGGGGGGACTTGAACCTGGGGTGCCCAGAAGGCAGAGCAGACACCCTCCAACTGAACTATATCACCAGCTCCTACACTTCTCAGTTTCTTTCTTTCTCTCTTTAATTTCTGTCCTCTCTCTCTCTCTCTTTACCAGAGCACTGCTCTGGTTCATAGTGGTGTGGGGAATTGAACCTGAGACTTTGGAGCCTCAGGCATGAGAGTCTCTTTGCATAACCAGTATGCTATCTACTTCCCCCTTCTCAGTTTCTTTGAGAACAAATGTATCAGATGCTTTGAATAATGAAAAGCTCCTCACCGTCTTGAATTGGACGTCTATGGACCTCTGCATAAAAGGTGTGAGGAGGGGCTTTCTCGGTAGCAGCCTTGGAAGTTGGAGTGTGTCCCACCCCACCCGCCCCGCCCCGCAGAGCAACCTTGGGAAGCCCGAGAGGAGCAGAGGGCTTGCCGGGACCCTGAACACACCCCCTGGCTCAACACAGATTCTTCCTGTCTACATTTCTTTTGAGGACAAAGGTTGTCAGGTGACTTGATTCTAATCTGGAATTTAACGCGTTGTAGAGGACTGAGCTGGGTCACCACCTCTGGGGTTTCACTGCTCACGGAGACACCTTCAGAGCTTCTCCCTCCCTCCTCTCTCCCCAAGGGCTGCTATCCCCTCTTGGGGAAAACTGAATCTAGCAGCGTATTGTTATATCAAGGGACAGCAAAGCTGTCATGACTGTGACTAAAGTCTATTTCTCCATCACGTGCACATCTGGTGGACAGTCCTGGGCTGGTATGGTGCTTTATGGGGCCAGAGATCCAGTTTCCTTGGAGCCTCTTCCACATACTGGAGAGATCAGAGGGCCAATTAACTGAGATAAGGAGTTAATACAAGTGTGGCCCAGGAGGTGGCGCAGTGGATAAAGCACCGACCTTTCAAGTTCAAGTCTGGCATCACACATGCTGGAGTGATGCTCTGGTTCTCTCTCTCCCCACTCCCTCTCCAGTCTACAAATGAATAAATAAAGCATTTTTCTTTTTACAGTTGATACAAGAAAACTGAACTTTTTTAAGTAAATTTTTTGAATATTTATTTTACTTATTCCCTTTTGTTGCCCTTGTTGTTTTATTGTTGTAATTATTATTGTCATTGTTGTTGGATAGGACAGAGAGAAATGGAGAGAGGAGGGGAATACAGAGAGGGGGAGAGAAAGACAGACAGCTGCAGACCTGCTTCACCGCTTGTAAAGCAACTCCCCTGCAGGTGAGGAGCCGGGGCTTGAACTGGGATCCTTATGCCGGTCCTTGTGATTTGCGCCACCTGCGCTTAACCCGCTGCACTACAGCTTGACTCCCAAGAATAGTGAACTTAACCAGGTGCAAACTAACCCAACCTGACAAGAGAGCGGCCTCATATCTCAAAGGAACATCTTAGTCTGAGGCTGGCTTCAGTGGGAGAGAATGTCTCTGTCATATAGTCATGTGGCTGAAGGTGGGGTCCTGTCACAAGGCTGTTTGTCTTTCTGGAAGAGATTCTGTCACAGGAATGAATCACTGGAGCCAAGTGGTCTGTAAAAGTTTGATTTTTTTTATTATTTACTTTAAAAAAATATTTATTTATTCCCTTTTGTTGCCCTTGTTGTTGTAGTTATTATTGTTGTTATTGATGTTGTCGTTGTTGGATAGGACAGAGAGAAATGGAGAGAGGAGGGGAAGACAGAAAGGGGGAGAGAAAAACAGACACCTGCAGACCTGCTTCACCGCCTGTGAAATGACTTCCCTGCAGGTGAGGAGCCAGGGGGCTCGAACCGGGATCCTTAAGCCAGTCCTTGCGCTTTGCACCACCTGCGCTTACCCGCTGCACTATTGCCGACTCTCCTATTATTTACTTTTTTTTTTTTTTTTTTTTTTTTTTACTGGAGCACTTATCAGCTCTAGCTAATAGTGGTGCAGGGGATTGAACCTAGGACTTCAAAGCCTCAAGTATGAGAGTCTCTTTGCATAACCATTATGCTATCTACCTCCGAAAGTCTGAGACAGAATCATTAAACAATACCTTCTCCATGAGATCTACATAACAAGTCCATGTTTTCTGTCTTTAAAAAAATATTTGGATTGATTTATTATTGGATAGAGACAGAGAGAAATTGAGAGGGAGGAGAATATGGATATGAGTGGGGGGAGAGACACCTGTAGCACAATTTCACCACTGGTGAAACTTTCCCCCTGCAGGTGGAGACCAGGGGCTTGAACCCGGGTCCCTGTGCACTGTAATGTGTGCGCTCAACCAGGTGCACCAGGCCACCGCCTGGCCCCTATGTTTTCCCTGAGGTATGTGTGACCGGCTTCTGGTTTAAGATTTCTTTAAAGAATCAGGTATGGCGCTGGGCACTGCTCTGCCCTAACATTTGCAATGTCAGGTTTCGAACTTGGGCCTTCACACACCCGAGAAGCCGGGTTCTTGCGCTCTGTCCACTGAGTCACCTCTCCGGTGGCTAAACCACTCTTCAACTTGTGCTTTTTTTTTTTTTTTTTTTTTTTTTTACTTAAAAGCAGATTTTGGAAAAAGGACTCCATTTTAAAAATATCTGACATCCCAGAGGGGAGAATTCTCATGTTTATTCCATTTACTTCCTGGTAACATGTAGACACGCCTCCTTGGTCAACGGAGAAAATGCTTCCACAGAGTGAAATCACTGAAGCAGAATTCCCGAGCTAAAGGATAGGTGCATTAAGCCTTTCTTGGGGCCAGGTGGTCGCACGCCTGGTAGAGCACACACATACTACCATGAACAAGGACCTGGCTTCAAGCCTCTAATCTCTTTTTTTCCTTCCTTCCTTCCTTCCTTCCTTCCTTCCTTCCTTCCTTCCTTCCTTTCTTCCTTCCTTTCTTTCTTTCTCTCTTTCTTTCTTTTTCTGTCCCCTGGGTTATTGCTGGGGCTCTGTGCCTGCACTACGAATCCACTGCACCTGGAGGCTATTTTTTCCCTTTTGTTGCCCTTGCTGTTTATCACTGTTATTGTTATTATTGTTGTTGCTCTTGCTGTCATTGTTGCTGGATGGGACAGAGAGAAATGGAGAGAGGAGGGGAAGACAGAGAGGAGAAAGAGAAAGATAGACACCTGCAGACCTGCTTCACCGCCTGTGAAGTGACCCCCCTGCAGGTGGGGAGCCGGGGGCTTGAACTGGGATCCTCACGCCGGTCGGAGCTCTTTGCACCATGTTCGCTTAACTTGCTGCGCTACCGCCAGGCCCCCTGTCTCTTCCCTTCTATCTCCCTCTTCCCTATGGGTTTCTTTTCTTTTTTTATGCTTTTTTTTTTCTTTTAGTATTTTTATTTATTTATTATTAAATAGAGACAGAGAAAAATTGAGAGGGGAGGGGAAGATAGAGAGGGAGAGAAACAGAGTCTCCACCTGCTTCACCACTTGTGAAACTTTCCCTCTGCAGGTGGAGACTTGGGGGCTTGAACCTGGGTCCTTGTGCACTGAAGTGTGTGTGCTTACCCAGCTGCGCCACCTCCTGGCCCTTTACGCTGATTTTGAAAGCGTTCTCAAAAGCGAAGCTACTAAAAAAAACATACTCCTATTTTGTAATCCAGTTGGAGAGATGAGAGAAACATAAAACATGGTTTTAAGTTAAAGAAAATATTTTTTGACAACAGGTAAAGGCAAACTAGTTGATCTGCCCCTAGTTTCAAATGAGTCGCACCAGAAAAAAATTATATTCCTGTTTGGGAGAAGCGTTTATGTTTGTTGTTGTTGTTGTTGTTGTTGTTGTTTTGTCGTTTTGCCTCCAGGATTATTGCTGGGGCTTGGAGCCAGCACTGTGAATCCACTGCTTCTGGAGGCCATTTTTTCCCATTTTATTGGACAGGGCAGAGAGAAACTGAGAGAAGAGGGAGACTGGGACCCTTCTGCCAGTCCTCGTGCTTTGTACTATGTGCACTACCGCCCAGTCCCTAGAAGTATTTGTAGTTGCTTAATGTGGTAAGGGAGAGATGCTTAGCTAAGACAGCTCTTAAAAGAGATTCTGTGAGGAGTCGGGCGGTAGTGCAGTGGCTTAAGTGCACGTGGTACAAAGTGCAAGGACCGGTGTAAGGATCCCGTTTTGAGCTCCTGGCTCCCCACCTGCAGATGAGTCGCTTCACAGGTGGTAAAGTAGGTCTCAGGTGTCTACCTTTCTCCCCCTATCTCTGTCTTCCCCTCCTCTCTCCATTTCTCTCTGTCCTATCCAACAACAATGACATCAATAACTACAACAATAAGACAAATGCAATGAAAGGGAAAATAAATATTTTAAAAAACTTAAAAAAAAGAGATTATGTGATAAAAGAAATTTGGGTGGCAACAGGAGTCAACTACTTTTTTTTAAATTAATCATTTTTTACAGATTACATGATGAGAGAGAGAAGTTTTACACCAGTCTATGCAAGATCTCATGCATGTAAATCCTTGGCTCTACCATTGAGTCAGCAACCACAGAGTGTCAACTGTTTTGTCTGTAGCATCTTATAGTGGCATGATATGACTTACTGAATGCTGGCTGGAGAGTGAGAGAGGAGAGTGGCAGAATAGCTTAGGAAAAAAAAAAAAAGTCTACTCAGAAAGGAGACTCAGATGGCTGGCTTTGGCTTCAGCCATAATGACTTGTCTAGCCAGGCCATGAAGCTTGGAATTTCCATCTGGGAAAGGCAAGGTCAGGAGGGTTCTATCCCAGATCTTGGACCAGCTCTCCCTGTTGGGGTACTGGGATTTTATCTTTCCTCTTCCCATTCCCATGTCTATCAGTCTTCACCTCTCTGCCTTCCAAAGTCACCACAGACTGAAATTCTCTCTCTTCTTCCCTCAGACATTTTTGAGTACTTACTGTCTTCTTAAAAATTATCTTTATTGGGGCCAGGCAGTGGTGCACCTGGTTAAGTGCACACATTACAGTGTGCAAGGATCTGGGTTCAAGTCCCTGGTCCCCACCTGCAGGGGGAACACTTCACGAGTGGTGAAGCAGGTCTGCAGGTGTCTCTTTGTCTCTCTTCCGAACTATTTCCATCTACCCTCATAATTTCTGTCTCTGTTCAAAATAAATAAGTAAAGATTTAAAAAAATTAATTATCTTTATTAAAAAATTATCTTTATTTATTTATTGGATAGAGACAGCCAGAAGTCGAAAGGGAAGGGGGCCTCTAGAGTACTTACTATCTATGTTATCTCTGAGTAATAAATTATGTGCAATCTTTAATATATTCTTTCTTTCTTTCTTTCTTTCTTTCTTTCTTTTTTACCTCCAGGGTTATTGCTGGGGCTCGGTGCCTGCACTATGAATCCACTGCCCCTGGAGGCTATTCCCCCCCCTTTTGTTGCCCTTGTTGTTTATCATTGTTGTTATTGTTGTTGTTGTTATTGCTGTCATTGTTTTGGATAGAACAGAGAGAAGTTGAGAGAGGAGGGAAAGACAGACACCTGCAGATCTGCTTTACTGCTTGTGAAGTGACCCCCCTGCAGGTGGGGAGCTGGGGGCTGGAACCAGGATCCTTACTCTGGTCCTTGCATCTCGTGCCATGAGTGCTTAACCTGCTGCACTACCACCCAGCCCCCTAATATATTCTTTTAAAAAATTATTGTTATGTATTGGATAGAGGTAGCTAGAAATTGAGAAGAAAGGAAAGACAAAGATGGAGAGAGACAGAAATGGAGAGAGCAAGGTAGAGAGGGAGAGAGACACCAGGAGACCTGCTTCGCCACTAGAGAAGCTCCCCCTGCAGGTGGGGACGGGGGTGAGGTCTGGGCCCTGTGCACTGTAACACCTGCGCTCAAGCAGGTGCACTACCACCCAGCCCCTCTTCTGCCAGTTAATTTTTGTGTGTCAGATTTGAATGGGCCAAAAGTTTCCTGGATCCTTGGCCAAACATTTTCTTGTTTTAATGTTTCTGTGGGTGTATTTTTGAATGGAACTAACAGCTGAATAGGTAGATTGAATAAAGAAGCGTTCCCTCCTTAATATGAATGAGCCTTATCCCATCAGTTTGAATATAACAAAAAAGACAGACCCTGGACTGGGGTGGCGACTCACCTGGTGGACCATGATGCTACTGTACTCAAGGCCTCAGGTTCAAGTCTCTGGGCTTCACCTGTGTGTGTGTGGGGGGGGTGGTCTGGCATTGTAAGTGCTGGAGCCATGATGCATGTGTCTTTTTTTTTTTAATTTATTTTTTATTTAAGAAATGATAAATTAACAAAACCAATAGGGTAGGAGGGGTACAACTCCACACAATTCCCACCACCCGATCTCCATATCCCCTCCCCTCCCCTGATAGCTTTCCCATTCTCTAGCCCTCTGGGAGCATGGCCCCAGGGTCGCACGGATGCATGTGTCTTGCAAGCTTCTCTCTGGCTCCCTCTGTCTGTCTCTTTATGTAAATAAAAAGGGTGACCCAATCCTAAGTAGGAGAAAATTCTTTCCTGCTTATGACCTTCCAACATCCCTATGGATTTCTTTGTCTGTATCCAATAAGTAAAAAAAAAAAAAAAAAAAAAAAAAATTAAACAATTGAAAACAATTATGAGGAAGAGGAGAATCGAGAGAACCAGACCATCACTTTGGCACACGCACCAAAGGGGACTGAACTCAGGATCATGGTTTGCTATTTTAAAAATGATCTCAATTGGGAGTCGTGCGGTAGCACAGCGGGTTAAGCGCACGTGGCGCAAAGCACAAGGACTGGTATAAAGATGCACAAGAACTGGTATAAAGGTCCCGGTTCGAGCCCCCGGCTCCCCACCTGCAGGGGAGTCACTTTACAGGCGGTGAAGCAGGTCTGCAGGTGTCTCTCTTTCTCTCCCTCTCTCTGTCTTCCCCTCCTCTCTCCATTTCTCTCTGTCCTATCTAACAATGATGGCATCAATAACAACAACAATAACTACAATAACAATAAAAAGACAACAAAGGCAACAAAAGGGAAAATAAATAAGTTAAATTAAAAAAATTGTCTTAATTATGTTTATTTATTTGATAGAGACAGCCAGAAATCGAAAGGAAATGGGGGGGGGAATAGAGAGGAAGAGAAACAGAGAGATATCTGCAGCACAGCTTTCCTGCTTTTGAAGCCCCCACCCACCCCCCTGTAGTTGGGAACTTGGGGCTTGAACCAGGTGCAGCACTGCCGGACCCCAGGACCTCAGAGTTTTAGATCCAGTGCTCTATAGCTACTGTGCCAGCCCCTGGGGCTGTAGTCTTTTTTTTTTTCTTCCTCCAGGGTTATTTCTGGGGCTCAGTGCCTGCACCATGAATCCACTGCTCCTGGAGGCCATTTTTTCCCCATTTTTGTTGTCCTTGTTGTTGTAGCCCCATTGTGGTTATTATTGTTGTTGATGATGTCGTTCGTTGTTGGATAGGACAGAGAGAAATGAAGAGAGGAGGGGAAGACAGAGAGAGGGAGAGAAAGACAGACACCTGCAGACCTGCTTCACCGCCAGTGAAGCGACTCCCCTGCAGGCTAGCCCCCCCCCCCCCGCCCGCCCAGGGCTGTAGTCTGGATGCCCACTGGTCCAGAGAATGCCTATGCTTGTCTAGGTGTCTTGCTCCTCCTGAGAGGCCAGCCTGTCTGAGGAGATTAGCCTAGGCAGCCAGCCAGGCAATCCCCGTCCTCTGAGGGAGCTGCCATCTTGGGCTTCACGTCCAGGGGAGAAGGTCATTGGGCACCAGTTCTCCTGCCCACCATGAACAGTGTCAAAGTGTCAAGGCCTTTTTTTTGTTTTGTTTTTAGAATGAGGTGACTGCCAGGAGTCAGGAGCAGGTGGGACTTGTCACACAGCTACAGGTGGCAGGCCCCCTGGGAGCAGAGTACCTTGCTCCCTCTTGGCTTAGAGGATGAATAAGGGGCTTTGCTCTCTACCGAAAACTGATGCAGGGCCAGGCAGATAGCATAATGATGAGACAAAAAGACTTTCATGCCCAAGGCACCAAAGGTCCCAGGTTCAACTCTCAGTAACACCATAAGCCAGAACTGAGCAGTAGTCTGGTAAAGAGAGAGAGGGAAGGAAGGAAGGAAGGAAGGAAGGAAGGAAGGAAGGAAGGAAGGAAGGGTGGAGGGACGGGCCAGCAGGTGGTGCACCTGGTAAAGCACACAGATCACAGTGCTTAAAGACCCAGGTTCAGTGGTCTGGGAGGTGGCACAGTGGATGGGATTGTTGGATTCTCAACCATGAGGTCCGGAGTTCGATCCCAGGCACACATGTACCAGAGTGATGTCTGGTTTTTACTCTCCTCCGATCTTTCTCATGAATAAATAAATACATTCTTAAAAAAAAAAAAGAAAAAAGATCCAGGTTCAAAATCCCTGATCCCCACCTGCAGAGCAGAGGTTTCAGGAGGGATGAAAACAGTGCTGCAGATAGCTATCTTCCCCCCCCCTTTCACTCTGTCTCTATCCAAAATAAATAAGTAAAAACAAACAAACAAAAACTATTCAAAAAAGAAAGAAGGAGAGAAAAGTGATGGAAACACCCGACTTGTGCTGTTTAAAGTGGGGTCCCAGGCTTCCCACTTTGTGGGTGCGGGCAGGAAGCCGTGGGAACTGTGCTGAGGCGGAGGCGGAGGCGGAGGACAGGGGTCCCCAGTCCCCCGGTTGCCCTGGCACAGCCTGGGAGCCCGGCACACCTGGAGGGCGCTGCAGGGTGGCGAGCTGCCCTCCCGCCTGCTCTGGGTCCCCGTTCTCCAATTTGGGGCGAAAGGGGGTGCAGGAGACCTACCGCCACCACCGGCAGCCGGTAGCGGGGAGACCGTAATGTCAGCAGTCACCAGCCGGGGCGCCCCGTCGGCGAGCAGGACGAAGGCACCCTCCCGCCCAGAAGCCTCCGAGGGGCGGGGCCCCCGATGGGGCGTGTCCACGGGGCGTGTCCTGGCTTGAGACCGAGCGAATCGAAGGCGGGGCTTCCGAGGGGCGGGACCGGGACCTGGCTATCGGGGGCGGGGCCTCCGTAGGGGCGTGGCCTGGACGGGGACCTGGCGGGGCGGGGCGGGGCCTACGAGGGGCGGGCCCCAGAGGGGGCGGGGCCGCGACTGAGACCTGGCGTGCCGGGGGCTGCGGGCCAGTTTTTGCAGCGGCTGCGGGCCTGCGAGTTTATTCTAAGGCGGAGCTCGGCCGGAGAGGCGCAGCGGGAGCCAGCGGCGGAGAGCGGGCTGCAGCGGGCCGACCCCGCGGCCCTCGCCTGGGACAGCAGCATCCGAGGAAGCCGAGCGCAGCGCCCCCGGAGCCCCGCGCCGCCCGTGCACCCCGCCCGCCGCTCCCGCAGCATGAGGCGCGGGGCGCCCTGGCTCTGGCTGTGCCTCTGCGCGCTGGCGCTGCGCCTGCCGGTGAGTGCGCCCCGGGCCGGGCGGGAGGGGCGCGGGCCTGGGGGGAGGCGGCACGTGGAGGGGGAGGGGGAGGCGGGGCCGCTGCCCGCACTGCCCGCACTGCCCGCGCTGCCCGCGCTGCCCGCACTGCCCGCCGAGCCGGGTCCGGCAGCCGCGCTGCCCGCGGGCTCCTCGCCGTCGGGGGGCGGGGCGCCTCAGGGATACAAAACGGCTGCACACGCGGCCCCCGCTGCTGACCCGGGGGGGGCGCCACTCTGCAGGGGACCCCGACTCCAAGCCCCCGCGCCCGCGGCAGGTCGGGGCGCCGGGAGTTCCGGGAAGTTGGCCCCGGACACCGGAGCCCCGCGGGCGGCCGACTCGCGGGCCGCTCGGAAGTTGCGGGGCGGGCGGCGGCCTCCCCTCCCCCGGCCTGGCTTTGTGCTGGAGCCGCGCGGAGGGAAGGCGGGTCCCTCGGCCCGCCCAGCGCAGCTTTGGGGAGGGGGGTGCGAGGAGGGGAGGGACGAACCTGGGAGCCCCCGGGGCTGGGAAGGGGCTGGGGTGGGGGGTGAGGGGGTCCCAGCATCCACCTCCGGCCAGGGCTGGGTGTCCTCGGAAGAGCAGCCTGGCCCACAAAGAGCATCCCGAGGGGGGGTCCCCAGAAAGTGATCTCCCGCGCCGGCCGGCCGCTAGCCCGCCTTCCCCAACGGGGGCGCTTTGTTCTCGCCCCGTCACCCTCTGCCGGGATCCGCCCGCCGCCCCCGGCCTGGCCCGGGACCTGGGCAGCCGCCCCCCGCCGGGCACCGGGGTCCTGGGCACCTCGCGGGCTGCAGGGGAGGGGAGGTGCGGAGCGAGGGGGTCTCCCCTCCCGGAAGTGGCGGTCTCCCCCCCCCCTTTCTCTCTCTCCCCACATCTGGACCGCTGGCTTCCCAGCCGGCCGAGAAACACGTGGGCCCGCTGCTCATGTGGCATCTCCCAGGCTCAGACTCCCTGCAAGTCTGTCCTTCTGATTCCGAGTCTGCGGGGGCGGGGGTGCTTTTTCAGGGTCTGGCTCCCTTGAAGGATCCCTTCCTTCTGCCCTCAAACCCCTCTCCTCCCCTCCCCAAACGGTACCAATTCCTTCCAGCTTCCCTGGGAACTCTTGTGCGTGATTGAAAGCATTTTTTTTGGGGGGGGGGATTTATTCAGGAGAGAGTTCCAGATGCCTCTTGACTTGTTGGTGAGTGGGAGTGTAGGCATGTGTGTTTGTGTGGGAGGCTTTGTTTGGGGGGAGCCCCTGGGTTGGAGAGGACTTCCCAGCTAGGTCTTGGCTGAGCAGCTGGATTTCAGGTTCAATAAGTTGGCATCTGGCTTCTCCTTGGTTCTTTATTGTTGGTGAGAAGGGCATAGCTGGGGGTGTTTGACTTACTCCGAGCCTTGCTGGCCTTCTCCCCAGGGGAGCCCCGCTCTCTCCAGGCCCAGGATGGGATCCTCACAGGGACCCCCTCTTAGGGTCTCTGCCTACTTCCCCACCAATGCCAGGAGGAATGGTGACATTGGCTGGGTTCTGTGCCCACTTTGAGTGAGGCTATCATAGCTCTGATTTTAGAACCCAGAGCACCCCTTCACCTCAGAGAAGTGAATGGGGTTTGAGATCCTCCCTGTACCTCATCTCCCAGCTCTCTGTGGGTAGGAGCAGAGGCTGCACGAGGAGATTTTTTTATATCTTTGAGAAACTTTTGACATATGTGGAAACAGTCCTATGCCCCCCCCTCCCAGTGCACTCCCCTCTTAGGGCAGTTGAGTCTCCAGGTGGGGGGAGCAGGAGAAAAGGAATGGTGGGAAGCTCATTAGGGCTTCTAGTCAGGGAAGGCTCCCTGGAGGTGTTGACTGAACTGAGCCTTTAAAGTCCTAAACTTTGGAGTCATACTGTGACTTTGGAATATAGATTTTTTTTTTTCTTTCCTATCAACTTGATTTCCCAATCCTGCCTGCTGCCTCTTAACTGTGGGTGTCTGTCCATGGTTGCTTCCAAGTAGGGGTGTGTGTGTGAAGGACCTTTCCAGAGCCTTCCTCTACCCCTTTGGCAAAGGAAATAAGGCCATGGGGTTTGTTTAAGAGTCTGGCTGCCTCCCAGGACTCAAATTTGGCCCCAGTGGGAAGCAGGTCAGAACCCCCCCCCCTCCTGCCGGGGACTCTGGCCAGGTAGGGTGTGATCCTGGCTGCCTGGCTCTGAATGGGCAGAACCAGGCTGCCAGGGCAGGAGCTACCCCTGCCACTCCCAGGAGAGAACAGGTTTGTCTAAAAAGGTTTCTCCTGTGCGTGTCTGTGTCTGAGTGTGTGTGTCCGTCTGTCTGTCTTGTGGTCTTTTGTTTCTGCCGGGGTAAGGGCAAGAATCATAGCCCTGGCTCACTAGAGACCCTATGTGCTGTCCTTCCCCACCCGCTTTCTCTCTCCTCTTTCTTGAAAGGCATGAAATCCCTTTTTGCCTTAATTATGGGGGCTAGTAGAGACATTTCCCGGGGCCTGGCGGAGTGGGTGGGGGCGGGAAGGCACTGACTGCTCCCAGCCTTCCAGGGTGATGTCACTCCTGGCTGGGGCTTGGCGGGGAGGGTGGGGCCGCTCGACTGCCGGCTACCTGTGGCTGGTAGCGGGTTCCAGTAAAACCTCGTTAACCCAGATGGGTGCTGGAGAGCCAGCTGGCACCGAGGCAGCCCTGGAAAGAATGAGTGCAAAGCTTGAGCCTGAAGGATAGTTGCACAGCTGAATCTTCTTTCTGTGGCCTCAGAACTTGGGATCCCCTGAGTACCCAGCCTGGGTACTCCGGCTTCCCCAGGGCACCAGGAATCCTTACTACCTTCCTCGGTGCTTTTTTTTCTCTTTTTTTTTTTGGGGGTGTGTGTGTGTGGGGGGGGGCATCACATTCTCTGTTATGTTCCTTTCCTAATAAAAGAATTCTGAGTGCACTTAAGTCCTGAGGTTCCCTCCTGGGTTGACTGAGCTGCTTGGAGCATCCCAGCCCGGCACCCCTATGCTGCCCGGGTTTGAATTCTGAATTGTCCTTGTGCCTCTTGTCTCCTCATCTGAGAGCAGCCAGGAGTGGTTTCTGGGTGCTCTTGTCAGAGTACCTTTCTTTCCGCTCTAGTTCTAGCTGATGCTTGCGACAGACAGCACCAGGGTTCGATGTAGGTGTGTTCAGATTCATTCCCGGGACACATGCCAATTTAGGGGCTCCCCTGTGAGTTTCTCAGGACTATCAGACAGGGCCTCCCTCCATGCACAGATGTGGACAGATGTTCTTTAACATTATTTATTTTAGATAGAGACAGAAGTTGAGAGGAAATGGGGGAGAGAAAAAGAGGCGCCTGCTTCACTGCTTATGAAGCTTTCCCCCTGCAGGTGGCAACTGGGGGGCTTGAGCCCAGGACCTTACACACTGTAATGTGTGTGCTCCACTGCCTGGCACCCCCCCTCTTCTTTATTTCTGTGAGAGAAGGCCAGAGCACTACTCAGCTCAGGCACATGTGGTCCTGGGGATTGAACATGGCACCTTGTGCTTCTGTAGCCACTTGACTGTGAACAAGTGTTCATGACCTCTTGGCGTAGCTCCTGAGAACCCCATGTTCCTCCAGGGCCACCCCTCTGCCTCACGACTGGAGCTGAAAGGGGATTCCAGTCACCTAGGCCTCCCCTGTCCCAGTCCCCTCTCTGTCCACTGTTTGCCTTCACTTTGGATTGGGGCGCACCGGTCCCAGCACACTCACACATATTGGCAGGCCCCCGGAACAGCTCTGGATTAGGTACACAGCCCCAGGATGGAGTTTCAACCCTTCTCCTAGATCCCACGTAATCCCGGGGTAAGTCACTTGGCCGCGGAGCGGACATGGACCTGTCTCCCACGGTGCCCTCATTCCGTCACCTGCACACTCCTTGCCTACCTCAGGGGTACGCCCCAGGAACGTTTGCTGTTGGTGCAGTCAGAGCTCCCTTGAATCTCAGACCCTCCTGAAGTGCCAGGTGCTCTGCGTGCCTCTCTATTCCACTCTCCTCCCATCCCTAGCTCTCACCTTGGCTGTGTGGACCTGTCCCCACGGTGTGGGTGAGCCCCCCAGGCACTTCTATAGGTGCCTTAAAAAGTGTTTGTGTGAGTGGGGGAGGGCTGGTTAAATCCTGGAGGGAGTCGGGCGGTAGCGCAGTGGGTTAAGCGCAGGTGGCGCAAAGCACAAGGACTGGCATTAAGGATCCCGGTTCGAGCCCCCGGCTCCCCACCTGCAGGGGAGTCGCTTCACAGGTGGTGAAGCGGGTCTGCAGGTGTCTTTCTCTCCCCCTCTCTGTCTTCCTCTCCTCTCTCCACTTCTTTCTGTCCTATCCAACAATGATGACATCAATAACAACAATAATAGCTACAACAATAAAATAACAAGGGCAACAATAGGAAATAAATAAATAAATATTTTTTTAAAAAAGCACTTTCCTGGATAGAGTGCAACCCAGGTTCGAGCCCAGCCCCCAGCACACCGGAGGAAGTTTCCATGCTGTAGTCCTGTCACTTTCTCTGTGACTTGCTCTGTTTCTATCTTTAAAAAAATGGCAGGAGGATCAGGCTGTAGCGCAGCGGGTTAAGCGCACATGGTGCAAAGCGCAAGGAGTGGCATAAGGATCCCGGTTCAAGCCCCCGCCTCCCTACCTGCAGGGGGTTTGCCTCACAAGTGGTGAAGCAGGTCTGCAGGTGTCTATCTTTCTTTCCCTTTCTCTGTCTACCTCTCCTCTCTCCATTTCTCTCTGTTCTAACAACAACATCAGTAACAATATCAATAATCCCAACAACATAAAACAACAAGGACAACAAAAGGGGAAAAAATAGCCCCCAGGAGCTGTGGATTAATGAATGGTGCAGGCACTGAGCCCCAGCAGTGACCCTGGAGGCCAAAAAAAAAAAAATGGTAAGAGATGGGCGGGAGCTGCTGGGGAATCGAACTTAGAGCCTCACACACAGAAGCAGGTGGGCCCCCCCGGACCCATTTGCGTGTGCCCAGTGCCAAGTGTCCCCCGAGAAGCCCATGTGTGTGTGTGGGGGGTGGTGGGACCTTGCAAGGCCCTGGTCGTGTTGGAGCACCCCGTAATGCATGTGTTCAGGGGGGCTGGCAGTGCTGCTGGGGGCGTGGTTAAGACATATCTCTGGGCCAGCCTTGAGCCATGCGGTTCCTGGACAGGACTGGGGGTCACCTACTGGCCACTCAGTGGAAGCTTGGCTCCGGAGGCTGGGGTGGGGGTGGGGCACAGCGGGGCAGGTGGGGGGCATGCCCTCACAGTAAACACACGTGTCTGGCTCCACGTGAAGCAACCTCATGGGGACCCTCCTCCTTGCTGCCAGAGCAGTGGCCGGCCTGTGCTGTCTTTGATTTTATATATGAATGTCATTAAAAATTAATGCCATTTTTTATCGCCATCGGGTTATTGCTGGGGTTCGGCGCCTACACAATGAATCCACTGCTCCTGATGGCCATTTCCTCTCTTTCTTTCTTTTTTTTAAATCTTTCTTTTTTGGATGGAGAGAGTCAGAAATTGAGAGGGAAGGGGTGATAGAGAGGAAGAGAGACAGAGAAACACCTGCAGCCCTGCTTCACCACTTGTGAAGCTTTCCCCCTGCAGGTGGGGACCAGGGGATTGAACCTGGGTCCTTGTGCACTGTAATGTGAGCGCTCAATGAGGTGCATCACCACCTGACCCCTTCTCTCTCTTTTTCTTTTTCTCTTTCTCTTTCTCTTTTTCTTTTTCTCTTCTTTTCTTTTCTTTCCGCCTCCAGGGTTATTGCTGGGGCTCAGTACCTGCACCATGAATCCACTGCTCCTGGAGGCCATTTTTTTTTTTCCCTTGTGTTGCCCTTGTTGTTGTAGCCTTGTTGTGGTTATTATTGTTGTTGTTGTTGTCATTGTTGGATAGGACAGAGAGAAATGGAGAGAGGAGGGGAAGACAGAGACAGGGAGAGAAAGACAGACACCTGCAGACCTGCTTCACCGCCTGTGAAGCGACTCCCCTGCAGGTGGGGAGCCAGGGGCTCGAACCGGGATCCTTTCGATTTGCACCACATGTGCTTAGCCCGCTGCGCTATCGCCCGACCCCCTATTTTCTTTTTCTTCCTTTTACATAGCAGGGCAGGGAAGCTGAGATGGAAGGACAAGATAGAGAGGGAAAGAGAAAAAGATGCCTGCAGCATTGTTTCACTGCGTGTGAAGTTCCCTGCTGCAGGCAGGGGCCAGGGGCTTGAACCCTGGTGCTTGTGTACAGAAATTCTGTGCTCCATGGAGTGACCAGCTCCCTGCACTGTCTTTAAGCTTGGTCAGTGGGAGACGGGTGAGATAGCTCAGTTAGACAGTGTGTTGCTCTATCATGTATAGGACCCAGGCTCAAGCCTGGACCCCGCTGCATTGAAGAAAGCTTTGGTGGTGTGCAAATGCTCTCTGTCTCTCCTCTCTCTCCGTAATGATAATAAAAAAGGCTGGCGGCAGCCCTGGGGGATGGGCTCTTTGGCCCCTGTGGGGTGATCAGAACCCAGATCTCCTGACTCCCATGCTCAGTGCCCCCTCTGGGTCCCTTGAGGGGTGTCCTGCCCTGGAACCCTGGCAGTCTCCAGGACGGGCTGCTTCCCCCTCCTTTGCGACAGCCGGTCTGGGAGCCAGTGGCAGGGCCGCGGCCTCCCTCTGCAGAGGGGGCTGAGGATTAAGGGAGTCTGTGGAAACTGGGCTCCTGGCGCCAGGATCCTGCCCCCCTGGATGCAGTCACTTCCCTCAGCTGTCCCAGCAGGCCTCAGAGGGAAGCGCGTGTGCTTTCTGGAACCGTGCTTGAGCAGGCAGGCCACCGGTGTCATGCCAGGGCCACGTTTGGGGTGTTGCTTCCAGCTCTAGGTGGGTAAGGGAAGCCCCTCTCAGCCCCCTGCCTGGTGTTCCTGCCTGTCTGTCCTCATGGGCTGATACTGGGTGAGGAGTTGGTTCTGGCCATCCCAGAAAGTCTGATGCCTGATGTGCTGACGGAGGACATGGGGGTGGAGGCAGCCTTGGAAGAGAAGGGAGGTGGGCGGCCTTGGGGTGGGGGGACCCTTGGAGTCAGGGGAAGGCAGGCAGTAGCCAGGGATCCCAGAAGGATCCCAGCCTCAGTCATGGTCTAGGGCCTCCAGATGTGGCTTCTCTGGCCCTTGGAGCCCCTTAGAGGTGAGAGAGGGGCTCTCTTTCCGGCTGGTGTCTCCTGCCTGGGTTTATAGCTCTGTGGGCTGCTAATTATCTGGGAAGCTGCCCTCTGGCTCTCAGCCCTGGGAAAAACTCCTCTTCCCAGTGACTCACCTGAGGGCTGCAGAGCTGCAGTTGCAAAAGGCTGTGTGCGTGTGCGTGTGCGTGTGCGTGTGTGTGTGTGTGTGTACGTGCACGTGCGTGTGTGTGCGTGTCCCTAGGACTGTACTTACAGATGACCTTTCCTGGGTGGAAAGGGGAGAGGGAGAGAAGAAAAGAGACAGACCCCATTCGTGAAGCTTTCCCCCTGCATGTGGGAACCAGGGGCTTGAACCTGGGTCCTTGTGTACTATAATGTGTGCACTTAACCAGGTGTGCCACTGCCTGCCCCCTTCCGTCTACTTTCTCCTTCTCAGCAATAGGAAGCTGCCTTCCTCTTCCTTCCCCCTCTCCTTTTTTCTTTCGGTATTTAATTTATTCATTGGATAGAGGAAGAGAAAAAAGAGAAAGGGAGATAGGTAGGTAAATAGATAGATAGATAGATAGATAGATAGATAGATAGATAGATAGATAGATAGATAAGACACCTACAACCTTGCTTCACCTCTTGTGAAGCCTCCCTCCCCCCCGGCAAGTGGGGAACAAGGGTTTTCTTTTCTTTTCTTTTTTTGGGGGGGGGGCCTAGGGCTTGAATCCTTGTGCATTTTAGCATATGCTCTTTACTGGGTACCCCTGCCTCTGTCGTTCCTCCTTCTGACAAAGCCCTGTCTCTCTCCAGCCCTCCCTCCAACCCCCAGACCAGGCTTAGGAAGCTGGAAGGTTATTCCCACAGGGGAGGGCAGCTGGGTCCCCCCTCATCTTTCCTGATCTTTTTTTCCTGATCTTTCCAGCTTTTTTTTTTTTTTTTTTTTTTTACCAGCACAGTGTGTATGTGGTGTGGATGGGCCATATTCGATCTCTCTCTCTCTCTCTCTCTCTCTATCCCAGATCACTGCTCAGCTCTGGCTTATGCTGCTGGTGCTGGGGACTGAACCTAGAACTTTGGAGCCTAAGGGATGAAAGTCTCTTTACATAACCATTATGCTGTCTCCCTTGCTCCTGGATGGTTCATTCTCCCCTGCACCTCTGCCCTCTGGAACTGATTAAGCACACAGTCAGCCTCTTAGCTCTGATGGCCTTGTGGTTCCAGGGAGGCCCATGGGAAAGTGGAGGGATTTGGCAGAAGCTCAGGGACCCCACAGTTTTTCCTTCCAGGTCCTTGAGGGGAACACTCATGCCTGTCAGGGTGGAAATCAGGGCAAGCTGCTTGGAGGAGGCACACTCAGCCCAGTGTGGGAGGTGCACAGAGGCCCTCAGGCTGGGCCAGGGGGCCAGGATGTTCTCTGCACACGCCCAGGCGTCCTGGCCGCCAGCAGCGGAAGGTACTCCGGGCAGGTCGGGGCAGGGGGAAGGCGGGTGTGTTTATCGCTGTCCCCATCAGCTGAGTCACAGGGCCTCCCTCCTCGAAGAGCCGGCTCTGACTGACCGCGAGTCCCACTACGTGCCCGCACCTGGCCTGCACCCGCTTTCCTGGCTAGCCGCTCTGTGTAAAACCCCCCCCCCCCCGCCGCCCCAACCTCAGCAGAGCCGGCAGGGGCCTGATGGCCGGGCATCTGAGTGCTGTGACCCTGGGTGGCCACTTCAGGGCCTGCAGGGCCGGTGTCTCAGAGCCTGGGGCAGATGGGGGGCACTCTCGGGCTGGGAGTGCACGGAAGACTCAGTCATGACCGGAACCAGGCAGGAGGGACAGATCAGGGGGACAAAGGCAGAAGGGGGTCTCTGATGGGGCTCTGGCGGCTGCACCACTGGTCTGGAGTGGGGGGTTGCTGAGGGGACCGGCTTCCACCTGGTGCCTGAAGCCTACAGGACACCCCCTCTCCCCCACCGCCTGGGAACCCCTCAGGGCCTTGGTCCCCTTTTGGGAAAGGTTCTGAAAGGCTCTGCACTCAGGTTTGGGCTCGCAGGGCCCCGGGCGGGTGGCAGGGTGTACCGGGAGCCTTGTGGAGGCTGATGTCACTCTGGTGACTCCCCAGCACAAGGGTGGGGTGCTGCTATCAGTGGGGACCGTGTCCCCAGCATGGACTGTACCCCTGTTCCCTTCCCCCTGACTGTTGGCTTTGCCCCTCTCTCCTCACAGGCACTGGGGGGGCTTTGCACACATGGTGGGGGTCCCCTTGGGGAGAGCTGTGCAGAAGCGGCGCACAGCACAGACTGGCATCCGGACTTCACCCTGCCTTTTTCTCTACACTTTCCTCGAAGCCTCAGTTTCCCTCTGAGTGTGAGGGTTAGGCCTGAGAGATGAGCCCTGGAAATTAATCACCTCTGAGGCCACCAGGAGCTTCTCCCTCTTCTGGACCCATGGAGCAATTTAGGGGGTTTTCCCGGGGGGGGCTACCTACTGAGAAGAGGCAGAAACAGGCCTCCTGCTCCCATCAGCATGGTGGGCAGTCACTTAGGGTTGACTCCCCACCCTCGTCTCCTGGGAGTCTCCAGTGTCGGGGGCAGGACTGGTGAACCCAGACATCAGGGCCCTGGTTTGGGGGGGTCCTCTTTTTGGGAGTTAGCAGCCTCCCCCTGTCACAGCAGATGGAAGACGGCCCAGGAGAAGGGCTGGGCCTGGCTGCGCATGTGTGCGCGTGTGCGTGCATGTTCGTGTGTGCATGTGCATGTGTGTGCATGTGTGTGCGCGTGTGCGCGTGCGTGCATGTTCGTGTGTGTGTGTGTGTGTGCGCGTGTGCGTGTGTGTTTGGGGGATGCACCTCCCCCTTCCTCTACAGGACAGATGGTGGTGGAGTTCTCCCCATGGTGTCCTGTGATTGGGCCGTACTGTGCCTTCACCCTCTTTCTCCGGTACCTTGGGAATCCTGGCTTGTTCTCTTCTGCCTCAGTTTCCTTGTCTGAGGTGGGTGTGGTGGTAGCCACAGTGCTCAGATGCAGGAACACCTACTTAGCTCAGCACCTGCCAGGGGGAGCTCAGTCCATTAGCTGCTTTGGCCGTGTCCCCCCACCCCCAGGAGCCCAGCAGTCTGTGTTCCAACGAACCCCTCCACAGGCCAGGTCCTTTGCCTCCTCCGCTACCCCTGGCTGCCCCTGAGCACTGGACAGAGAGGGGGCCTGCTTCCTGGGTCCCTAGTGGGGCAGGCTGACAGTGCAGGGACCCCACCCGCTGCCTGGTGTGGGCTGGGGGCTGAGCCCACCCTCCTGGTCCCCTGCCTTCACAGAGGAGCCTGGGGTTGGGGTGGGGACACTGCTCTTCAGGGCTTCTGCCTCACTTTGCCTGATCCGGGGCGAGCGGCCAGAGTCTCCCATCCCTGACGCCCATTGGGGCACAAGCCACATCTCCCTGTGTCTCCAGGAGGGAGCGGAGGAGGGGAGTTCAGCCCTCATTCCTGGGCTTGGTGTGGGCTGGCAGCCGTGTCCTGACACAGGCTCAAAAATGTGTGCCTGGCATCTCCCCGCTTCCCCTGTATGATCCTGTCCCGTTTGCCGGCCCCCCACCCCCCTCCCGCCCCCGAATCTGTCCTGAGCAGCCCTGGCCCCCAGAGGAACCAAGAGACTCTGGTGTGAGTGACTTGTACCCGGTTGGTTGCCTTCTCCGAAGCATTTGCATTTTATCATCATTTAAAATTCATTTTATTTATCATCAGTCCGTATGAGCTGGAAAGTTTCATATGAAGAAAGGAGGAGAGAGGTATGTGTGCCCGGTGCGGGGAATCCAACAGAAAGCCTGAGCCGCCACAGTCCTGCTGCCCCAGCCGCAGCATCTGTGTTTTAAAGGGGACACACATCCTGGGAGAGAGATGGGGCCACTTGAGGCCCACCCTCAGCCCTCGAGTGGGAGGCCCGGCAAATTTTGCCTCGGTGGAACTCCAGGACACCATTTAACCATGGAGTGCTGAATGGGGATGGGGGTGTCTCGAGAAGCCCCGGTGGAGTCTAGGGGCCAGGCAGCCAGAGGGTTGTCGGTGGGCAGACAGGATTCCTGCACTGAGCTGCTTGTGAGAACAGTCAGGGCCCTGAAGAGACAGGACTCTGGAACCCTTCTTTGCCCCCCTCTGTCCCCTTGGGCTGCCAGTTGCCACCCCCAGACTCACCCCCCACTGAGGAATGAGCCCAGAATAGCCTCTCAGACCCAATCTTTCATCAATGTAGTTTTTTTAATATTTATTTTATTTATTTATTCCCTTTTGTTGCCCTTGTTGTTTTATTGTTGTAATTATTATTGTTGTCGTTGTTGTTGGATAGGACAGAGAGAAATGGAGAGAGGAGGGGAAAACAGAGAGGGGGAGAGAAAGAGAGACACCTGCAGACCTGCTTCACTGCCTGTGAAGCGACTCCCCTGCAGGTGGGGAGCCGGGGGCTCGAACCGGGATCCTTGCACCTGTCCTTGCGCTTTGCACCATGTGTGCTTAATCTGCTGTGCTACAGCCTGACTCCCTATCATTGTAGTTTTTTTTTTTAATCTTTATTTATTTATTGGACAAAGACAGCCGGAAATTGAGAGGAGATGGGGAGATAGAGAGGAAAGAGACAGAGAGATACCTACAAACCTGCTTCATCACTCATAAAGCCTTCCCCCTGCAGGTGGGGACCGGGGGCTCGAACCCAGGCCCTTGTGCACTGTAATATGTGCGCTCAACCAGGTGTGCCATCACCAGGCCCCCAATGTAGGTTTTTTTTTTAAACTGTTATTATTATTTTTGAAAAAGAAAGCAGAGGGAGAAAGAGAGAGGAGAAATACCACAGCACCATCCATGGAGCTCTCGCGTGGTGCCAGGACTCAAACCCAGGGCCAGCTGTCTCCCAGCTGTCCCGCACGCTGAGAGGTGCTGTGCTCAGTGACTGGTGCGCCCTGCCCCTGCTCTGCCCAGTTTCTATAGAGCATGTTCCCTCCGGTGAACAGCACCCAGGCTTGACTTCCCAGCATGCACTTGGAACTGGGAGCCCCTACCCCCATTTAGCATTTGACAGCCAAACCCTGTTGTGCAGATAGGTGCCCAAGGCGGGGTCTTTCCCTCGGGCTCCCGGCGGAGAGAGCACCCCGCCCCTCAGCCAGGCCTTGCCCGCACCTTTGGTCGCTGTAGTTCCAGGTACATGCTGCTGGGCCTGGTGGCCTTGCCCAATGCCGGGTGGAGCCCTGCCCTGCCCGACCGGGTGCCAGCAGGTGGGGAAGCAGAGGAACTGGTCCCTCGGCTGGGGCCCCCACACCCAGCCTCTGCTGGGCCAGTTCTGGGGCGAGTCCCAGCACGCAGCCTGGCCAGGCGGGCGCCAGCACCGTGGAGGGTGGGCGAGGGGGTGAGGCTGCCCCCTGGCCTGGTGGGGTGCAAGAGGGCTCTGAGGTTTTATTTATACAAAGGTATCCCACCACCAGGGATACCTTTGTTGGCTGGGGAGATAGCGTAACCTTTGTGTGAGAGACTCTCCTGCCTGAGGCTCCCAGGTCCCAGGTTCAAACCCCAGCACCACCATCAGCCTGAGCTGAGATGGGCAGTGGTCTTGTTCTCTGTATCTCTCTCGAATAAAATATTTAGAAAGGAAAAAAAAAGGGGGGGAGGGGGTGGTTCAGGCCATTTTCAGGCTAAGGAGGTAGCACAGTGCTGAAGTGTTTGCTTCGAGCGTAGAGACCTTGGCTTTGAGCCCTAATGCTCAGTCAAAGCCAAATCTAGACACTGCCTTGCCTGGTCTCTGCCAGTGGGGACAGGCCGAAGTGGGGTTCAGTGTCTGTTAAAGGGATGTGCTCCCAGCAGACCCCCCAAACAGCCTCCTCCCCCAGCAGTGTCAATAGTGAGGTGCTCTGACAAGTACACGCTCTTGGGGTGCAGGTAGAAGGCCACACCTGTCACCCTTCCGTATGTCTCATCTTGGCTTGGTAGAGATCCTGGGCTGACGGATCCCCTCAGCTGCCTCTGCTGCCCTCAGTGATCCAGAGACCCTCCCAGAGGGTGGGGTTTCAATGGGGCCTGGGCCTCAGTGGGGAGTTCTGCTCAGATCCCTGCTTCCCCAGGGAGGCAGCTCCAGGAAGAGGCCCTAACAGAGGAGATGACCCATCCATCCATCCATCCCTCCCTCCCTCCCTCCCTCCCTCCCTCCCTCCCTCCCTCCCTCTCTTCACCACCACCCTGGTGTCCCAGGGTGAGGGAGCCCCTAGTCTCCCTGCTCCCAGAGTGACTCTGGCCTCCTTGGCACCTTGACACCTCTCAGGTCTCACTGATCAGGACCCCGGTCTTGCCGCCTCAGGGAGTTCATAGTTGTGCCGACTTTGTCCTGACAGGAAAGAGACCCCCCGAGAAGTGTGGGGGAGGGGAGCTGGGGAGAGGGCATCACGGTTCTGCGAAAGGCTCACATACCTGAGACACCGAGGTCCCACGTTCAGTCCCCAGCACCACCAGAAGCCAGAGCTGAGCAGTGCTCTGGTTTTTTTTTTTTTTTTTTTTTTTTTTAAAAGCGGTGGGGTCCTTTGCTGACCCTTAGTTTACAGATGGACCTGGTGCCTGCAATCTGTGCTCAGGCTGTGCCACTCAGAGCAAAAGGGGGGCAGTCCTAATACTACCCCCCAGGGGAGGCAGAGCCGCAAACCTTAGGCAGGTGGTGGGTGGCAGGAGTGGAGGCGGGTGCTCCTTGCAGCGTTCTTGTTCCCGCCTCTCCCCCACCCCTCAGCAGGCAAGTGCCCCCCCCCCCCCAGCACTGCAGTCGAGCTCCCCTCACTGGTGGGCCACCCCACACCTGGCTGCTTGGTACCGCCTGAGACAGGACGTGTGAGGTGCAGGGTGCCTGGAGCTTGTGTTGAAGTGCTCTGTTGCTCTGTGCCTCTTTGGACAGATCTGTGTCGGGCTGTCTTTCCCCCCTGAACCACTCACTCTGGGGACCACACTCTGGGTGAGGCCCTTTCCCACCTAGACCATCACTGTTCTTCTGTTTTCATTTATTATCAGATAGAGACAGAGAGAAATTGAGAGGGGAAGGGGAGAGAGAGAGAGAGAGACACCTGCAGCACAGCTTCACCACTCGTGAAGCCTTTGCCTTGCAGGTGGGGACCAGGGGCTTGAACCCGGGTCCTTGCACCCTCACGCGTGTGCTTAACCAGGTGCGCCACCTCCTGGCCCCTGACCATCGCTGTTCTTCAGGTGCAGTCTCGAGTACTGGGAGCCGGCTGGGAATCAGCAGTTGGGGCTTCACCCCAACCACCTCCCTATTCTGGGGGCTCCCTAGAAGGGCCTCTGCCTGGCTGCAGGGGTAGTTGGATGTCCATGTGGCAGCTTATTGCAGGGGAGCTGGGGGGCTGGAGCCCAGAGACCTCAAAGTCTGGGCTTGGGGCAACACTTTGACTCACTGAGCTGAACAATAAAAAGAGGGAATGGTCTGGGCAGTGACGCAGTGGATAAGGCACTGGACTGTCAAGCGTGAGGTCTGAGTTCAGTCCCCGGCTGCACATGTATCAGAGTGATGTCTGGTTCTCTCTCTCTCTCTCTCTCTCTCTCTCTCCTCCTATCTTTCTCACTAACAAATGGGTAAGATCTTTAGAAAGCTCTGAGTCTTTCTCTACGATCGATTTAGTCTTTATTATTTACTCGTTGGTTTATTTGCTGCCACCAGCTTATTGCTGGAGTCATGAATCTACCATTCCCATTGGCCATCTTTTTCTTTCTTTTCTTTTTTTTTAATTTTTAATTTTTATTTCTTTACTTTTTATTGGATAGAGACGGAGAAAATTTGAGGGATGGGGGAGATAGAGAGGGAGAGAGACACCTACAGCCCTGCTTCACCACTTTTGACGCTTTCCCACTGCAGGTGGGGACCAGGGAGGGACTTGAACCTGGGTCCTTGCACACTGTAGTGTGAGTGCTTAACCAGGTGCGCCACCGCCTGGCCCCCTTTCTTTTTTAAGTGAGCCGTTTCACCGGCCCTCACTTTTTGTTGTTGTTCTTGTTGTTATTGTCCTCACTGGAGCTTCACCCCTCTGAGCCAGCTCTTTCAGACAGAGAGAGAGAGAGAGAGAGAGAGAGAGAGTGAGTGAGTGAGTGTCAGGGAGAGAAGGAGAGACACTGCAGCACGCACCCCCAGGCGAGCTGTCTCACCATCTCTCAAGTCTCTTCCCAAAGCCTCCTCTGTCCGGGTCCTGGCACATTGTGGCATGTGTGCTATTCTGCTGCCTGGCTTCTTACTGATTTTTTTAATATGAGAGAGAGAACCAGAGCATCACTTTGGCATCAGCAAGGTTGGGGATTGAACTCAGGATCTCATGTCTGAGATTCCAAGGCTTCACCCACTGCACCATCTCCCAGACCACAGGTCCCCGAGTTCTGAAATGGAAGACTCGGAAATATCACCATCTCTGACCGGCCCCTTAGAGGGGATTGTCCTCTCTGCATGGGGTGGTTGAAAAGGCTTCAGCCCCAGTGGGCCCAGTTCAGCTCTGGAGAAGTTCTGCTCTCTTCGTCACTCCGGCCAGATGGACGGGGCATGCTCCTTGAGTCAGGTGCCCTCTGGGGACCACACATCTTCAGAGCTGCCAACAGCAGGTGGGCAAGCTCTCTGCCTGCCTGGCGTCCTGACCGGGACCCTCTTAGGAGCTTCCGTGCCCCAGGGGCCCGTCCCCTCAGTGACCAGCTGTGAGTGAGTGTTGGCAGGAATTGGCTCAAGGCTGCCTCCGTGAAGTCTCTCTGCCTGCCCCCACCCATAGCTGCCCCCTGGGGAGGGGGTGCAGACCCTGGACACCCTGACCCCATCCTTGTCCCTGGCCACTGGGTCCCCTTGACCTCTGGGGCACGAGCCAGGCCTGTTTCACCCTCCATCTGTGGTCTGTCAGGATGGACCCACTGGGAGGAGGGGGCAGAGAGGAGGCTGCCTGGTGGCCTTGGGCAGGTCAGCCGCCTCCAGATTCTTATCTGTAGGAGATGTTGGCCACACCCATCCCCTCTCGCCTCCTCTCCTGCTCCTTTGCTGGATGGAGATCAAAGTTTACAGAGGGATTGCTAAGGACTTCTGGTCTCTCTCTCTCTCTCTTTTTTTTTTAGATTTATTTTGGAGACAGAGAGGTTGAGGGGCAAGGGGGAGTAAAGAGGGAGGCACCTGCAGCACTGCTTTACCACTCATGGAGCTTCCCGTGAAGCTTCCGTTCATGAAGGAAGACCAGGGGCTTGAACCTAGGTCCTTGCACATGGTCACGTGTGTACCCAGCCAAGTGTGCCATCCCCCCCCCTCCACTCATTCAACTCCATGCAGCTCTCCCAGGGAGGGCTGCCGAGATGACAGTCGTCCCCTACTTCCTGTCTCTGGCCTCATGCTTCGGCCCCTGACACCCCAGTACCTACCTGAGTGGGACCCACCTTTGGCCTTTGCACTCCAGTGGGCTCCGGGGCCCATGCAGGGGGTGGGAGGGAGCAGATGCTCTTGGCCTTGAGTGCTTCCTGGGTGCCTTGGGCTGAGAGGCTTCTTGAGGGGAGGGGAGGGACGGGATGGCTAGCCTTTGACTCCCTGGGGAATGTCAGGTGACCTCCAGGATGGGCCATGTAGCCACAGGCCCAGGTGGTGGAAAGTTCAAAGTCAGCACTTTCTGCTGGTCCTGCTGAGCAGGGAGCTGACTGGAGGGCCAGTGGGAGGCCACCCAGGCCTGTCGCTCACCACAGCACAGACCCAGCCCAGAGAGGGTGAGGCTGGGTTGCCTGCTGGCTGGGGCACCGGTTTCAGCAGAGCCGGGCGTGTTGTGTAAGCCCGGTCACTCAGGGATAAGCCTGCAGAGTGGAGGGAACAGGTTGTTTTTGAGGTCAAGTCTTATCTAGGAAAACTGCTAGCCTGGTGGGGCTTCTCTGAGGCTCCCCAACATTTGCCTGGGGGCTGGCTGGTGCCTCCCTGGCTGTGCGGGGTTGGAGTCCTCTGCAGGCTCCCTCCCACCCCACCCCCCCACCCCAGACCCCTGTGACACAGCACCAGCACCCACTGAGTTCCGGCTTCTTCTGAGCCCTTCCTTTCCTGTTGGTGCATCTGGGGTTGGGCTCAATGCTGTGGGCAGCCTGGAATTGTGCTGCGGGGCCCACCCTGGCCTCCACCTGATCCAGCTGAGCGCCACCCCTTTCTGCCCCCCTCTAGTCTCAGTCTCAGGAGTCCTGAGGGCTTGTCTGCCCCTCTTCCTTCTGCTCCATCAAGAGTGAGGACCCAGAGGAGGCCCAGGACCAGGGAGGAAGGCTGAAGTGTCTCTGGGTTGAAGGCTGAGGGGGGCTCCTTCTGGGCTGGGGGCTGAGGGGTCTCCCTCTGGGCTGAGGGGTCTCCCTCTGGGCTGAGGGGTCTCCCTCTGGGCTGAGAGGTCTCCCTCTGGGCTGAGAGGTCTCCCTCTGGGCTGAGGGGTCTCCCTCTGGGCTGAGGGGTCTCCCTCTGGGCTGAGGGGTCTCCCTCTGGGCTGAGAGGTCTCCCTCTGGGCTGAGAGGTCTCCCTCTGGGCTGAGGGGTCTCCCTCTGGGCTGAGGGGTCTCCCTCTGGGCTGAGAGGTCTCCCTCTGGGCTGAGAGGTCTCCCTCTGGGCTGAGGGGTCTCCCTCTGGGCTGAGGGCTTGAGGAGTCTCTCTCGGGCTGAGGGGTCTTGGGTCTCTAGAGGGTTGGCTCAGGAGGGGCCTATTCCTCCTCCGGGATCACACAGGGCCCCCATCCTCTCCACCCCTGCTCTTCTGGAAGGGCCTAGGATCTCCCCCACCTGGAGCTGCCTCTGCTGTACGCTGGGCTCTAGACCGGACAACGTGCGCTGCAGGCAACAGCCTTTTTCCGTAGCCACTGTGCTGTTCTCCTGTTCCCTGCTGTTTTCTTTTCACCTGTTGTGTTCGCATTGCACTGTGCTCCTGACAAGAGATGCTGTTACTGCCGTCCCCATGTTCCATGTGGGGGTGGGAGGCTGAGGCCGTGAGAGGTTGGGTGATGCCCCCTGGGTGTGGTTGGCAGTGGCGTCTCTAGAGCCCCGGGTTGGGCTGTTCTGTTCACCCTCTGCTCTGGCCCCACATGTGGGGCCTCACTGGGGACCTCATCTGTTTGCAAGCCTGATTCTCGGCATGGGGTGACTGATGGCACCCCCAGAGGCGGCCGCAGCCTATGTTGGAAGTAGGGGTGTCTTCTGCCTGTCCTCCTGGGAGGTGTGGTCTGCCCATGCTTCACTCCCCTGTCCTGTGCCTTGTACCCCAGTGCCAGGCTGTGTCTTCATTGGGGGTGGGGTGGGAGGGTAGCCTTGGAACCACACGCAGGGGCTCCCTGCATGGATGGGGGAGCATTACTAAGGCTGGGGACCCTGGCCAAACCTCCATTCATATTCATTAAATTTTTTTTGTGGTCTTTATTTATTTATTGGATAGAGACACTCAGAAATCAAGAGGGGAGGGAGTGTTAGAGAGGGAGAGAGACAGACACCTGCAGCCCTTCACCACTTGCAAAGCTTTTCCCCTGCAGGTGGGGACCAGGGGCTCGAACCCAGGTCCTTTCACACTGTAACATGTGAGCTCCACCAGGTGTGCCACCACCTGGCTCCCATTTTTTTTCCTTTATTGTCACCAGGATTATCACTGGGGCTCAGTGTGTGACATGAATCCACCACTCCTGGTGGCCATTTTTAAATACATATATTGAATATACTTATATATGTATGTTCCTTTCTTTTTTTCTAAATATTTTTATTTTATTTTGTTTATTTATTATTAGATAGAGAGAGAGAAACAGAGAGACACCTGTAGCCCTGAGAGAGAAGGAGGGGGAGAGAGACAGATACAGACACCTGCAGCTCTGGGTCAGCACCTGTGAAGCATCCCCCTGCAGGTGGGGAACGGGGGCTCAAACCTGGGCCCTTGAGCACGATAACGTGTGCATCACGGCCCAGCCCCTCCACTCACACACCTCTTCTTGTTCCTTTGCCCAGCAAAATGTGGCCACCAACGTGCCCCCCGAAGACCAGGACAGCTCCGGGGATGACTCGGACAACTTTTCCGGCTCAGGCACAGGTGAGGGGTGAGGCTGGTGTGAGGGCCCCACTTGAGACGGGGTGGCTGGAGCTGGGGACGGAGGGGGGGTGGCTCAGGCAGGCCTCCCGGCTGCGCCCGAGAGGCACGAGGGGCAAGGTTAGTGCCACAAGGTGGGACGTGTAGAGGGGGAGACGCAGTGCAGCTTCAGGGGTGCTGCTGCGAACAGACTGCTGTCCTGTTCTCGCTGAGTCTCAGGCTGCCTGCCGTCTCCAGGCCTCAGTGTCCTCTGTGAATCGGAGACTAACCTGACTCCCAGGGGCTGTCGGCAGCACACGGCCTGTGGGGTACAACTAGACTTTTTTAGTCTCAGTTTTTATTACCACCAGGGTTATCACTGGGTGCAGGAATGGCAAATCCACTGCTCCTGGCAGCCGAATTTTTTTCTTTCTCTTCCTTTCTCTTCCTTTCTCTCTCTCTCTCCCTCTCCCTCTCCCTCTCCCTCTCCCTCTCCCTCTCCCTCTCCCACTCCCTCTCCCTCTCCCTCTCCCTCTCCCTCTCCCTCTCCCTCTCCCTCTCCCTCTCCCTCTCCCTCTCCCTCTCCCTCTCTCTCTCTCTCTCCCTCTCTCTTTCTTTTTTTCTTTCTTTTTCAACCAGAGCACTGTTCAACTCTGGCTTATGGTGGTGTGGGGGAATTGAACCTGGGACTTTGGAGCCTCTGGCATGAGTTTGTTTTGCATAATAACCATTGTGCCATCTACCCTCCATTCTCTTTTTTCTTTCTCTTTATTTTTGTATTTTATTTTTATTTTTTTATTTTATTTATTTATTTATTTTAATATTTATTTTATTTATTTATTCCCTTTGTTGCCCTTGTTGTTTTATTGTTGTAGTTATTATTGTTGTCGTCGTTGTTGGATAGGACAGAGAGAAATGGAGAGAGGAGGGGAAGACAGAGAGGAGGAGAGAAAGACAGACACCTGCAGACCTGCTTCACTGCCTGTGAAGCGACTCCCCTGCAGGTGGGGAGCCGGGGCTCGAACCGGGATCCTTATGCCGGTCCTTGTGCTTTGTGCCACCTGCGCCTAACCCGCTGCGCCACCGCCCGGCTCCCCTCCTTTCTCTTTCTTATCTCTCCTCCTTCTCCCCTTCCTCCGTCTCCTTCTCCTTTTTTATTAGATGGGACAGAGAGAAATTGAGAAGGGAGGGGTGAGAGAGGAAGGGCAGGACAGTGGCACACCGGGTTGAGCTCACACATTTCAGTGCCCAAGGACCCGGGTTCAAGCCCCTGCTCCCCACCCTCAGGGGGGAGTCTTCATAAAGCTTGAAGCAAGTCTGCAAGTGTCTCTGTCTCTCCTTTTCTGTCTCCCTCTTCCTATCAGTTCTCTCTGCTCTGTCTAAAATAAATAAATAATAAAATATTGTAAAAAGTGAGAGGGAGAGAGACACCTACTTAGCAAGCCTCCCCCCCCCCCCCGCCATGGGAGCCTGGGGATCATGCATATGGTGGCACGTGCTTAGCCACTGTCTGGCCCGAACATCTCCTTGGCTGGTTCCGGCCTGGCCTGTGATCTGTGTAGCAGGAAGGGCCTCCTCACCACTGAGCTCCCCTAGTGCCTGTTTCCCACCTGCAGGTCCTCTGCCAGACCTCACCTTGTCGCACCAGAGCCCCCCCACCTGGCACAGCCTGGGGCTCCTGACCAGCAGGCCTATGGCCCCCGACCCCACCAGCCTGGCCACCTTGGCCACCTCAACCTCCATCCCGCCAGCTGTGGAGGGCTCCAAGGAGGAGGCACCTGTGTTCCCTGCCCAGGTGGAGCCTGACGCCTCTGCCCAGGAACAGGGGTCCACCCACCCCCCTGGAGAGACCATGCAGCACCCCACCACCCACTGGGCGTCCACAACCAGAGCCACCACAGCCCAGGGGGCCGACACCTCTGCCCCCCACGGGGTTACACAGCCCGGCCACACCCAGACCTCAGTGTCCACGCAGCCCAGCCAGCTCGGCCCCAGTGTTCACAGCCTGGGGGAGGACGGGGAGCCCGAGGCCACCAGCACGGCTGCCGAGGATGGCGCTTCCAACCAGCTCCCAGTGGGAGAGGGCTCCGGGGAGCAGGTGAGCACGACAGACCAGCCACAAGACCAAAGCCAGAGGGCCCACGGCTACCCTGAGGTGATGCTGGAGGGTCCAGTACTTAAGCCAGGGAGCCACCTACAGGGTGGCCAGAACAGAACCATGGGCCTTGTGTTGCTTGGCATGATTACAGAGTCCAGTTTGGGGTCCTCGAGGCCTGGGTGGGGGTGGGGTGTCAGCTGCCGGCAATGGGCAGTGACTCCCTACCTCTGGGCTGGGGACTGGAATGAGGGGGCTCCTTTGGGCAGTGGCTCGCCCCCTCCTGATCCTGTCCCTGCCCTCCCACAGGACTTCACCTTTGAGACAACTGGGGAGAGCCTCCCCGGGCCTGTGGTGAAAGACCACCGGAACCAGCCCCCCCAGGGGGACCAGGGGTCCACAGGTGCCTCCCAGAGCCTCCTGGACAGGAAGGAAGTGCTAGGAGGTGAGTCTGCCCTCAGCTGGGTTGGAGGGCAGGGAGGGGAGGCGGCCGAGGGAGGCTGTGACCACAGCCGGGGTGGGGCGGGTGTGTGTGTGTGTGTGTGTGTGTGTGTGTAGCCCCAGCTGAGCCCCCCCTCCTCCCCACCGTGCCCACCCTAGGTGTCATCGCTGGAGGCCTGGTGGGGCTCATCTTCGCCGTGTGCCTGGTGGCCTTCATGCTGTACCGGATGAAGAAGAAGGACGAGGGCAGCTACTCCCTGGAGGAGCCAAAACAGGCCAACGGTGGGGCCTACCAGAAGCCCAGCAAGCAGGAGGAGTTCTACGCCTGACGGGGGGCGCCCTCCTCCCTCTCCCCCTGCCACCTGCTAGGCCCCCAATTGCCTCCTCCATGACGAACCGCAGGCCCCACCTCCCACCACCTGCCTCCCCTAGGGCCCCCTCCTCCCCGGAATCAGGAGGGGGGGGGACTCAGTGAGGGGACCCTTCTGCTTCTTAGACTTCTGCCTGGAGACTTGGGTGCGAGGGCTTTTCTTGACCTTTCCGCCACCACAGTTTCCGCCCTTCTGACTCAGTTTCCCCAAGCTGGAGTCACCGCTCCCCCTGCCCGGCTCTGGAGACGAAGGGTCTCTGTGGTTCCCTTGGGACCCGGATGGCCGGTGGGCAGGAAGGTGCCAGGACCCACGGGTGACACGTCTGTAGCACTTACTTGTAGAGCCCGACGGCCCCCGGGAGTTGGGAGGCTGCGGGGGCTGAGGAGAAGGCTTGGGGCTCATCCTCATTCACTTCCTGTTGCGGGGAGGTCTCCGTTATCGGTCAGGTGTTTCTCTGTCCAGCGGCCCTAGACTTTGGTCCTCCAGAGGACTGTGGTACCTTCCATCTTGACCCCCCTAAGTCTGTGATCAGGAAACCATATCAGGGTTAGGACCTCTGCTTTTTTTTTTTTTTTTTTTTTTGTCTTTTTTGTTTTGTTTTTAATAGAAGAACCAAAACCCGGAAGCCAGCATAGACATTGAAGTTGGTGTTTTGTCTCTGGGCTGTCACTCCTGTGTGCGACAGGGTATGTGGATTGGATGGTCTGTGGGCTGGCCCCTCCTGGCTGCCACGGGACGGACGCCAGCGTGTGTGTGTGTGTGTGTGTGTGTGTGTGTGTGTGTGTGCACACGTGCAGTCACACCCATGTCCATGGACTTGGGGCTGCGTGGCCGTGGCCTAGACTGCTGTGTGAGCGTGGGATTCCTGGCACCCCAGGCCTGACACTGAAGAGAGGGAGGGGACTGTGGCGATGGCAGAGGTGGCCATGGAGCCAGGGGGTCTGCCGCAGATGAAGCCCTTCCTCTGGGGCCGCCCCTGGGGACATATTCTCCAGGATGGTGATGGGGGGGGGGTCCTGGGTGCACCCTGTGTGGAGTTGCCCCCCTCCCCACCCCCCCCCTCCCCAATGCCCTTTTACTGCCCTGCCCTGGGCTGGATTCAGGAACCTTTCCAAAGAATGATCGTCTTTTTGCTTTTGGCAAAACTCTACTTAATCCAATGGGTTTTTTTCCCCCTCTGTACAGTAGACTTCCCAAGTGTAATAAACTTTAATATAAAGTAGCCCTGTGAAGTCCACACCCTCCCTTCCTGTCTCCGGGCTGCTCGTGTAGACGTGACCGACCGGTGTGTACCCTCCCCCCAAGAAAAAAAAAAAACCCGAAATCAACTTGGGGGAAGCCTGGCTTGAAGCTCTGTGCCTTTCCCATGGGGAGGAGGGACTCAGGGGCCAGAATCCCTCTTCCTCTGGTTTTTGCTTTTGCTGAAAGGCTGGGGGTGCAGTAGGTCAGGCCAAGGTCACATAAGACCTGCCGGTGTTGATCTTCCCGTGTTGACAAGGGGCTCTGAAGTGGCTCAGGATGCCTCACCTGACTGGAGGCCTGGAGCAAGGCTTGTCCCCCACCCCCCAGCTCTCAGAGGCCTCAGGAACTGGTCCTCCTGGCCCCGCATGGGGCTCCCGGGAACCCCCTGGTCTCTACTTGTTTATTTAACTCGAGGACAACAGCCCAACAGCCCAGCTTCTCCGGTGCCCTGGGACCTTCTGCCCTGAGGCTGTGACTGGATGTGAAGTGGGGGTGGGGGGAAGGGACGGTCCTCACCTCTGCTGGGCCTGGGACTGAACTCCTGGCCGGGCCCCTCTGTGTAATGAATAAACAGTACTTCTCACTCTGGTCTGTGCTGGTGGTTGAGTCTCTCTTGGGCCTGGTGACGGCCTCCCTCCCTGTCTCCTCCGGGGGTGGGGTGCGGGCTGCCTCTGGGCTCTGCCTGGACTTGGCACTAGGTCCTCTGCTGCAGTTGGGGGGGCTATCACCACCCCAGTTAGCCCCCCCTCCCAATCCGGTGCCAGGCCTTTATTTCTCCTTAGCTCCTTCCAGGGTTCTTCCTTTCTCTCCTTTTCGTCACTGCTGTTGTTGTTGCCTCCAGGGTTATTGCTGGGACTCAGTACGGCACTACGAATCCACTGCTCCTGGAGGCCATTTTTGCCTTTTTATTGGATAGGACAGAGAGAAATTGAGAGAGGAAGGGAGACAGGGAGGGAGAGAGAAAGAGGCTCCTGCAGCCCTGCTTCACCACTCATGAAGCTTCCCCTCTGCAGGTGGGGAGCAGGAGCTCGAACCCAGGTCTTTACGGGTGGTGATGTGGGTGGCTTGGCCCGATGCCCCACTGCCCAGCCCCCTGGTAGAGCCCCACTTTGCTGTCCTTCCAGACTGTTCGCTTCAGGAGGGGCCCGCGGCTCCTGACGACGTGGTTCCCTAGCTTCTGCTCTGTCTCTTAAGTCCTTCAAGTTCACTGGCAAATTAGAGAAATTAAAAATAAAAGGGAGGGGGCTGTGGGTTTGAAAAAGTGCCACAGGAGCTTCAGCATCCTAAGGACAGCTGGCCCAGTGTCCCTGTGCCCAGTGTCACCCAGGCTGCAGCCTCTCCATGCCAGGTCTCTCCATGTGGGTCCCTGAAAGCTGAGCAGCTCACCAGGGCCCTTGGTGCAAGCCAGCCCTGGGTGCCAGCACCCTGGGAGCACAAGCAGAAGGCACTGTTCCCTGCAGGGGACCTGCTAATGGGGCCCGGGCTGCAGGCTGCAGAGGGCCACTTGTCCCTGACATTGTGACCTGAGAAAGTGGAGTCTGGGACAGGATGTGCAGACCACCCAGTCACTCATAACACTGAGCACACCCGTAGGACTGGTACCTGCAGCGGGAGACTTCGTGAGTGTCGGAGCGGGGCTGTGGTGCCTCCTCTCTCCACCTCTCTGCCTCTCCATCTTCTGTCTCTTACCTTCTTTAAAACAAAAAGGTGGAGTGTCAGGTAACTACAGAGCCCCGGTGCCAACCTGGTGGGGAATAAATATTTCCGGGCTTGTTTTTGCTGGTGTCTCCTCCTAATGTAGGACGGACACACTCAGACCTGCTCTTGGGGAGACAGATGTGAGACAGAGGGCCTCAGAGAGACTGGTCCTGGGGGTGGGTGGGTGGAGGGGCACCGGGGAGGGTGACATTGCAACTGGACCTTATTAAAACAGTGTTGGGGCTAAAAGCAGGCAGGACACCATGGGGGCCAACTTTTTTTTCTTTTTTTTTTTTTTGGTGATTTAGTATTGATTTACAAAATCCCCATTCCATTAGGACCTGAAGCGTTTGTCACCAGGAATCTTGTTTTTATACCATCACTGAAAGGGAAGTCAATCGGAAAAACACCAGAGGAAGCCAGGCACCGTTTCTCTTATCTGAGAGAGAAGAGGAAAAAGAAAAGGTCATTGGGAAACAGTAATAGGTGTAGGGGTGAGCTGGAGAGGAAGTGAAGGCGGGACCATGGGGGAAATATATCAATATGTACTTATGAAGTCAGCCCGTATCTGTGACCTTGGGAGAACCACTGCAGTGTCCAGTAGAGGGAATGGGACACAGAACTCTGGGGATGGCAATGCTATGGAACTAGGCCACTGTTACCTTATAATTTTATAAATCAATATTAAATCACCCCCCCGAAAAGTTCTTTTTGGGGTGCAGAAGGTGGGAGTTCTGGTTTCTGTAATCGCTTCACTGAACCTGGGCATTGGCAGGTGGATCCACACCCCCAGCCTGTTTCTGTCTTTCCCTAGTGGGGCAGGGGTCTGGGGAGGTGGGGTTCCAGGACACATGGGTGAGGGCATTTGCCTGGGCCAACTTACTTTTTCTCTCTGTCTCACAATCTCTCTCTTCCCTTCCTTCCTTCCTTCTTCTTCCTTCTCCTCCTTCTTCTCTCTCTCTTCCTCCTCCTTCTCTCTCTCTCTCTCTCTCTCTCTCATTCTTCCTCTTTATTTTCTTTGATAGAACAGAGAGTAATTGAGAGGAAAGGGAGACAGAGACACCAACAGCCCTGCTTCACCACTTGTGAAATTTACCCCTGCAGGTAAGGACTGGGGGTTTGAACCAGGTGCACTACTCAGTTGGCCCTGTGGCCACCTTCTCTATATTTTAGAGAGAGATAGAGACGGGGAGAGAGAAGAGAGGCAGAGACAGAGGAAAGATACCATGGCATCGCTCCACCATCCACGACACCCCCACATGGTTCTCCCCTGTGCCGGGGCTGGAACCCAGGGCCTTGGGCAGAGTAGCACACATGATTTACTGGGTCAGGTCTCTCCCAGGACTCCTTTGAGCTGGGTTTGGAAAGGAACTGAAACTGGTCTTTCAAAAGCGGGGATAGGGGAGTCGGACGGTGGCGCAGCGGGTTAAGCGCAGGTGGTGCAAAGCACAAGGACCCGTGTAAGGATCCTGGTTTGAGCCCCTGGCTCCCCACCTGCAGGGGAATCGCTTCATGAGCCATGAAGCAGGTCTGCAGGTGTCTATCTTTCTCTCCCCTTCTCTGTCTTCCCCTCCTCTCTCCATTTCTCTCTGTCCTATCCAACAATGATGACATCAACTACAACAACAAAACAAGGGCAACAGATGGGAATAAATAAATAAATATTTAGAAAAAAAAAGTGGGGAGAGGCATTCCAGGGAGAAGGCACTGCTCTGGCAAAACAAACAAACAAACAAACAAAAACGGGATTCCCAGAGACTGGGTGCTGGGTGTGGAATGAAAGCGAGAGTGGAAGCCTGGAGACTCAGGAATCAGCAGAGGTTGGGGTGAGTGGGGTGGGGCGGGGCAGGGGAGGGGCTGGCAGCACCTGTGAGGTGTGGCCCACAGGCGTAACCTCAAATGGAGCCCAGAACAAAGGCGGCTGCCAGGAGGTGGGGAACCAGACCAGTGGGGTGAGGGCTGGGAGGCAAAGGGGTCAGAGGTCACAGTGCCGGGCCTTGACTCAGGCACTGCACACGAGATGCTGTACATTTGCCAGAGCCCAAAATATCACCTCCAGGGAACTAACTGCTCCCCCAGGGAGCACTTGGAGACCTCCCTTCTCTCCCTGCTCTCCTCCTGCTGCTCCCCACTTTGGCAGAGAGAGAGAGAGAGAGGGAGAGAGAGAGAGAAGGAGGGAGGGGCGTCCACAGCTGCATCCTGGAGCCCTGAGAAACTCCAGAGCCACCCAGCCTGGCCTGCTGTGGGCACCGCCCCTCCTCCACCTTCCCCCCTTGAGCCATGCCAGCTTTGCACCCAAGCCCACTGTGGGGGTGTCTCCACTTCAGACTCTGAGCAATGCTGCCCCACACCTGCTCAAACTCAAGGTGGGGCTCAGCCAGTCTGGGGAGCTGCGCCTACATAACTTTGGGGTCACTCCTCGGGCCCCTCCCCAATTAACTGTAGGTGTCTGATCTCACTCTGGCCTCCTGCTCCCCCAGGGGCTCCTGGAGGGCAAAAGCTGTCTTATGACCCAGCCAGCTGGGTTCACTGCTAATGGGGGGGGTCCTGCTTTGTAGCCTTCAGTGTGACTGTGGGTGGGGGCCCTGCTCTCCAGTCACTTTTTTCTTTCTTTCCTCCTTTCTATTTTATATATATATATATATATATATATATATACACACACACACACACACATACCTGCAGACCTGCTTCACTGCCTGTGAAGCGAATCCACTGCAGGTGGGGAGCCAGGGGATCGAACTGGGATCCTTTCACCAGTCCTTGCACTTCGCACCACGTGGGCTTAACCTGCTGTGCTACTGCCCAACTCCCTCCTTTCTATTTAAAAATTTTTTTAAAATCATTTCAGAGGCTTTACTCTCTAGGGTAAGTTTTTCAGATAGATAGATAAAGGAAGAGAGACAGACAGAGACCTCAGCAGGGCCTGGTGGTGGTGCACCCGGGTAAGCGCCTGCATTGCCATACTATACTCAAGGACACAGGTTCAAGTCCTGGGCCCCCACCTGCAGGGGGGAAGCTTCACAAGTGGTGAAGCAGTGCTGCAGGTGTCTCTCTCTCCCACCTCTTTCTCTCAATTTCTCTCTAGTCTATCAGATCAAATAAAGTTTAAGAAAATGAAAAGGGGGGTTGGGCGGTAGCACAGCGGGTTAAGCGCACGTGGCGCCAAGCGCAAGGACCAGTGTAAGGATCCCGGTTCAACCCCTGGCTCCCCACCTGCAGGGGAGTCGCTTCACAAGCGGTGAAGCAGGTCTGCAGGTGTCACTCTTCCTCTCCCCTTCTCTGTCTTCCCCTCCTCTCTCCATTTCTCTCTGTCCTACCCAACAGCAATGATATCAGTAACAACAACAACAATAACTACGACAATAAAAGACAACAAGGGCAACAAAAGGGAAAATAAATAAATATAAAAAAAAATAAAGAAAATGAAAAGATATTTGAGAGAGAGACCCCAGCTCCAAAGCTTCTTTTCAGCAGGGGTTGGACTCGAACCTGGGTCATGTATGTGGCACAGCAGTGCACTACCCAGGTGAGCTATCTCACGGGTCCCCTGCTTTGAAGTCGCGCCGTCTTGAGACTGAGAGAGTGGCACATCCTCTGGAAAAGGTGACGCTGGGGCAGATGGTACCTATCCGGAAGTGCCGGTCAAGATGAGCCCCTTGGGCCCTCACAGGGCTGTGCCTGCGCATGCCAGCTGCACCCCAGCCCTGCACTGGTGTCTCTCTCCTCATTTCTCACAAGTAACAAGTAAAACGTCCTTTAAAAAAAAAACAACAAACTTTTAAAAATCAAAGCAGGTGGGCCAGGTAGTGGCACATTTGGTTAAATACACACATGGCTTTGCTCAAGATGCAGGTTCAAGCCTCTGATCCCCTCCTGCAGGGGGAACACGTCTCAAGTGGTGAAGCAGGGCTGCAGGTGTCTCTCTCCCTATCTCCCCCTTCTAAATTTTCTGTCTTTACTCAATAAATAAATAAATAAATATCAAAACAGGGGGCCAGGCAGTGACACACCCAGTCGAGCACACGCTTTATCATGCACAAGGACCCTGGTTCAAGCCCCTTCTTCACACCTGCAGGCGGGAAACTTCACAAACACTAAAACAGATCTGCAGGTGTCTCCCTGTTGCTCTCCCCCTACCCCTCTCAATAGTTCTCTGTCCAAATAAAATAGAGAGAGAGAGAGAGAAGAAAAGTTGGTAGTTTCATCATGCAAGCACTCACCGAGCCCCAGCAATGGCCCTGGTGGCAAAAAAAAAAAAAAAAAAGTAATAATGAAATAAAAAATAAAACAAAACACAGCCCCCTTGCCCATCCTCAGAGAACGGATAGTGGATAGGGGAGTCCTGGTATAACTCAGACCGGGGAATACCATGCAGTCCCGGACAAGGACAGCTGGCCAATTCACAGACCGCATAAATGGTATCCAAGCACAAGAAACCAGACGCCAAAGAGCCCATCCTATGCGGCTCCTTGGATTCTGAGTTCAGACACAGATGGAGCGAATGGGTGGGCGGTGGTTGAAGCCAGAGGGACTTGGGCTGGGGTGCGGCTCTGGCCAGGCAGGGGCGGGAAGGAGCCTTGTGGGTGCTGGGCATGTCCTCTGGCTGCAGTAGGAGGGGACTTACAGGGGTGTAAGTATCTGTAAATAAATCATCGAGTTACACCCTTGAGAAGAGTGGACTCTGTTATTTGCAATAAGAAGGTTAAAGAGGAGGGGAAGGAGAAGAAGAAGAAAAAAAAAACACTTGTAAAAAAGCTTCTGAGATTCTAATGACCTCTGCTGCAGCTATTTAAGCAAAAAAAGAAGTAAAATAAAAAAAGTAAAAGATGGGGGGGGGGCCCACGTGGCCTAGGTCTCATTCGCTATTCCAGAAGAGTGTGACTTATGGGCCAAGAGGCACAGAGCAGAGGTCAGCAGGAGGGAGTGACTTCAGGGGATGTGGGGTGAGTGGGTGGGGCACCGGTGGGGTGGGCTCCCCTCCTCAGGGGCAGGAGTCATGGGCACCGCACAGAGGGAGCCCCACAGCAGGACCCTGCTTCCTCTCTGGAACCTGCCCACCCCAGCCAGTGGGCGTCTGCAACCACTCACTCAGCCGGCTAAGAGCTCAGCAGCTCTCCCCTCCAGGAAAATATTTGTTCAGGGATTTGGCACCCGCAGAAGAGGAAATAAAAGCCACCTTGGAGTCGGGCAGGCAAGCAGGAGCTGCCTCGGGTTCCTTTGTCTGCAGCCCAGATTGCCCCAGCAGGCCGCCGTCTGGGGCCGGGCCCAGGAATCCTGTCCCACAAACAGGCCTGCCTGAGCTGGGCCAGGGTGCCAGCTGGTCCTGCACTTGGTGCAGGCGCTTGGCAAAGTCTGGCGAGTGGTGCTTCTGGGTGCCAAGGTGGGGCTGGGCCCTGGACGCTGGGAGCTAAGCAGATTCTGGTTACACCGTTCTGGCCAAGGCTGAGTGAGGTGGCAGGGCACTGCCCAGAGGAAAGACATGATGGCACGAGGGGGGAGGGGGCTGGCCAGGGTGCTGGGGGGCCAGGCAGGCCTGTCTCTGTGCGTGTTGTGCACGTGTGTGTGTGTGTGTGTGTGTGTGTGTATGTGAGCGCACGGAAGACCTGCCATCAAACCAGGGGACCAGGAAGACAAAGTTAAGACACCAAAGGAAGGCAGGGTGGGGGTTGAGGGTGGGGGGGGCAGAATCTTTCAGGAAAATGGGATAGGATGGCCAAAGATTTTTTTTTTAACTTACTATTTTTTCTGCCAGAGCCCTGCTCAGCTCTGGCTTCTGGTGGTGCTGGGGATTGAACCTGGGAACTCAGAGTCTCAGGCATGAAAGTCTTTTGTAGAACCATCATGCTGTCTCTCCAGCCCAGGATGGCCAAAGATTCTCAAGTCAAAGAGAGCACAGGGAAGCAGACAGTGGTGTACCCAGCTGAGCACATGTGCAAAGACCAGGGTTCAAGCCCCTAGTCTCAACCTGCATAGGGGAAACTATGAGTGGTTAAACAGGGCTGCATCTCTCTGTCTCTCTCTTCCTTTCTGTCTCCCCCTTCCCTTTCAATTTCTCTCTGTCCTGTCAAATTAAAAGGCAGGGGGAGAGGCTTCAGGACAGGTGTGGAGGGGGTGATGTGATCAGGGTCACTGGCTTCTGTCAGAGGCTTGGACTTTAGCCCCAGGACAATCAAAGTCTCTGTTTGCTTGGCAATATCTAAATACACAGGTTTTGGTCTCGATTCTCCATTTCTTCCCTTTCTTTTCCTTCCCTTCCCTTCCCTTCCCTTCCCTTCCCTTCCCTTCCCTTCCCTTCCCTTCCCTTCCCTTCCCTTCCCTTCCCTTCCCTTCTCTTTCCTTTCTTTTTCTTTTCTTTCCTCTTCTTTCTTTTTTTTAGCTAGAAAGGGGTATGCAGGGGCCTCTGCTCCCAGCACTCTGCTCTAGCTTAGAGCTAGAAGTCATCCAGGCAGTGTGCTTTCATTAAATACTCAGTGTCCACTTCCAGAACTTTCTCCCCTCCAGCACACAGGCATGACCTGGTGAGGCCCAGACTCTTCTTCCTCTCCTTCTCTTTCACACACACAGACTGTGTGTGGGGGTCCCAGAGGCCACTCCCCAACTCACCGTCACACATCTGGTTTCTCTCTCTTCCTGGGTGAGGATGGCACGACTGTGTTGGTTTCCACTTCTGTAGTAGAAATGTGGAGAGGAGTCTTAATATGTCTTTGTGCTTGTTTGCTGTAGCTAAAACCATTTCCTTCTATTTGGGGGTGGGGGAGATGTCCAGGTTTTGAACAAGCTTTTTATTCCCCCTCCCTCACAGATTGGCAAGGATTTCTGGGGTGCCAGTGGTTTGGAGGCTTTGGTCTCCACAATACCCCTGGGTTTGCGGGGAGAGGGAACTAAAGGGCTGACTGGCTGTGAGTCTCCACATTGGGGCTCCAGAAAGGCTCAGGGGCATTGGGGAGGGAAGCTGGGCAGAGCCCAGGAAGAAAGACTGACAGGAGCCCCTTATGAGTTGATTTCTGTAGGGCCATTCGGGACCCTTCTAAGTCAGTGAAAAACAAAGAAATGTAATCAACTGTCCTCCCAGATTCCTCACATGGGGCAAGTTATTGACAAGCTGCTCAGCTGGGTCCAAGCCCCCTCAGGCCACGTGTGCCTCCACCCCCACCCAAATGTGATAAGGGTGGGGTGGCACGGAGGGAGTGAGGCCTCAAAGATGGTTCCCAGGTTCCCACTCCAAGTGTTCTGGTCCCATAAACCACAGAGACAGCTCAGAAATTCCAGAATTTCAGCACATACTTACTGACTACCCACATCACTAGGCCTTGGGCTGAAGCCTTCCAGAGTCCCTCCTCTCTGCCGCCCCCCACCCCCACCCCAAGGAAACAGGGATGCCCTGGGCCTGAGCACATGGGGGAACACACCTCCTCCTCCCTGTGGGGTGAGAGAGGCTTGGCCCACGGAAAGGGTTCCAGAAACTCCCACTGCCATTCACACCGATGTGGAGGTCAAAATAAGCAGAAAAGGAGCAGGACAAGAGATGAGATTGAAACAAAAATTCATTGAAGAAGTTTAGTCTTTAAAAATATGATGTTCAGGGAGTCGGGCCTTAGCACAATGGGTTAAGTGCACATGGCGCGAAGTGCAAGGACTGGTATAAAGATTCGGGTTCAAGCCCATAGCTTCCCACCTGCAGGGGAGTCGCTTCACAGGGAGTAAAGCAGGTCTGCAGGTGCCTATCTTTCTCTCCCCCTCTCTGACTTCCTCTCCTCTCTCTGTCAGGCAGCCCCCCTGCTCTGCTCCATCAATGATGCTGTGGTCTATTTACATAATCACTGTTTTGCCTGAGACCCGCCCTGCCTGCAGGGTATTGGTTAATCCCACTGGTTAGAACCTTTGCAACAGCCGCTATGGAAGCTTGCTACCTTTGTGCTCTTTTCTCCACCCCCTCTCCTAGTCATTTCCTTTTCCCACTTGCCACTTCAGTTAAAGATATATATAAAGGCATTGTCTCTGATCAATAAAGGCATTGCATTACGTTCCTGCTCTGCCACGAGTTCCTGGTCTCTCTCGCATCACTGAGTAAGAAGCAGCCCAGGTTGGCTCTGGTTGAGTTCTCTCCAACCCAGAGAGCACGTACCCGGGAAGAAACACCCACAACACTAGCCCGGCATCTCTCCATTTCTCTCTGTCCTGTCCAACAACGATGACATCAATTACAACAATAATAACTACAACAATAAAACAACAAGGTCAACAATAGGGAATAAATAAACAAATAAATATTAAAAAAATATGACCTTCAGTTTTGCCTGCAGAAAAACACACTCCTGTCACTGCTCCACTTCTAAAGTCGGGTGACCAACAGCTTCAGTAACTCCCCTCCCCATGTTCCTCTAGCTTCCTCCCCCACTCAAGACCCCACTCTCTCCATCTGGAGATCATGACCTGGAGTTTTGGCTTCAGACATTCTGCACATGGAATCACTTTGCAGGGAACTGATGGACTCTGGCTTCCTGTCATTGAGAGGCTGCATTTGATCCTCACCCAAGCTGCGAAGAGCTCCTTTTTGATTGCTGAGTAATATCCCACGGGACAAAGAGAGCAACAATACTGTTGCGTGTGTGTTTTTAAATATATATGTATTTTTTGGGGGGGAAGCGGAGCCTCATGTGTGTGCAGCTTCACCACATCAGGCCACTTTTCTCACTTAGACACAGAGAGAGAGAGATGGAGAGGTGCGCAGCAGTGCTTCTGGTTGTGTGCACACGTCATGTTGGTCTGCTTCTAATTCTGCTTCTAAGACCCCTTCTGTTTTGATCATCATATTAGGTTCACTTGCATTGCTTAACGCTGTGGTCTACTTACATAATCACTGCTTTACCAGAGACCCGCCCTGCCTACAGGGCACTGGTTTAATCCCCACTGCTTAGATGCAAGCTTGATACGTGCTCTTTACTTCTCCCCACCCCCTATCTTGCGAATTTCCTCTTCCGACCTGACATTTCCACCTCAGGAGATATAAAGGACAGGATTTTCTAATGAATAGAGATTAGATTGATTGCACTGCATCCCCACTCATCAATAAAGATTGAACTGCGTTCCCAGCTCAGGCATGAGTCCCTGGTCATCTGTCTCCCGTCCACGAAGCTAGCCCAGCATATGGCGCCCAAACAGGGACCAGCAACATTACAATCCACAACCTGGACCTGGGTTCAAGCTCCCACTCTCCACCAGCAATGAGGGTAGTTTCACAATCAGTGAAGCAGTGCTTCAGGTGTGTTTGTCTCTCTCTCTCTTCTCTTCCTCTCTCAATTTCTCTCTGTCCTATCAATTAAAAAACAGATAGATAAAAACGGGGGGAAAATGGCTGTCAGGAACAGTGGATTCATAGTGCCAGCACTGAGCCCCAGAAATTACCCTGAAGAAAAAAAAAATCCATGTACTGAGAGAGAGTTGGGTGGAGGAACTAAGAGGGAAGAGAGAGAGAGAGAGAGAGATCAGGCTCTCTCTCACCATCCAGGCTGCTCCCGTGTGCTGCTGGGGTGTGAACCTGGGTCCCTGTTTACAGTTCAGCACTCACCGTCCACTGAGATATCTCCCAGCCTTCCACTCAGTTATGCACAGCTACTGAGTGACCAGGTGTCACATGCAAGCCCAGACGCCAGGTGCCTCTGCCGTCTCCACATCTTCTTCTGGTCACAAAAAAAAAAAACCAAAACCCTGGGCTGGGGGTGGAGCAGCGCCACAAGCCACGAGGTGACTCCCAGGCTGGGGCATGGTGGCTGCCCTGGGATACCCAGGTGCCGGTGCCAAAGTCAATATGGATAACCCGCCATGCCGGAAACCGTGGTCGAGGGGACATGTGTGGGGGCAGGTCTCAGCTCCCGGGCCCAGGAGGCTCTGTGGCCCTGGGGGCCCAGCTCAGCCCAGGCTGAGTGGTAAGAACAAGGTGTCAGTCCTCATACTGTATCAGGCACAAGGGCATTCTCAAACTTCTTCAAGACTCACATCAATGAACACATCTCTAATGAAACTCCAAATCAGTTATTTTCCTTTATTTAAAAAAATGTTTTCTTTATTTTATTATTTGCTTATTTTTAATGAGAGAAAGAGAGCAACCAGGCCACTGCTGAGCTCTGTCTTTGGTGGTGCTGGGAACTGAAGCTGGGCCCTCAGAGCTTCAGACACAAGAGTCTTGTATAAGGGTTATGCCATCTCCCATTTCCTTCTAAAGAGATTTATTTTAAAAGTGGAATTAGCTTATGATTCAGCAAAACTGCTCTTGGGCATTTATCTAAAGGACATATCACGCTAATTAGAAGGGACATATACACCCCTACGTTCACAGCTGTGTTATTCACAATAGCCCAGGAGTGGAAGCAGCCTAAATGCCCATCAGCAGATGACTGGGTGGAGAAGTTACAGGATATGCATTCCATGGAATACTATTCTGCAAACAAGAAAAGATGATATCGTGTCCTTCGGGAAAAAACTGATGAAACCAAAAGTGATTATGCTTAGTGAAATAAGAGGGGAAAAACAACTACCAGATGGTTTCATTCATATGTGGAATTAAGAGATCTGACACACATGAACTTGCAAACAAATAAACACAAGTAAACAGACTGGCTGTAAGATTGTGAGAACTATGGAGGGTATCATTGGGAGGGTGGTGAGAAAACCAGAACATTCTTTCATTTGAGACATAGACCGAGATTTCTCCAGTATCTCTGATGCTAGGGATTGAACCAAGGCTCTCAGCCATCCCAGTACTGTACTCTACCAACTGAGCTATTTTCCTGGCCACTTTTTAAAAATACACAAGCCATGTATTTATTATTTTCTTTAAGATTTAGTATTTGTTGATTTATTTATTATTTTGATAGGACAGAGATAAATTGAGAAGGGAAGGGGAGATAGAAAAGGAGAGAGAAGGAGAGACACCTGTGAAGCTTCCCTTCTGCAGGTGGGGACTGGGGGCTCAAACCTAGCCATCTCCTTCCACACGGTAATGCATGCTCTAAGCTGGGTACACCACCACCCTCCCACCCATCCACCCACCCCCTTATTTACCTATTATTTTATTTATTTATTTAAACATTTTATTAATAACAAGGAAACACTGACAAAACCATCGGATAAGAGGGGTACAACTTCACATATTCCCACCACCAGAAAACTCCATATCCCCTCCCATCCCCTGATAGCTTTCCTATTCTCTATCCCTCTGGGAGTATGGACCCAGGGTCATTGTGGGATGCAGAAGGTGGAAGGTCTGGCTTCTGTATTTGCTTCCCCGCTGAACATGGGTGTTGACAGGTCAGTCCATACTCCCAGCCTGCCTCTCTCTTTCCCTAGTAGGGTGGGGCTCTGGGGAAGCGGAGCTCCAGGACACATTGGTGAGGTTGTCTGTCCAGGGAAGCCTGGTCGGCATCATGCTGGCATCTGGAACCCTATCCAGAGAATCCTAGGTCACAAGCCGCTGCTTGTTGGAGCTCACGCCAGCAGCTACCTCCAAGTTGTCATCTTGGCTCCACCCCCTCTCCTGTGTCTATTTATTATTCTTAATAGAGGAGAGAGAGAGAGAAAGAGAGAGAGAGATGCTTGAGCACTACCCAATTCTGCCTTAAGCTCATGATGGGGTATTGAACCTGGGACATCAGAGGACTCGGACATTCAAGACCAGTGCTCTAATACAGCCTCAAACCCAGGGATATTTCTAATATTAAACGGAAGTTTGAGAAGCCTGGGAGGTGGCGCAGTGGATAAAGCATTAGAAACTTTTAAGCACGAGGTTCTGAGTTTGATCCCTGGTGTTCCGCGTGCCAAAGTGATGCCCTTCCATTCTTCCTTCCTTCCTTCCTTCCTTCCTTCCTTCCTTCCTTCCTTCCTTCCTTCCTTCCTTCCTTTCTCATGAGTAAATAAGTGGAACAAAAAAGTAATAAAGTGCTCACTTCAGCAGCACATATACTAAAGTTGGAATGATACAGAGAAGATTAGCATGACCCTTGCGCAAGGATGACCCACAGATTCGTGAAGCGTTCCATATATTTTTTGTTCCATATTTTAAAAAATATATTAATTAAAATTAAAAATATGAACAAGGGCTGAGTGGCGGTTCACTTGGTTGAGCGCACACATTACAGGGAATAAGGATCCAGGTTTAAGCTCCTGGTTTCCACCTGCGGGGGGGAGCTTCATTAGTGGTGAAGCAGGGCTGCCTCTCTCTCTCCCCCCCTCCCTACCTCTTTCCCTCCCTCCCTCTTTGTCTCTCTAAAAAAAAGTACTTAAAAAGGGAAAAAAGAAAAAGAGCAGGTGTCCAGGTGGTGGCACACCGGGTTAAGCACATATAGCACAAAGCTCAAGGACCCACTCAGGGATCCTGGTTTGAGCCCCCAGCTCCCCGCCTGCAGGGGGATCGCTTCACAAGCCGCGAAGCAGGTCTGCAGGTGTCTTTCTTTCCCCTTCTCTGTCTTCCCCTCCTCTGTCAATTTCTCTCTATCTTATACAATAAAAATGGAAAAAATGGCCTCCAGGAGCAGTGGATTTGTAGTGCAGGCACTGAGCCCCAGCAATAACTCTGGTGGAGAGGGGAAAAAATGCACTCATGAAGTTCATTTATTTATTTTCCAGCTTGCTATTGGACTTCAGGGTCTCTGGTGACCAGAACCTAAGGCGGCGGGGTGGGGGAGGAGCACTCACCGGCCCACAGATGCAATCACTCAGAGCCAGACAATGGAGACAGGACAGAGAACCACAGGAGCACGGGTCCAGAAGGGAGCCCCCAAGCTCTAGGCAGACTGTGCTGATGCCCCACACCCACTGGGGTTCAGCCACCTCCTTCTCAGCCTGGGATGGAAGGGGGTTGTGTGAGGTCTGACTGTAGTCGGAGGTCAGCATCCCAGGGCCACAGATGACAGACTCTGACCCCATCAGGCCATCCTGTGTGCGGCGGCAACAGGGACAGCTATGCTGGAGCCAGGGGACCCAGGTCAGGGGTTGAAGGGCCGAGGTCGTGGTGCACTGGAGCTGGCTGAGCTGACTGCTGGCCAGGGCAGGAGGGCAGGCCTCCTTCCCTCAGCCTGGGAGACCCAGTAAAACCCTAGTGGGAATCACCTGGGCTCTGCCAGTGCCTGGGGGTGGGGAGGGAGGGCCCAGGACTCAAGGGCACCCCTTTCCCCTGGCGGGTCCCTCATCAGCTTTGGATCTCAGAACAGGGCAGCTGACAACTGAACCAGAGTGCTGGCTATAAGGGTGCTTAGTCCATGGCAGCTCTGGTCAAGGCCATGGTGGGCTGTCGTGCTAGGTCTCCCAGTCTTCCCCCAGAGTCCTGTGTGTGTGTGTGTGTCTGTGTCTGTGTATGTCTCTATGTCTGTCTGTGTGTGTCTCTCTGTGTGTGTCTGCATGTGTATTTGTCTGTGTCTCTGTGTGTTTGCATGTGTGTGCCTGTGTCTTTGTGTGACTCCATGTGTATGTCTGTGTGTTTGTATGTATGTCTCTCTGTGTGTCTGTGTATCTCTCTGTGTGTGTGAGACCGGTGTGATTACAAGAATGAGCTCAGTCGTCTTCACTACTGCCTAGCCCTAGGTGTCTCTTTCTCTCCTCCTCTATACCTCCCCTTCCCTCTCTGAATTTCTCACTGTTCTATCAGAGAGAGAGAGAGAGAGAGGGAGAGAGAGAGGAAGAGAGAGAGAGAGAGGGAGAGAGAGAGGAAGGAAGGAAGAAAGGGGACAGAGTGACTGTTAGCAGTGGATTCGTCATGCAGCTATCAAGGCCTAGTGATAACCCTGGGGGGCAACAAAATATAGAAGGAGGGAAGAGGAGAGGAGAAGAGGGGAGGGGAGAGGAGGGGAGAGGAAAAGAAGGGAGAGGAGAGGTCCTGGTTGTGAGCACAGGGAGGCACAGGGTGGCATGGATGTCCTTGGCCTTGACTGCAGGGCAGAAGAGGACCCTCCTCCAGGCAGATGGAAGGACGGAGCCCCTGTGTGGTGACCAGTGGGCACAGAGCCCCACTGTGTCCATGGCCACTCCCCCAGCAGTGGCCACACACACAACTGCAGCTTCCAGACCTCCCTGCACCCCCAAATGCACCCCACTCCCCTGGGAAGGATGAGGGGAGTCGGTGGCAGGGTGGAGGAGGGCTGTGTGCACAGATCAAGGGCAGGGGGGCACCGCCACTCTGCCCCCCACACAGCCATCCACCCCTGCTGACATGCCGCCAGCTGCTTCTGGGAGCCATGTGGGGTAGAAGCCCCAGCATCTGGAGATCAAAGACTGGGGGACCCCCAGCCACCTCCCAAGAGGCCCTTGGGGCTTCACTCTCAGACACCCCCCCGGGGGGGCAAGGGCTGGGCTGTGAGGGGAGGCACCCTTCACCTTGGGGACCTGCCTCCCCCAGGGGCTCAGGAATACTGCAGGGGAGGCAGGGCTGGGACAGGACCCAGCCACCCCGCACACACATCCTCCTCAGCCAGCCTGGGTTGCAGGTGCTAACCGGGGGCCCCCTGCACCTCCCAAGGGATCCTTCAGGACAAGGCCCACCCCTCAGAGCTTCTGTGCCACCATGGACTTCCCAGGGCTGAAAAACTATGACGCTTCTTAGGAGATCTCCCCCCATTCTCTTTCTTAGCAGAGCTCTGCTCAGCTCTGGTTTATGGTGGGGCAGGGGATTGAACCTGGGACTTCAAAGCCTCAGGCATAAGAATATCTTCGCAGAGGAGGCTTGGAAGTAGCTCAGCGGGTTAAGCACACATGGTGCCAAGTGCAAGGATCTGCACAAGGTTGCAGTTTCGAGCCCTCACCTCCCCACCTGCAGGAGGGTCATTTCACAGGTGGTGAAGCAGGTCTGCAGGCGTCTGTCTTTTCTCACCCACTCTCTGTTTTTCCCTCCTCTCTATATTTCTCTCTGTTCTATCCAAGCTCCAGTGATAACCCTGGAGGCAAAAAAAAAAAAAAAAAAAAGAAAGAGAGAAAGAAAGAAAAAAGAATCTCTCTGCAGAACCCTTATGCTATCCCCCCCGCCACGGTGCTGTGTCTCTTTTTAAAATATTATTTATTTAAAGTACTTATTTTGGATAGGGACAGAGAGAAATTGAAAGGGACGGGGAGATGGATAGGGAGGGAGAAAGAGAAATACCTGCAGACCTGCATCACTACTCTTGAAGCTTCCCCCCTGCAGGTGGGGACTGGGGGCTTCACAATTGAGGGGGCAGTGCTGTAATATGTCTCCTCTCTCCTCCTCTCTCTTTTACGATCTATTTATTTTATTTATTTCACCCTATCTTAAAAAGTAAATGAGGGCTAAGAGTAGTGGGATTGTGTAGGCAGAGAAGCCCAGTGATAACCCTGGTGAAGACATATACAACACCGCGAACAAACTTCACGGGGCCAGCAAAAAATAGCTCACTTGAATAGTGCACCTGCCCTGCCATGCGTGAGACCCAGGTTCCAGCCCAGACCCCACTGCACTGGAGGAAGATTAGGTGTTGGGGGCGGGAGAATCTTTCCCTCTCTGTGTGTCTCTCAGTGACTCTGTCTCTGATTCTGAAAAAGTCAGCCCAGAGCAGTGGAACCCTGGCAATGACATAAAAAAAGGAGGCAGTGGGGGAAGATAGCATAGTGATGATGCAGGAAGGTCTTCAGGCTTGAGGGCACCACCAAAAGTTCCAGGTTCAAACCCCAGTACTGCCAGAAGCCAGAGTTAAGCAGAACTCTGGTGAAACAAAACACAACAAACAAACAAACAAAAAACCAAAAACAAACAAACCACACCAAAAAACAAGGCCAGGGAGATGGATCAGCAGAGAAGAACCAGACTGGAGACCGCACGTGGGCATAGCGGTGCACGGTTTGGCTTTATCCGGCTTGGGTGCCCTGAGGTGGGTTCTGGGGGGCTGGTGGGTTTGTCTGTTTAGAGCAGGCATGTGCTTCTTGGCATTGGGGGGGGATGGGGACCTACGGACAGGCCACATGGCTCCCTGGCTGCGGGAAGCCTGGAGCAGAGTGGAGGTGCTCCTGTCCCCCCGAATCTGCGGTGCGACGCTCTGTGGCTGGTGCAAGTGGGTGGGCTGGGTGACGGTGGAGATCACCTCCCCATGGGGCCGCTCAAGAATCTCGGGGGTGGGGGGTCTGCACAGCAGCCTCCAGAGAAGAGGCTCTTGGGGCTGGGGGACAGGGTGCAGAATGTGAACGGGGCGTGTCTACCCACCAGTTCCCCTGTTTCTGGGCCCCTGCCTGGCATGTTCGCTCTGGGTCACCCTGAGCCCAGGCGGGTGCATCAGCCATGCCACAAAGAGCGAGATCACTCACCGTGCCAGCCCCGGTCTGCCCAGGCTTGAGCCCCGGCGTAGACACCCTGGAAATTGGTAGGAGGGTCCCCCAGGCCCTCAGCAAAGCTCTGGGGGCCAGGCCCCAGGGTCACCCACAGAGGGAGACCCACCATGGTGCTGAGCCCCACTGCCCCTCTGCCTCCGGCAGGAGCTCAGTGAGAATTTTTTCTTTAAAGATTATATTTTAATTATTTAATTTGTTATTATTACTATTATTATATATATATTTTTTACTGCCACTGGGGTTATTGCTGGGGTTTGGTGCCCGCTGTTTGCAGTACAAATATATCACGGACATTTCTCCCTTTTTTGGGTCTTTTCTCCTATTTTGTTTGATGGAACAGAAAGAAATTGAGAGGGGAAGGAGAGAGAGAGAGGGGAAAAAAAAGAGAGAAACCTGCTGACCTACTTCATTGTTCCAGAAGTGACCCCTCCCCACAAGTAGGGGAACAGAAACTTGAAACTGGGTCCTTCCGCAGGATAATGTGTGTGCTTAGCCGGGTATGCTGTCACCCAGTCCCTTATTGATTTATTTTAATGAGATAGATAGATAGATAGATAGATAGAGACCAGAACATAACCTCTGGCTTATGGTGGTGTTGGGGATTGAACCTGGGACCTCAGAGCCCCAGGCATGTCTGTCTCCCCATCCCTTTGGTGAAGGCTATTTAGTTCCTCTGTTTGAGTTCCCCTCATGGCAGGTGGAATCTCTCATCCAAGTACTAACCAGGCCCAACCCTGCTTAGCTTCCGAGATCTGAGGCGATCAGGAGTGTTCAGGGTGGCATGGCCGTAGACGGCAGGTGGAATCTGACCTTAAAGCCTTGCCCCTCACCAGGTCCTGGCTGTGTGGTCCTGGACAAGCCCCATCACCTCTCTGTGCCTCAGTTTCCCTGTTGTGGATGATGTTCTTTTGACTGTCATGGGCTCTGGGAGAGAGACACAGCACCCACTCAGTCAACACCACTGCAACCCCAGCACCCAGAGCCCAGAACCAAGACTCACTCATCCCTGCAACCAGCTGATGCCAAAGAGGAGGCTGAGAGGTCAGCAGGGGTTGGGAAGGTATTTTTTTTTGCGGGGGGGAAAGAGAGAGGGAGGGAGAGATTGAGAAACCAAACCTGTGATGGAGCTGGGGCAGCCCCAAAGGGCTTATACCTGGCCCTGCAGGAGTATGTGGGTGGGCAGGGAGGGTCTTGGGCTCCTCTACCTATTTCCCAGAGTCACCTGGGGGAGTCAGGCAGCTTGCCCTTTGACCTGTGGGACCATCTGGGTTCCCATGGGAGCCAACACATCTGGGATCTGGAGTCACAGACAGACTAAGAGCCCCCGGAAGGAAAGGGCCCTGAGACCAACTGAAGCAGTTGAGGTGTGTGTGTGTGTGTGTGTGTGTGTGTGTGTGTGTGTGTGTGAGTGTGTGTGTGAGTGAGTCTGTGGTGTGTGTGTGAGTGTGTGTGTGTGAGTGTGTGTGTGTATGAGTGTGTGTGTGAGTGAGTGTGTGTGTGTGAGTGTGTGTGGTGTGTGTGAGTGTGTGTGTGTGAGTGTGTGTGTGAGTGAGTGTGTGTGTGAGTGTGTGAGTGTGTGTGTGTGTGTGAGTGTGTGTGTGTGAGTGAGTGTGTGTGAGTGTGTGTGTGTGAGTGTGTGTGTGTGTGTGAGTGTGAGTGTGTGTGTGTGAGTGTGTGTGTGAGTGAGTGTGTGAGTGTGTGTGTGTGAGTGTGTGAGTGTGAGTGTGTGTGTGGTGTGTGTGAGTGAGTGTGTGTGTGTGAGTGAGTGCGTGTGGTGTGTGTGAGTGTGTGTGTGAATGAATGTGTGTGGTGTGTGTGTGAGTGTGTGTGAGTGAGTGTGTGTGTGTGAGTGTGTGTGTGAGTGAGTCTGTGTGGTGTGTATGAGTGTGTGTGTGTGTGTGTGAGTGAGTGTGTGTGTGAGTGAGTGTGTGTGAGTGTGTGTGGTGTGTGTGAGTGTGTGTGTGAGTGCGTGTGGTGTGTGTGAGTGTGTGTGTGTGAGTGTGTGTGTGTGGTGTGTGTGAGTGTGTGTGTGTGGTGTGTGTGAGTGAGTGTGTGTGTGTGTGAGTGAGTGCGTGTGGTGTGTGTGAGTGTGTGTGTGTGAGTGTGTGTGTGTGAGTGAGTCTGTGTGGTGTGTGTGAGTGTGTGTGTGTGAGTGAGTGTGTGTGGTGTGTGTGTGAGTGTGTGTGAGTGTGTGTGTGAGTGTGTGAGTGAGTGTGTGTGGTGTGTGTGTGTGAGTGTGTTTGTGAGTGTGTGAGTGAGTGTGTGTGGTGTGTGTGTATGTGAGTGTGTGTGAGTGAGTGTGTGTGAGTGTGTGTGTGTGAGTGTGTGGTGTGTGTGAGTGTGTGTGAGTGTGTGTGTGTGAGTGAGTGAGTGTGTGTGAGTGTGTGTGTGTGAGTGTGTGGTGTGTGTGAGTGTGTGTGAGTGTGTGTGTGTGAGTGAGTGTGTGTGAGTGTGTGTGAGTGAGTGTGTGTGTGAGTGTGTGTGTGTGAGTGTGTGTGTGTGTGTGAGTGTGAGTGTGTGTGTGAGTGTGTGTGTGTGAGTATGTGTGTGTGAGTGTGTGTGGTGTGTGTGAGTGTGTGTGTGTGAGTGTGTGTGGTGTGTGTGAGTGAGTGTGTGTGTGTGAGTGTGTGTGGTGTGTGTGAGTGAGTGTGTGTGTGTGTGTGAGTGAGTGCGTGTGGTGTGTGTGAGTTTGTGTGTGAGTGAGTGTGTGTGGTGTGTGTGTGAGTGTATGTGTATGTGTGGGGTGCGTGTGAGTGTGTGTGTGGGGGTGCGTGTGAGTGTGTGTGTGTGGTGTGTGTGATGTCTGTGAGTGTGTGGGGTGCATGTGAGTGTGTGTGTGTGGGTGCGTGTGAGTGTGTGTGTGTGGTGTGTGTGTAATGTCTGTGAGTGTGTGGGGTGCGTGTGAGTGTGTGTGTGTGTTTGTGTGTGGGGTGTGTGTGGTGTGTGTGTGATGTCTGTGAGTGTGTGTGTGTGAATATTTGTGTGTGTTGAAGGTTGGCCAGAGCAGCCATACTCCTCCTCAGAAAGGTTCAGTCAATACACTTCATGTCATGACAGTTCCAGAACGTTCTCTCAATCCTGCGGCTTCCCTCAGCATGCAGGCATTCTTCCCCTGTGATGCCCCCCTCGTCTCTCACTGGCAGGCCGCCACCTGGCTGTGTGTGTGGAGAGGTGACCATGCTCACATTCTGCACCCCGATCCCCAGCTCCTGCAGCCTCCTCTGGGTGGGGTGGGGGTGCCCTGTGCACCCCAAGAGCAGATTCCAGCCCCGGTGCTGGGAGCTTTCATTCCCTCCAGACAAACAGCCTCTAGAGCAAACTCCGCCGAACTCACATCACTTTGCCCTCAGGGTTTCCCGAGTGGCATTGCGGGTCACTCTTGTCTCCAGCGACTGTCCCCGTTCTCAAGTGCAGGGTGAGCACATGACCAGGGGCCCAACCCAGCTCAGCCTGCGTGGCTCTGGGCAGCCGGGCTCCCCCATTCTGGAAACTCGAGGCAGCTTGTTCCTTCCTGGCTGAAACTAGAGGCAGGTGACAGGATGCTGGAATCTCACCTTGGCCTCCGCGGAGAACACCGGCCCTACAGGCAGCACTCAGCCAACTGGCATGGGCCACAGAGACAGGGAGATATGGGCGAGACTCCTGGCAGAGGTGCGGTACACAGTCGTGATGCCAGGGAGTGAAGTGAGAGACCTTCAGGAGATGCTGGAGGGACTGAGAGTCTGATCTCTCTAAGCTCCGCTACACACACACCGCCAGCTTCCTCCTCCCGTCACAGCCAGCTCAGCTGGCCAGTGAGTGTCAGATTCTTGGATAAACACTGGTGTCCCCAAGGATTAGGCAGGGCTGGGCGGCTTTAGGCCCACGCCTTCCAAAGGAGCTGCCTTAGAGTGAAAGGCAGTTTCAGACCAGCTTCTGCCCGGCTGGCCTCTTTTCGAATACAGGTAGGCACAAAACAGTCATTTGACCTCCTCCTGTTTTTTTTTTGGTCCTTTCATAAGGTAACAAACACTTGCAAAGATGTGACTAGTGCAACAATGAGATCCCACTTCATTCCTGTGAGAGTGTCACACATCAGAAAATGTAGCAGCAACAAAAGCTGGAGAGGTTGTGGGGACAAAGGAACCATTCTGCGTTGCTGGTAGGAATGTAAATGGGTCCAACCTCTGTGGAGAGCAGTCTGGAGAACTCTCAGAAGGCTAGAAATGGACCTACCCTATGATCCTGTAATTCCTCTCCTGGGGATATATCCTAAGGAACCCAACACACCCATCCAAAAAGATGTGTGTACACATATGTTCTTAGCAACACAACTTATAATAGCCAAAACCTGGAAGCAACCCAAGTGTCCAATAAAAGATGAGTGGCTGAGCAAGTTGTGGTCTGTATACACAATGGAATACTACTCAGCTATTAAAAATGGTGACTTCACCGTTTTCAACGACTGCCACCTCTCCAGATTCAAAGGAGGTCTCGAAACTTTACATCAGGCTCAACCTGACGCTGTTGACTGGCTACGGAAGAAGGGCAAACGCTAGAAGAAGAAGCCCATCTTGGATGGAGCTTGAAGAAATCATGTTAAGTGAAAGAAGTCAGAAACAGAAGGATGAATATGGGATGATCTCACTCTCAGGCAGAAGTTGAAGAACAAGATCAGAGGAGTAAACACAATAGAACCTGACCTGGAGTTGGTGTACTGCACCAAAGTAAAAGGAGGAGATAGAGAGACCTGCAGCCCTGCTTCACCACTCGTGAAGCTTCCCCTCTGCAGGTGGGGACCAGGGGCTTGAACCAGAGTCCTTGTGCGTGGTAACACATGCGTTCAACCAGGTGCACCACCCCTGGGCCTCCGATGCAAATGTTACTGTCTCACTGAGGGACCTGGTTTGCAGCTGAGGCCTTCCGGGAGGCCCTCCCTGGCTGGCTTGCTCTGCAGAGGGAACTTTCTCCAAGGGCAGGAGGCCAAGTTCAAGGTGACGTGCTCTTTCCACGGGGGCGGGGGCGGGTTGTGTGCGTGTGGCTGTGGGCATTGGGCTTCGAGGAACCATCTGGCAGAGATGGGGAGGATTCCATTCGGCTTCTCAAAGCCTGCACATGGATTCCGTCCAGTTTTCATAAGGGTTTTCTGTGCGGATCCTATAAAGAGTCGAAGCGTGAGGTGGACAGGACCGCCTGGCAGCCACAGCCCTCCCCACCCTGCCCCACCCCTGTAAACTGCACGGTTTGCCCTTGCTTCCTTCCTCTTCACAATGAGATGAATTTTAACGAGATGAATTTTAAAAGGAGCAGAAGGGAAACAGGGCAGACAGCACAGGTTGGGGACATCCTGTGACATCAAAGGCTCCCAGGCATCCCAGATGCAGAGAAGCCAGCAGGCAGGCTGGTCCTGCCCTCCCCCCCTCCCCAAGTGGTAGAGCCTTTTCCTTTCCTGTCTTCCCAGGCCTGGCTCTGCAGGCTTCAGGTCAGCACCTGCAGGTCTCCACAAGCCCCATCTCCGCCCGTGGGTGGTGCTGGCTGGAGCCCGGGGCTGGGGCTGGGATGGGCAGGAGGAGAGCTGGGTCTGGAGGCTCGGCTCGGCTCAGGGTAGTTTGTCCTCTCAGGCCTTCTGCCGCCGAGAACCACTCTGTGGCCTCTGGCTGGGTCTCAGTGGGCTACAGAGTTGTTATTTCACTTGGTTTGACTTCCTGTGAGGTCCAGTTGAGTAGAGGCCCCTGTGGTGAGGGGAACACTCTTATGTATACTATCCAATACGATGGCCTGGGCCAAGATGCCCAGTCTGCATTGCCAACTGGAGTCTCATTTAAAATATATCTTGGAGGAGTCGGGCGGTAGCGCAGTGGGTTAAGCGCAGGTGGCGCAAAGCACAAGGACCGGCGTAAAGATCCCGGTTTGAGCTCCCAGCCCCCTACCTGCAGGGGAGTCACTTCACAAGCCGTGAGGCAGGTCTGCAGGTGTCTGTCTTTCTCTCCCCCTTTCTGCCTCCCCCTCCTCTCTCCATTTCTGCCTGTCTTATCGAACAGTGATGACAATAATAGTAACTACAACAATAAAACAACAAGGGCAACAAAAGGGAATAAACAAGTAAATATTTTTTTAAAATCTTGGGGGCTGAGGAGACAGCATAGTGGTGATGCAAAAGACCCTCATGCCTTGAGGCTCTGAGGTCCCAGGTTCAATCCCCAGCACTACCATATGCCAGGAAGGAGTAATGCTCTGGTCTCTTTCTCCCTCTCTCATTAAAACAAAATTAATAGGGGTCAGGTGGGTTGAATGCACATATTACAATGTGAAAAGACTCAGGTTCAAACCCTCAGTCCCCATCAGCAGGGGAGAAGCTTCATGAGCAATGAATCAGTGGTGTGACTATCTTCCTCTTCTCTCTCGATTTCTGGCTGTCTTTCTCCAATAAATCAATAAAGATAATAAAAAATTAAAATGTAGCTTAGAATAAAATAAATCTTGGCAGTGGAGAAAGCAGAGTGGTCACACAGAAGACTTTCATGCCTGATGCCCAGAAGTCCCAGGTTCAGTTCCCTGTACGAACGTAAGTCATCAGTTTCAATCAGCATGTGGTGAGAGATTGTATTCCCAGGGCTGGGCGGTGGTATAGCCAGTAGAACACACGTTATTATTATTTTTTTAATATTTTAATATTTTAATTAAATATTTTAATATTTAATATTTAATATTTTAATATTTTTTAAATTTGTTGCTCTTGTTGTTTTATTGTTGTTGTAGTTATTATTGTTGTTATTGATGTCATCGTTGTTGGATAGGACAGAAAGAAATGGAAAGAGGAGGGCAAGACAGAGAGGGGGAGAGAAAGACAGACACCTGCAGACCTGCTTCACCTCCTGTGAAGCGACTCCTCTGCAGGTGGGGAGGCGGGGGCTCGAACCAGGATCCTAACGCCGGTCCTTGCGCTTTGTGCCACGTGCACTTAGCCCACTGTGCTACCACTCGACTCCCGAACACACATGTTATAATGCACAAGGACCCAGGTGGAAGCCTCCAGGTCTCTGCCTGCACGGGGAAAGTTTCACAAATGATAAAGCAAGGCTACAGGTGTTTCTCTCTATCTCCCCTTCCCTCTAGATTTCTCGCCGCCTCTATCCAATAAAGAAGCCAACTATTAAAAAAGGAAACTATTACTAAAACACAGGCTTGTAAACAATTTTCCCTCAAAAGCGAATGAAAAACTATTACTAACATTATTTCCAGTAATTTTGCGAGCTGATTGAGAACTGCCTTATTCATATTTTAATGACCGCAGCTTGCAATTGAATGAATGAATTATCTCAGAAAGGAAGCTTATTAATACTCAGAACTCACCATTCTCTCATTAATAATAAATCAATGAATTTTTGGTAGCTTTGGTGCTTGCTTGCTTTCTTTCTTTCTTATTGGACAGAGACAGAGAGAAATTGAGAGGAGAGCGGGAAGTAGAGAGGGAGACAGAGAGACACCTGCAGCCCTGCTTCATCACTCATGAAGCTTTCCCCTTGCAAACAGAGATCAGGGGCTTGAACCCGGGTCCAAGTGCACCACTGCCTGGCTCCCTAGTTTTGGTGCTTTGCATGTGTGATTTCACCCCTTCCAAGTAGACTTTTTCATTTATTTTATTTCAGATAGAATGAGACAGAGAGGGAAAGATCTTACAACCTAAGAGCTTCTCCTGGTGCTGTGACACTTCCAGGTGGTGCCAGGGCTCCAATTTAGGTGATGTGCATCATGGCAAGGCAGCTGTTATCTTCCAGTGGCCCAACACACCATTCATCTGAGTTTGTTTATCATGCTGTTGGAAGGCAGAAATGCCCTGTACTGCACACCTCTTTCCAGCTGTTGTGCAGTGTCGCTTTGGTAGCCTGAAATCAGCTGCCGTGGGAATATTTACACCATGGAAAATGTCAAGCATATAACTCACAACTTGATTGTTTTGTTGGTCGCCTAGACATAAAAAAGCAACAGAGACCTTGGAAGTGACCCAGATGCCCAGTAACAGATGAGTGGTTAAGAAAGTCGTGGTGTCTGTGCACAGTGGGATACTCCTCATCTTGTCCCTCTTGGATTCGTGCATTGGGAAGGTCTGTGAGATTCACAGGAGACTCAGAACACTTTGTCTCTGAGCTGGGTGGTGACCAGGAGGGCTGGGACTTGGAAACCAGGGAGGTGACTTAACAGTCCTTAGCTGGCGCCTAAGCACTGCATGAACTGGACAAACCACTTCGTCCTAGGCCCTTTTCTCAAAGTAGCCCAGGTCTTGTGTGCTGAGTTAAAAACATGTTCAAACACGACAGGCTTTTAGATGTGTCCACCAAGAGGCAGGACCTAAATGCTCTCCGCGTGCATGTGGGCTAGCTGTGATGACATAGTCTGGGTAAACAGGTAGGGAGCTGTGTGGCCTCAAACCTTGGGGTGTTATGGGATCCAGGGAGGGGGCCTGGAAGCAGGACACATGCACTGCCTGTCAGAGGCCCTGGGTCTGATCCCCGGCACCACACGAGAGCAAAAAAGACAAAGCAAATAGTGTTTTATGGACGGTGGAGCGGCGCTTTGGTGTCTCTCTCCCTCTCATGAATAAAGATGACATAGAAGTTAGGCTTGAGGGGGTAGACAGGCGGTAGCGCAGTGGATTAAGCACACATGGTGCAAAACACAAGGTTTAAGGATCCTAGTTCAAGCCCCTGGTTCTCAACCTGCAGGGGGGGGGGTGTTAAGCAGGTCTGCGGGTGTCTTGCTTTCTCTCCCCACTCTCTGTCTTCCCCACTTCTCTCAATTTCTCTCTGTCTTATTCAACAACAATAACAATAATAACAACAACAGTGACAACAGGGGCAACAAAATAGGAAAAAAGAATGGCCTTCAGGAGCAGTGGATTTGTAGTACAGGCACCAAACTCCAGCGATAGATAACCCTGGAGGCAAAATACATAAATACATAAATAAAAATAAAATAGAAATTAGGCTGGTGGAGCGGTTTAATAGTAGAGCTCACGTGTGAGGTCCTGGGTTTTTCTTCCCAAGGCTGCGTTTGAAAAGGAAAGAAAAGAAAAGTAAGTGTAGGTAGCGCTGCATCCAATTCAGAGCCCGCTCCTTGTGCAAAGACTCCAGACTCAGACTCCAGCTCCCAGACTACACCTGCAGGGAGGAAGCTTCACAGGCGGTGAGCAGTGCTGCAGGCATCTTCCCTTCTCTCTCTTCCTTCTCCATTTCTCTTAAGCAAAAATAGAGGGAGTGGGGTGGGCAGGCAGTGATTCACCTGATGAAGCACACACATTACAGTGTGCCAAGACCCAGGTTCAAGTCCCCGGTTCCCAACTTTAGGAGAGACGCTTCATGAGTGGTGAATCAGAAATGCACCTGAATGCAACTGTCACTCTGCCTGTCCTCTCTCTCTACTCCTCCCCTCTCAACTTCTCTGTCTCTATAATAAATAAATAGACATATAAGAAAAGAAAAAGAGCAACCGCTAGGGCAATAGAGTAGCTGGCAGGACTAACATTTGATCTTTCACCTCCTGTAAGCCCCCACTCTTCCTCCTTGTTTCCCAAAAGTGTAAATATATAAATGACATTTAAGAAGAGACATTACTGGGAGTCGGGCGGTAGTGCAGCGGTTAAGCCCAGATGGCACTAAAGCGCAAGGACTGGCATAAAGATCCTGGTTCGAGCCACCGGCTCTCCACCTGCAGGGGAGTCGCTTCACAGGCTGTGACGCAGGTCTGCAGGTGTCTGTCTTTCTCTCCCCCTCTCTGTCTTCCCCTCCTCTCTCCATGTCTCTCTGTCCTATCTAACAACAACAATATCAATAACAACAATAAAAACTACAACAACAATAAAACAACAAGGACGACAAAAGGGAAAATAAATAAATTAATTGATTAAGAAAAAAAGAATAAACATTTTTTGTGGACCAATTAACAAATGTCAGGAAGATAGCATGGCATAGCATTAAAATGTCTGTTGTCAGGGCCAGGTGGTGGCGTACCTGGTTGAGTGCACATATTACAATTCACAAGGACCCAGGTTCAAGCCCCTGGCCCTCACCAGCAGGAGGAAGCTTTGCCAGGGGTGAAGCATGATTGCGGGTGTCTCTGTCTCTCTCCCTCTCACCCCTTTCCTTCTCAATTTCTGGCTATCTCTAGCAGTACATAAATAAAGATAATGAAAAAATTGTTGTTGTGGAGGGGGTTAATGCTTTACAGTGCAGTCACAGACATATGCATACAGTTTCATTAGATACTAAACTTTTCTCACTCTCCTCCCTCCCCAGAGTCCTTTGCTTTGGTGCAATACACCATGTCCCATTCATATTTCAATTTGTACTCAATAGCACACCATTTAAAAAATATTTATCTTGTGTGTGTGTGTGTGTGTGTGTGTGTGTGTATGTTAGAGAGAGAGAGAAGAAGGGGGTAAGAGAGAAGGAGGGAGGGAGAGAAAGAAGTCAGAGCACCACTGTAATACATGCAGCATCAGGATTGAAACAGGAGCCTCGGGCATGCAAATCCCATGTTCCCGCTGCCCCCGTCACAACACTGGATTTTACTTATTTATGTTACCCCAGAACGTAATACATGGATGAGTTGGGTGTCAAATGAAGGGAGTGCTGAAGGCTCTGGCATCTCACCAACTTGCAGGGATGGCCCAGAGGTAACGGGCCCCCTCCCAAGACTGCTTGCTGGTGGCTGAGGGTCTCCCTGTGGGAGAGGAGCCATGAATGGGAATGGTCTTCCCTCAGGCCTACTTTGGGCAACCTGTCTGGATTTGGGGTCCTATCTCATGAGCAGAGCCCCTAGCAATACCCACCACCCCACCCTTGTGCCGACAGTCCTGCAGGATGGGGCTCCCTTGGCTGTCCCGGTGGGTGTCAGCTCTGCTGTCAGCTCTGATCACACACTGCATTCCCTCCTGCCCCGTTCTCCCAGAAGGAGAACTTTAGAATCCACAAGGAAAGTCACTAAGGAAAAGGGTGAGTGGTATGATGCCCTTAGAAAAGGCCTTAAAGTTGGCATATTGCATTAAAGTAACGGACTCTGGAGCAGGAGGGGGAGTGTTCTGTATTTGCTTCCCCGCTGAACATGGGCATTGACAGGTCGATCCATGCTCCCAGCCTGCCTCTCTCTTTCCCTAGTAGGGTGGGACTCTGGGGAAGCAGAGCTCCAGGACACATTGGTGGGGTTGTCTGTCCAGGGAATTCTGGTTGGCATCATGCTAGCGTCTGGATCCTGGTGGCTGAAAAGAGAGTTAACATACAAAGCCAAACAAATTGTGAACAATCATGAACTTAAAAGGTTGGAATAGTGCAGATGAAGAGTTGGGGGATACTCCATTTTGTAGATAGCTAGTAGGCATATTATAATTATATTCCAAAGGGCCTGTGGCTATACTAGTTTTTTTTTTCCCCCTGAGCCTGAAATCTGATATGCAGGTGGATCCAAGTTATTGTCTGGGGAAATGATGTCATGGCTGGAAAAGGAACAGAAAGCTGGATGAGGGAAGAGAGTAGCTCCCTAATATGGGAAAGATGTATAAATATTGTTGACTGTAAAACCCATCAATTTGATTTAGGCTGGGGCCCATAATCAGCTTAGGAGCCTATGCATCCCTGTATATCTGAGCTCACATTCTGTGGTCATGAGTAGGAACTTTCCAAGCTGCCCCAGTATCAGGACCCATCTTCCTCAGGTGTAGCATAGAGTATGTTGTCCATCCTCCCTTTGGAGGATGGAACATTCTCTACTGTTGTTGATCTAAGTTGAGGGCAAGATCCTATGGGGGCCCACAAAGGGGTCTATTTTGTTGTTCCTGATAGAGATGACTGATAACAATGGAGAGAGGGATTTATTTGAGGTCTAGGCCCATCATGTCTGTTTGGGAATCTTAGGACTCCCCGAATAGGGCCCCAGCTGATGGGGTGGCCTGATAGTGACTAAAGAGTCATCATTACAGTATGCCAGTCTCTTGCCCTTATTCAGCTTTTGCAGTCCTTGCTTTGCTAAGGTTAGCTTTGGAGTGAATGAGAGAACTGTAATAGGAAGTAGGTGAGGAGGGTATCTAAGTCTAATTAGATACTATTTCATTATGAACTTTATAACTCACTATAGACTATTGTGTATTTTTGCTTTCAGGTATATATTTTGCCCTAATTTATGGATACTTGTGAACATGTGCCCTATCTCATGGGACCTGTTCTATATCTAGGTTTTGGGACTTTGTTAGGAAGTGAAACACCTGGAATGGAATTAGAGAATCCTATGAAAGGAAAGGTCTCACCTGAGTAATGAGGGTGAAGGGTTGACATTCCATTCCTGACGTCTCTGGACACAGTCTGAAGTGAAGCATGCTGAGGTGGTACTCGTTGCACTGATTAGATTGGGATCAGCAGATGCAATATCATTTGGTATGAATTGAGAGAAGCATGCAGGAAAGTGAACCCTACCCTAGAGGTTCCAAGACTGGGGGAAATATAGGCTCTACAGAGGAAGGGGGAGGTCCCTGCTGTCTTAGGGTTAAGAAGACAATAGATAGTTTTTGCTATAATCACATTATTTGGCAATTGGGTTAACTTTGAAAAATCCCTTTGTTAGGATTCGCTGTACCATACACAACATCACCATAATTTATGTCCCAAAAGTCACTTGAGGGGCTATAAGAGTAGGGAGAGAATCACATGTCCCAGGTACCACTCAGCACCCCCCCTGGGCTCCTCTGGACCCTCCAGTTGCAGGCACACCCACTTCTTCCGGAAAATGTGACTTGCTCAGACCCCAAGATGAGTGGGCGGGCTGGGGTGCCCACTCTTCTGAACACTTGTGCTGTGGAACAGGGTTCTGTCCTGGCTCCCACACCCCCTTTCTGGGGCTCGCCAGATACCTACGGCCTTGGCACACAGCTCTGCCAGGTGATGAATGAGGGCATTGAACTCGAGACAGAGAGAGAAGCTGAGGTCAGTGCACTCTGGCCGTGGGCTGGTGGGTGTGAGTGCCTGTCTGTCTGTCTTGGAGGCCCATTTCTGTGGGAGGAAAGTGGGGGTTCCCTGGGGCACTGTGGAGTGGTAACCCAGTGGGCAGGCGAGCTGCTAGGTCAGCAGCTGGCATGAGGGGGCAGAGGAGCAAGGGGCTCTAGTGGCCAGAGCGGAAGGGGCTTGCTCCTGTGTGGCCTCTGAGAGTAGAGTCTGGTGACACCCCCAGAGCCAGGGGCTCAGCTTCAGCTCGGGGAGGTGGACGTGAACCGGAAATGAAGGATCAGGGCTCTCTATAGACGTCTGATGCTGGGAGACAGAGTCTGTAATGGGAGGTGTGTGGGCTAGGCACAGGGATGTTTGTCAGAGAGGAAGGTGCAGAGATTGCTTTACTGTGGTGTGTATGTGTGTGTGTGCCACCCAGCATGACCAGAAAAGGCAGTGAATAGAAAAGTGACCCATCCGAGTGACCTGGGGCCTTTGTGTGGGCAGAAGAGCATCCCTGGCCAGGCTGGTGTCGAGGAGGGGAAGGGTCCTGCAGCAAGCCTGAAAACCACACAGCAGAGACTCCCACGTGTCCCCAAGATCCCCGTCGGGGACACGCAGCCCCAGCTGGGCTCTCCTCCAGGCTGCTGCAGCCCTGCTGATGTATGTTCCATTGTCCCAAAGGCGGGGGCAGACTGGAGTCTGGGGGTGCAGTGCTGGGCTTGCAGACTGCTCCTGGGCGGGGCATCTCCTGCTCCCCACCCTCGGGGACACCCCTGAGACATTGAGAAGGAAGGGTGAGACAGAGAGGGACAGACAGACACCTGCAGCCCTGCTTCATCACGCATGAAGCTCCCCCACTGCAGGGGCAACCCTGGGCTTTGAACCCAGATCCTTGCACGTTATAATGTGTGCTCAACTGGGTGCCCTCCACCCAGCCCCCCCACACAGGTTTTTCTTCCTTCCTTTCTCCTTTCCCTCCCCTCTATTTTCCTTCCCCTTCCTTCCTTTCTTCCTCCCTTCCTCCTCCTCCTCCTCCTCCTTCTCCTTCTTTTCCTCTTCCTCCTCCTCCTCCTCCTCCTCCTCCTCCTCCTCCTCCTTCTTCTCTCTCTCCTCTCTCTCTCTCTCTCTCTCTCTCTCTCCACAGCTAAGTCCCAAGTTTGGCACAGGACCTACTTACCTACTTGTTCTGAGAAGATAATTATTATTATTTTTCCTTTTCATTGACTTAATAATGATCGACAAGACTGTTGGATAAGAGGGGTACAATTCCACACAATTCTCACCACCAGAGTTCCATATCCCATCATACCATTACACACACACACACACACACACACACACACACACACTGAAAGCTCTCCTATTCTGCTCCTACACTTTATCCCTCTGAAAGCTTGGGCCCAGGATTATTATGGGTTGCAGAAAGTGGAAGGTCTGGCTTCTGTAATTGCTTCCCCGCCAAACATGGGCGTTGGCAGGTCGATCCATACTCCTAGCCATGAGAAGATAATTCTTTGTTTGCGTGGCACCTGTGTTTAACTGGTGTCTGGTCATTTTATTTGTTGAATCTAGCAGCTATAACTTGTCAGGACCCATGATTATTGTCGCGTGTCATTGAGTGAGTGTGTTGCTGTGTTCTAGGTGTTGGGTTGAGCAGGTGCAAGTGTTATTTCATTTACCTGCTTGTTTGTTTTAAAAGATTTGTTTATTTATCATTTTGGTTTGTTTTATTTAATTAATTAATTTTTTATTGCCACCAGGGTTATTGCCAGCACTACAAACCCACCACTCCTGGCAGACATTTTTCTTTTTAATTTATTTCTTTTCTACTTTTATTATTTGATAGAGACAGAAAGAAATTGAGAGAGGGGTGGGGGCGCTAGAAAGGAAGAGAGAAAGAGAGACACCTGCAGTCCTGCTTCACTGCTCATGAAACATTTCCCCCGGCAGGTGAGGTATGGGGGCTTGAAAACGGATTCTGTGCATAGTAATGTGTTTGTTCAGCCAGGTGGGTCACCACCCAGCCCACAAGATTTATCTGTTGATGAGAGAGAGAGGGAGAGAGAGAAGAAGAAAAAGAAGGAGAAGGAGGAGGAGGAGAAAGAGAAGAACAAGAGAAGGAGAAGGAGGAAGGGAACACCCAATATCACTCTGACACATGCAATGCTGGGGATTGAACTTGGGACCTCAGGCTTTTAGGCCCAAAGCTCTACTCACTGCAGTAACTCCCCGGCTGCCACTGTTTGTGTTACTCCATCCAAACCTCACTGTTCCCCTGTACCTCAAACTGGGATGATTTGCTTGTCACCCCTGAGGATAGCCTATCTGCTACACACCCTACCCTAGCGATTTTCCATTGAATTCTTTCCTTTAAAAATTCTTTTTATTTTCTTATTGACCGGGAAATTTCTGAGACTTAATGTCTACACTATGAATCTATCATTTCTAGCAGCCATCTTTTTCCTTTAAATTAAAAAAAAAAATTAGATAAGACAGAGAGAAATTTAGAGTGGAGGGGGAGCTAGAGGAGAGAGACAGAGAGACACCTGCAGACCTGCTTCACCACTCGTGAAGCTTCTCCCCTGCAGGTGGGGAGCCGGGAACTGGAACCTGGGTCCCGTGACTTGGTAACCTGTGTGCTCGGTTAGGTGCGCCACCTCCAGAACCCCAGGTAACTTATTTCTAAAAGAAAATTTAGGTCCCTGTTCTTTGTCATGAGTAAGTGACCATTGAGTAGACAGTGATTGTGGTGTTCCTCCTGGCAACCTTACTGAGACCACTGACATCTGGATGCTTCTGGGAAACATTTACTTTCAGAGTTTATGGTTTTTTTAAAAAATATATTTTTCTTTTTTTACATTAAAAATTATCTTTATTTATTGCATACACACAGTCAGAAATTGAGAGGAGGGGAGACAGAGAGACAGGGAGAAACCTGCAGCCCTGCTTCACCACTCATGAAACTTTCCCCCTATAGGTGGGGACTGGGGACTTGAACCCAGGTCTTTGCACACTGTTAACGTGTGTGCTCAACCAGCTGTGCCACCACCACCTGGCCCCCAGAGTTTATGATTTATTTATTCATTTATTTCCTTTTGCTGCCCTGGTTATTTTTTATTATTGTAGTTATTACTATTGTTGTTGTTATTGATGTCGTCATTGTTGGATAGGTAGGACAGAGAGAAATGGAGAGGGGAGGGGAAGACAGAGAGGGGGAGAGAAAGACAGACACCTACAGACCTGCTTCACCACCTGTAAAGGGACCCACTACAGGTGGGGAGCCGGGGGCTCAAACTGGGATCCTTATGCCGGTCCTTGCACTTCACACCACGAGTGTATGTTTTAAACAGAGGAGTGAGTGACCACCAGAGGGATAACAGCTCAAGAATGTATGCCCTATGCATGTAATGGAGTACCACTCAGCCTTGAAAAAGGAGGAATCCTGTCATTCACTGTGATGCGAATGGACTTAAGGACACTAAGCTCAGTGAATAGGCCAGTCCTGAAAGGGCAAATAGAAAAGGACTCCACTTACATGATGTACCTAAAACCCTTGAGGTCAGAAGCAGGAAGTAGAAGGGCCGGGGGTGGGGCGGGCTGGCGGGAGCTGTTCACTGGGCATGGTGTTTCGGTTTTGCAGGAAGAGAAGGTATGTTTAGCTTTGAAGGACAGTGTCCTTAGAGTTACTAAGAAATGCCAAGATGCAAAGCTGATGTTTTGCGGTTTTTACCGCAATAGAAATAGAACAGCTTTGGGACTAGGTGGTGGTGAGGAGAACAGAGAATTTGTTTGTTTGAGACTCCTGCTTTTCTGTAGCTGGAGAGATTTCTCAGAGGTTCAAGAACATTCTTTGTGTGAGATCTGCCTCCAGCCCTGTTTATGCTGCAGTGATGTTCTAGCTCTCTCTCTCTCTCTCTCTCTCTCTCAGAAATTATATATATATTTATATATATATGCATAATTAGTTCCTTTTAGATTTGAGCCTTAAGTCAATCATAGATTTAAGCTTTTCTTAATGTCTTCACTTTTACTCAAAAACCATAAATTAATTGATTTTTGTTGTTGTTTATATATGAGAGAGACCAGAACATTGGTCAGCTTGGTCTAGCGACGCGCTAGGGACCAAACCTTGGACTTGTGCGTTCAAGCTTTGTGTTCCTCCACGAAACTGGCTCCTTAACTTTTCTTATTCGGGACATATTTTTGCAATGACTTTGATTTTAAAGATCATGCCAGGATTTATTGATTTATTTATTTACTGGGTAGAGGCACAGAGAACTCGAGAGGGAAAGGAAAATAAGAGAGGGGGACAGAGAGACACCTGTAGCCCTGTTTCACTAGTTGCAGGTGGGAACTGGGGAGGCTTGAACCCTGCCTGGTTTTTGTGCACTATAACATGTGCCCTTTACTGGGTGGGCCACCTTTTTATGTTTTATTTATTTTTTTGGTATAGACAGAGAGAAATTGAGAGGGAAGGGGGGGGATGGAGAGGGAGAGAGAATGAGAGACATCTGCTGACCTGCTTCCCTACTTGTGAAGCTTCTTACTCTGCAGGTGAGGATGGGAAGGGGGCTTGAACCCAGGTCTTTGCACACTGTAATGTGCATTCTCTATGAGTGCACCACTGTCTGACCCCCATTATTTAAAGGTGTGAATAGGCAAGGAGAGAGCACAGTGGTTGTGCAAACAGACTTTGTGCTTGAGACTCCAGGGAGGCCACAGGTCCAATCCCCTGCATCACCAGAAGCCAGAGCTGAACAGTGTTATGGAAAAAAAACAAATGAAGTGTATGTCAGCTGAGGACGTAACACCGGATTACAAACAACTTTCATGCCCGAGGCTCTGAGGTCCCAAGTTTAATCCTATCCATCATAAGCTAGAGCTGAGCAGACAGAGCTCTGGTACAAAAAAATGAAATAAGTCTTCCCACATACTTACTGTTCACACAACACCCTAATATTCTAGTCCCATGTCCAGTGATAAGAATTATCAGTCTTTGTGAAACTTTGTAGAGTTCCCCTTTTGCAGGTGAGGTGGTAGCTGAGGTGCCACGGCTGAGGTGCTGAGTAGCCTTCTTCATGTAATAATGAAACCCTGAATTTGCATGGAGCCTCTGAGACCAGGCTTTCGAGTGGAGAGGAGCAGGTGTGATTCTAGGCCCAGGTGTCTACCCCCCAGAGCCACTCTTTGTCTTATTTTTATTTTTATTAGTGATTTAATATTGATTTACAAAATCACATGTCATCAAGGCTATACTCCACACTGTTCCCACCACCAGAATTCTGAATCCCCAATCCCTCCCCTGCGAGCTACCAAAGTTTTCCTCAGGTTGCAGACATGAACCAACCATCATCCCTTTACAACTACCTGTCTACATTTATACATAGTCACCCCCCTTTCAGGTCCAGTCCTCTCTTCTCCTCCAAGTCACTCATGACACCATTACTACATCCAAATGTCCCTCCCTTTATCCTCCTTTCTCTGCAGGTCCTGATGAAGCTGGAGTTCAGACCCATCTTGTCCTCTTCCTCCTATCACTTCTCCCCCCCTGGGAGTATGAATCAAAATTATTTTGGGCTGGAGGCTGGGTGGTAGCGCAGCGGGTTAAGCGCGCACGGTGCAAAGCTCAAGGAGCAGGTAAGAATCCCGGTTCTAGCCCCCGGCTCCCCACTTGTGGAGGGGTCGCTTCACAAATGGTGAAGCAGAACTGCGGGTGTCTGTCTTTCTCTCCTCCTCTCTGTCTTCCCCTCCTCTCTTGATTTCTCTCTGTCCTATCCAACAACAACAACAGCTATAACAGCAGCAACAATAACAACCACAACAAGGGCAACAAAATGAGAAAAATAGCCTCCAGGAGCAGTGGATTCGTAGTGCTGGCACCAAGCCCCAGTGATAACCCTGGAGGCAAAAAAAAAAAAAGTTTTTGGAGGTGTAGAAGGTAGGATCTTTGGCTACTGTAATTACTTCTCTGCTGGACATGGGCGTTGGCAAGTCTGCTGCTGGCCGTGCAGATTGGTCCAGTGACTTTGGAGTCAATTTGAAAGAATCGAGTCAAATTTAAAATGCAGTCACTTTCCCTGGGGCAAAAGCCTTGTGTGCCCGAGGCAGCAGGCAGGAGTGTCTTGCTTAGGGCAGCTTTCCTTAGCCCATGGTGGCCTGGAGGTGGTGGACTGGCTAGCCTTCACTGCGGCCGGTATACAGAGGCCATGTGCAGCGGGCTGACGTCCACACACGGAGCTCGAGTGCAGAATGGGGAAGGCCCCACACAGAGGACGCACACAGTTTCTGCGGGTGATTCTCATTTTTAAACTCCCGACCACAAACCTCTAATGGTCCTGCAACACCACCTGGTTATCCCAAAATATCTTCCTTGTCAGTTCATCTTCTCTGCCCAGAAGTTTGACTTTATGTCTTCTCTCTTCTCACATCTCCTACTCACTCCCCGTTTCTTTTTTTCCTTCCTTCCTTCCTTCCTTCCTTCCTTCCTTCCTTCCTTCCTTCCTTCCTTCCTTTCTTCCTTCCTTTCTTTTGCCCCCAGGGTTATTGCTGGGGCTCAGTGCCTGCACCGGGATGCATTGGATCGACCTTCCCGTGGTGCATCCCGTGAGTACCCATTCATTGGGGAAACTGACGATCCTTCCTAGCCGACTGAATCCACATGGATCCCAGTCACTTTCAAAGCCAGCAACAAGCAGCTCCTGCCAGCTTTCAAGCTGTTGGTCCTGCTCTTCGAGTCCTCCAACTTAATGTTGAGGGGCTGTCCTTTGCCAAACGCGTTCTTATTGGTCAATTGGCGATACAGTATCAGGCAGATGTCATTTGCCTACAAGAAACACATCATTTCCCACGTCTACGCTCGACCGGACCTGCCAATATACGCGGATATCTTCGCCCACCCTGTCCAACGCTTGACGCCTCGTCACCCAATCTGGTCCCCTACGCCTACACTGAACTTCTCTGTTCCAGACTCTTGGAAACAGAGTCGGCAGTCAGCTGAGGTAAAGAACAAACACCTCATCACAGACCCCTGCGAGTGTCAACCCGGCTTTAACCTAGCACATTATGATTGGGCCCTCCTCAATCGCTATCGAACAGGCCATGGCCGGTGCTGGGGAGCCAGAGACGACCCGAACTGCCCCTGCGGCTCCAGACAGACTATGACCCACACAGTCAACGACTGCTACCTCTCCAGATTCAAAGGAGGTCTCGAAACTTTACATCAGGCTCAACCTGATGCTGTTGACTGGCTACGGAAGAAGGGCAAACGCTGGAAGAAGAAGTGCCTGCACCATGAATCCACTGCTCCTGGAGGCTCCCCCCCTTTTGTTGCCCTTTTTGTTTTATCGTTGTTGTGGTTATTATTATTGTTGTTATTGATATCGTTGTCGTTGGATAGGACAGAGAGAAATGGAGAAAGGAGGAGAAGACAGAGACGGGGAGAGAAAGACAGACACCTGCAGACCTGCTTCACCGCTTATGAAATGACCTCCCTGCAGGTGGGGAGCTGGGGGCTCAAACCGAGATCCTTACCTGGTCTTTGCACTTTGCACCATGTGCGCTTAACTCGACCCCCAACTCATCTCCCCTTTTCTCACAGCCAACTGATGGCCTTGCTTAACATTCAGTTAAAAACAAACACACACACACACACACACACGCATACATGTTTATATATGTTTTTTTCACTAAGGTTATTGCTGAGGCTTGGTATCTGCACAACTAAATCATTCCTGAGAGACATTTCTTTTTAAAATTTTCTGATTTATTTATTTATGCCTCCAGGGTTATTGCTGTTGCTCACTGCCTGCACTACAAATCCACTGCTCCTGGTGGCCTTTTTTTAAAATTTTTTATTTTGTGGTGGTTGCTGTTGGTAGAACAGAGAGAAATTGAGAGAGGAGGGGAAGATGGGGGCAAGAAAGAGAGACACCTGCTTCACTGCTTCACCGCTTGTGAAACGACCCCTCTGCCCCACAAGTGGGGAGCTGGGGGTTCAAACTGGCATCCTTGCTCCGGTCCCTGCACTTCGTCCTTTGTGCGTTTAACCTAGTGCACTACTGTCTGGCCCTCTTCTCTCTTTTCTTTTTAACAGAGGACAATATACAGAGAAATAGAGATAGAGAGGGAGGCAGAGGGAGAGGCAGAGAGGAGAGACAGTGCAGTGTTGTTCTACCACTTGGGAAGCTTCTTCGCTGCAGGTAGAGACCGGGTCTTGAACCTGGGGCCTTAAGCATGGCCACAGCTGTGCTATGGCAGTGAGCCACTCCCCCACTCAAATGTAAAAATATTTATTTTCTAATTAGTTTTATTTGATAGGACAGAGAGAAATTGAGAGGGGCAGGGGGAGATAAAGAGGGAAAGAGAAAGACAGACACCTGCAGAGATGTTTCACTACTCATGAAGCTTTCCTCCGGCAGGTGGGATCTGGGGGTCTGAACCTGGGTCGTTGAGCACAGTAACACAGAATCACCATCATCCAGCAACCCCACTGCTAGTATTACATCTGTAATCAAAGAATCAAAATTCTGTGCAACTCTGCCGTTTTTCCTTCTTGTCAAAGCTGACGTGGACTCTTGAGAATTAAGTAAGCAAAATAATAATACTACAAGGCTTGTTTTTTTAATATTTACTTATTTATTTCCTTTTGTTGCCCTTGTTTCTTATTGTTGTCGTTGTTGTCATTGTTGTTGGAGAGGACAGAGAGAAATGGAGAGAGGAGGGGAAGACAGAGAGGGGGAGAGAAAGACAGACACCTGCAGACCTGCTTCACCGCCTGTGAAGTGACTCCCCTGCAGGTGGGGATCCGGGGGCTCGAACTGGGATCCTTACAGTGGTCCTTGGGTTTTGCACCATGTGCGCTTAACCTGCTTCACTACCTCCTGACTCCCAAGGCTCGTGTTTTGAGAGCCTTGACATCCCCTCCCAGGTTGACATGCTCCTTTGGCTTAGACTGGATCAAGACAGAACCTTCTTCTTCTTTTCTAAAATAATATTATTTATTTATTTATTATTGGATAGAGATAGAGAGAAATTTAGAGGGAAGGGGAGGGAGAGAGGGAGACAGAGAGTCAGAGAGACACCTGCGGCCCTGCTTCACCACTTGTGAAGCTTTCCCCCGGCAGCTGGGGCCTGGGGGCTTGAACCCGGGTCCTTGTACACTGTAGTGTGTGCACTTAACCAGGCGCACGACCGCCTGGCCCCAAGACAGACCCTTCTAAGTATTGCGCCTTTGTACTGATAAGGATCCCAGGGCCCTGGCTGAACTGAACTGAAGACTGCAGTGGAGTTACCCATTCCTCCCCACCACACTCACACCTATTTCCTGATAAGGTTTGCTCCCCATTTTCTGTACATATGAGGCATGACCCTCCTATGTTCCCCGCACATGCATGCCCAACTTTCCCCTCATAAACATGCGTGACTTTTCCTGGAAAGCTACGCAGTTAGAGAGATCATAATGCCACCCTCAGTCTTCTTGGCATGAAGTCAGATCCCTCTTCCTTTCTTTGAAGCTTGTTCTGTTACCGGGGCTGTCTACACATGTTTCCCCACTTCAGTTATTTTCTAGCTAATAAAACCCTTCTTTCCACTCATCTGTTCTTATGATTGTTTTTAATGATGAATCCAAAACTCATTAGAGACAGAAAAAAAAAATTTTAAATGGCCAAAGAACCAGCCAGTTTTTAAAGAAGAGATCCACATGGCCTACAGTCCCGTGAAGAAATGCTCCACGTCCTGACTGTTAGAGAAATGCGAATTCAGACTACACTGAGACGCCATCTAGATGTACTCATATGATGGGTCCATCACTCCCAGGGGTCTTTAAATTTTTTTTTTTTTATTTTTGATAGGACAGACAGAGAGAAATTGAGAGTGGAGGGAGAATAGAGAGGGAGGGAGGAAGAGGGACACCTGCAGACCTGCCTCACCGATCTTGTGAAGCGACCCTTCCCTTGCAGGTGAGGACCAGGGACTTGAACCTGCACCCTTGTACTCGGTAATATATGCATTCTACTGAGTGCACCACCACCAGGCCCCCTTTTCAACCCCCCCCCACCTCCCCAGTTAGCACCAGAACAGAGGTGGGAAATGAGACCCCAGGTTGCAGGAGCGGTCATCTGGGGGTAGGGGCAATGGGTGTCTGAGTTCTCAGCAGGCATGACCACCAGCTTCTGCCCACACCTCCAAGCCCTGAAGCTTCTAGAATCACAGATGGTTCCCCACTTTCTCAGCCCAGCAGCACCCCATAACCAAGATGGTCCCTGTGTGGGCACAGATGACAAGACTTGTGCCGACAAGTCAGAAGCAATGGGGTGGCCTGCAGCCTGTCTCTGGCCTGCACATGTCCCGGGTGTGAGCTCTGCCCATGCAGCTGAGTCTCTCCACCAGGATCTGCCCACCAGCCCCTCTGAATGAACTGAAATGGCCTTTGGCTTTCCAGAGCTTCATACCCGTCCCCCCCACCCACGTGTGCACACACATCTTCTGCCTGGCTCCACATGCTTTAGGAAGCGCTGGGCTATAAATCACATTAATCTCCCACGAGTCCCTGGCTTAATGGCGCACATGGATTCCATCAGAAATGGCTGAGGGGAGAAGAACTTTGAGGTGGACCTCACTTCCCCTGTTGATTCTCGCTCTACCATCAGGAACATGCTCTTCTGGCCATGAGACAAGTCTGCCTTTTGAACCCAGTTTTGGTCCCAGTCTAGTTGCGGGAGAATGAATGAATGAATGAGTGAATAAGTGAATGAATGAGTGAGTGAGTGAATGAGTGAGCAAATGAATGAGTGAGTAAATGAATGAGTGAGTGAGTGAATGAATGAGTGAGTGAATGAATGAGTGAGTGAGTGAGTGAATGAGTGAGTGAATAAATGAGTGAGTGAATGAATGAATGAAGAAATGAGTGAGTGGATGAATGAGTGAGTGAATGAGTGAATGAGTGAGTGAGTGAGTGAATGAATGAATGAATAAATGAATAAATGAGTGAGTGAGTGAATGAATGAATGAGTGAAGAAATGAGTGAGTGAATGAGTGAGTGAATGAGTGAGTGAATGAGTGACTGAGTGAGTGAGTGAATGAAGCTTTCTCTCCATACAGCTCTCCTATAGGATCTGTGGGAGACAGGTTTTGAGGAAACATCCCTCCCGCCCTCCCTCTGGCATGCTCAAGTCCTCTATATAGAAGATCTCAGCATTTACATGTCAGCCTCACACCCCTTCTGGGCAGTTGACCCAGGCACAGCTTACTGGTTTGGGGTGCCAGTCCCCACACTTCCTACCGCCCCCCCCCCCCCCCCGCACCTCGGTGGAAATCTGAGTCTAACTCAGCAGTGGTGCTTGACATTTGCAAGTTCCGTGTCTGAACTCTCATCCTTCAGAGGGAGAGTGGGATGAATCCATGAATGTGGAACGAAGGCAGAACAAACAAAAACAAAACCCCCAGAGTGTACAATGGAACACTACTCAGCTATTAAAAATGGTGAATTCACCTTCTTTTAAAAATTTATTTATTTTCCATTTTGTTGCCCTTGTCGTAGTTATTGATGTTGTCGTTGTTAGATAGGACAGAGAGAAATGGAGAGAAGACAGAGAGGGAGAGAGAAAGATAGACACCTACAGACCTGCTTCACTGCCTGTGAAGGGACACCTCTGTAGGTGGGGAGCTGGGGCCTTGAACCGGGATCCTTACGCCAGTCCTTGTGTTTCACGCCACATGCGCTTAACCCGCTGTGCTACCGCCAGACTCGCAAATTCACCTTCTTGACCCCATCTTGGATGGAGCTTGAAGGAATCATGTTAGGTAAGATACGTCAGAAACAAAAGGATGAATATGGGATGATCTCATCATAGACAGAAGTTGAGAAACAAGATGAGAAGGGAAAACACTAAGCAGAACTTGGACTGGAGTTGGTGTATGGCACCAAAGTAAAAGACTCTCTCTCCCTCCCTGTCTTCCTGTCTTCTCTCCACTTCTCTTTGTCCTGTCTAACAATGACGACATCAATAACAACAACAATAATAACTATGACAAGGGCAACAAAATGGAAAATAAATAATTTTTTAAAAAGAAGGTGAATTCACCATTTTTAATAGCTGAGTAGTGTTCCATTGTACACTCTGGGGGTTTTGTTTTTGTTTGTTCTGCCTTCGTTCCACATTCATAGATTCATCCCACTCTCCCTCTGAAGGATGAGAGTTCAGACACGGAACTTGCAAATGTCAAGCACCACTGCTGAGTTAGACTCAGATTTCCACCGAGGCGCGGGGGGGGGGGGGGGCGGTAGGAAGTGTGGGGACTGGCACCCCAAACCAGTAAGCTGTGCCTGGGTCAACTGCCCAGAAGGGGTGTGAGGCTGACATGTAAATGCTGAGATCTTCTATATAGAGGACTTGAGCATGCCAGAGGGAGGGCGGGAGGGATGTTTCATCAAAACCTGTCTCCCACAGATCCTATAGGAGAGCTGTATGGAGAGAAAGCTTCATTCACTCACTCACTCACTCATTCATTCACTCACTCACTCATTCATTCATTCACTCATTCATTTACTCACTCACTCATTCATTTATTCACTCACTCATTTATTCACTTACTCACTCATTCATTCACTCACTCATTTATTCATTCACTCATTCATTCACTCACTCATTCATTCACTCACTCATTCATTCACTCATCCATTCACTCACTCACTCATTCATTCACTCACTCACTCACTCATTCATTCACTCACTCATTCACTCACTCACTCATTCATTTATTCACTCACTCATTCATTCATTCATTCATTCACTCACTCACTCATTTATTCACTTACTCATTCATTCACTCACTCATTTATTCACTCATTCACTCACTCATTCATTTACTCATTCATTCACTCACTCATTCATTAACTCACTCATTCACTCACTCACTCACTCACTCATTCATTCATTCCTTCACTCACTCAATCACTCATTCATTCACTCATTCTTGAACCCGGGTCCTTGAATACTGCAGTGTGTGCTCTTTACCAGATATGTCTCTGCCTGGCCCCTTGAAACATTCAGTGTAAGTGGATTTATTGCATCATTCTTTCAGCAGATAGTTACTGAGTGTTCCCTGCATTCCAGGTACTGTTCTAAGCTACAAGGACACAGAGGTGACCAGACAGCCCTAGTCCTCACAAGCTTCTCTCTGGTGCAAGTTACTGGGTGAAGCTGGGCTCAAGAGAAGAGCAAAGTCAGGGCCTGGAGGCAGAAGGGATCAGGCTGCCTTTGGGGGAAGAAAAGGCAGCTCCTAGTGAGGCCGGACAGACAGATGGGGGTGGGGGACACACTGGACCCAGTGGCTGTGGATCTAACAGCACAGTCACTGGGATGTGTGTGTAGGCAGTTCTGTTCCTAAACACCAGATTTTGTTCCCAATGATGGCAGGGCTTGCTGGCCTGGGAGACGTGATGATGATAATGATGACTTCCAACATTAGTTGCCCCCCGCCCCCGCCCCAGGCATCACTCTCCTGTGTGCTTGTGACAGATGGCAGCAGCCTCAGTGAAACATGGCCCCTCAGGGCACCCTCATTCTTGAGATCTATCTCTCTGTGATGTGATTCACTGCACAGAAGAATGTCACACCTGGTGCCCAGTGTACCTGGCTGAGCACACACCTTACCATGTGCAAGGATCCAGGTTCAAGTAACTGGTCCCCACCTGTTGTTGTGCGCGGGCCGCGGAGAAGAGAGAGAGGAGGTCTGGAGCGAAGAGGAAACACAAATCTTTATTTGCGCTGGCACCTCAGAGTTGGGTGCTAGAGAAGCAGGTTGGGCCACGTGGAGGTAGCGAAAATGGCCGCCTCACGCAGTAACCTTTCCTGCGTCTGAACACCGGAGTGAAGCACTGGCAAGAGAGCGAGGTGCGGAAGAAGAAGGGCTTTTATAGGAGCAGCTTTCACAAGAATGGGAAGGGGGAGGAGTAACCATAGCACTCCAGGATAGGATGATAACTCTCGTGAGAATGGGAGGGGGGAGGAGTAACCAAAGCACTCCAAATATCGCAGGGAAATAGACAATGCCCTGAGGGCACAACATGGCGAAACAGGGACTCCAAGAATGTCCCAACTCTCGTGGGAACTAGCAGTAGCCTGAGGGGACAACATGGCAGATGTGACTGCATCTGCACAATTTCCCAGCATCCACCTGCAGAGGGGAAGCTTCACAAGTGGTAAAGCAGGGCTGCAGGTGTCTCTCTTTCTCTCTCCCTGTCTCCCCTTCCCTCTGAATTTCTTCTTCTTTTTCTCCTCCTTCTTAATAAAAAAAAAACAGCTGGAAAGTGGAAGTTTTTAAAAAATATTTATTTATTTATTCCATTTTGTTGCCCTTGTTGTTTTATTGTTGTAGTTATTATTGTTGTTGTTGATGTCATTGTTGTTGGATAAGACAGAGAGAAATAGAGAGAGGAGGGGAAGACAGAGAAGGGGAGAGAAAGACGGACACCTGCAGACCTGCTTCACTGCCTGTGAAGTGACTCCCCTGTAGATGGAGAGCCGGGGGCTTGAACTGGGATCCTTATGCTGGTCCTTGCACTTCCAGCTGTGTGCGCTTAACCCGCTGTGCTACCGCCCTACTCCCAAAGTGGCAGTTTTTAAAAAATTTTTTTACATATTTATTTATTTTCCCTTTTGTTGCCTTTGTTGTTTTTTATTGTTGTTGTAGTTATTGATGTCATCGTTGTTGTGTAGGACAGAGAGAAATGGAGAGAGGAGGGGAAGACAGAGATGGGGAGAGAAAGACAGACACCTGCAGACCTGCTTCACCGCCTGTGAAGTGACTCTCCTGCAGGTGGGGAGCCGGGGGCTCGAACCGGGATCCTTACGCTGCTCCTTGTGCTTTGCACCACCTGCGCTTAAAGTTTTTTTTTTTTATTTTGAAAAATTTTTATGAATTCACTGCTCCTGGTGGTCATTACTTCCTCTTTTTTTTTCTTTCCTTTTCTTTTTCTTTTCTCTATTTTAGTAGATAGGACAGAGAGAAATTGAGAGGGGAGGAGATAAAGAAGGACAGAGACAGAGAGACACCTGCAGGCCTGCTTCACCACCTGTAAAGCTTCCCTGCCCCCCTGCAAGTGGGGAGGGCAGGGGCTTGGACCCAACTCCTTGTGCACGGTAATACGCGCCCTTAACTAGGTGTGGCACTCACTACCTGCCCCCTTCTCAATTTCTCTTTGTCTTCCAATAAATAAATATTAAGAGAGAGAGAGAGAAGAAAAGAGAGAGAGAGAGAGGCCACACCCTAAGTTTGTGGCCATGAGAACATTGTACAAGTCCTCTGGCCTTTGGCGTGTGGTTGTCATGTGGAACATGGCATCTGGGCAGTGGGCTTATTGGAATGAAATGCAGGAAGGAAATACAAGGGCGTGAGTGGCATCTCCTGGGCTGGAACTCTGCAGACTGACATCGACTCCTTCCATTTCACCCCTTACTTGTCTGGGAGAACTGCCCAGTGGATCTCCGCTAAGCTAGACCATTCTCAAATGACAGAGAAGGCTCCTTCCGGGTGGAGGGGCGGCGGGCAGAGGGCATGAGGTCACTGGCTGGCCTTCCTTGTGCCCTGGCTACGGTGCAGCCAAGGGAGAGGGTGGTAGAGAGTAGGGGGGTGGGCGGTGGGCCCTTTAGACCCCCTGCCCTGAAGGAGCAGCAGCCAGGAAACCCCCTCCCCTTTGTCTCTCCTCTTTGGTGGTGCCTCAGGTCCAGAGCCCACCATGTGACTGAGCCAAGCTTGAAGCCGGTGCCTCTGAGCGTCTGCTCTCAAAACAAAATAATTGCATGCAGACGTTCCTTTTGATCACATCCTAACACCGATTTACAACTCTGCTTCCTTGTAACCCCAAAGAGAGCCCTAATCACGGGGCACATACCAAACGCTGGCTGGCTCAGAGGGGAGGAACAGGGTGGGTGTCTTTTAAGTGTGGATTTGCAAGAGGTGGGGGCTCAGGGGGCTGGAGGTGGGGGGCAGTGCTTGGTGCTTGGTAATGCTGAGCTCTCATCCTTCCCCACATTCAGTTTTCCATGCGGCCAACGGAACAATTGTCATTAGCATGGCACAGTGAAGGCGTGCTGAAGAAGGAAGCTTTTTTTTTGTGTGTGTGGTTTGCTTGAGGCCAGGCCATTTTTCCATTCTGTTCTTTTATTATGATCATGATTACTTCATTACCTAGCCCTGATGGGGTTTCTGGGGGCCCCAGTCTGTTTTTAATAAGAAGCAGACGAAAAACAGAGTTTTGGCTGTGTTTGAAATCTTCTCCACCACCCCACCCCCTTTTCATTTCTGTTTCTTTCTCTCTCTTTGAAATAATAGGTTAAAGAATTTTGTCTTTTGAGGGTCTGATGTCGTGGACAGAGTGCTCTGACCCAAGTCCTTTGGGGAGCCATGAAGTGGCTCTTGGGAATTGCACCATGGGGTGCTGGGGGGGGGGGAAACCTATGCTCTTAGCAAACATTACAAGGGACTCTTGTCAACTGGATAAAAGGAGGAAACAAAAAATCCACCAGCAATATTTCTTTTTAATTGCGATATAATTCAGAGGCCATAAAACCTGCCACAGAATAGGGGGCCATTGGGTGGGTTTTCTGAAGAGTCGAAAGCGTGTGCGGCCGTCACCATTATCGAGCTTTGGAGTGGGCCTGCCTCCCTTAAAGAAAGCCCTCACCTATTCACCAGCTCCCCCCTCCTCCCAGCCACCGATCTGTTTTCTGGATCTATGAATTTGTCTATTCTGGATAGTTTATCAAAATGGTATTATGCTATTTGTGGTCTTTTGCATCTAGTGTATTTCATCCAGCATTTTTTCCCCAAAAGATTTTATCTTGTTTATTTATGAGACAGATAAGAGAGAGAGAGAGAGAGAGACTGAGAGAGACTGGGTGGTGGCACACCTGGTTAAGTGCACATATTACCATGCACAAGGACTGGGTTTAAGCCCCTGGTCCCCACATGCAGGGTGAAAGCTTCACAAGCAAGTAAAGCTGTGTTACAGGTATCTTTGTCCTTCTTTCTCTCTACTTCTCTATCAGCCCTCCTCTCAATTTCTCTCTGTCCCATCAAATTAAACAAACAAAGTTAAAAAAATATATAAGAAGAGAGAAAGAGAACCAGATATCACTCTGGTACAAGTGGTGCCAGGGATTGAACTTGGGATCTTATGCTTGAGAGTCCAATGTTTTATCTATTGCACCACTTCCCAGACAACAGAATGATGCTTTCAAAGTTCATTTATATTGTAATTGTAACATGTATTAGGATCTCTCTCTCTCTGGTTGCTAAATACTCTTCTTTCTAAAAATTTTTATATTTATTTATTTATTGTCCCTTTTGTTGCCCTTGCTATTTTTTCACTGTTGTTCTAGTTATTATTGTTATTGATGTTGTCATTGTTGTTGTATAGGACAGAGAGAAATGGAGAGAGGAGGGGAAGACAGAGAGGGGGAGAGAAATACAGACACCTGCAGACCTGCTTCACTGTCTGTGAAGCAACTCCCCTGTAGGTGGGGAGCCGGGGGCTCGAACCCGGATCTTTATGCCAATCCTTGCGCTTAGCGCCACGTGCGCCTAACCCGCTGCTCTACTGCCCGATCCCCGCTAATTACTATTCTACTGTGGTTTGTTCAATGTACTGGATCCCACCTTCTTTATTCACTGAACAGCTAATGGTTCACACCTTCACCGAGGACCATTATACTTAAGCTGCTGCGCAGAGTGGTCCAGGACATGGAGATGAGCTCTCCATTAAAGCAGGGGACCTATCCATAGGGGAGGAGGTAGGAAGAGAGCTCCTGGAACAGAGTGGAACGAATGAATGCAGCAGTCAATGAATGCCACACACAGGAGAAGTTTGGAGAGGCAGGGTGGTACCCAGCAGCGTGATGGGCAGTACCTGCCAGGTCTGGGACCAGCAGTGAGAGTCACTCAGCCTCGAGCAGGTGTCTTCATTGCGGGCTGGGCCTGGGTCCTTGGCTCCTGGAGAGGCATCGTGTGACCTGTCCTGAGGACCTCGTGCACTGTGAAGGTGGCCAACGTGGTACCTGAGGACAGCGGACAGGGGTGGGGGGCAAAGGAGGCTCCTGCCAGCTCTGGAGTTAGATGGAGAAAGACAGAGCATTGGAGCTGGGCTTGGCAGCTGCGTAGGGTGTGAGGGATGGGTAGCGACAGCATGTTGCTCCAAAAGGCTGCAGCAGAACAGTCTGTCTGACCTGGACTTGGGGGCAGAGTTGCAGGACCCCTCTTTCAGGCCATTTGTTCTCAACCTTAGCTGCCCATCTGAGCTGTCCTTGGGGGACCTGAAATTACCCAGAGGATCTATTGTGTTTGACCACCAGGGAAGGAGGAGAGGAGAGGAGAGGGGAAGAGAGGAGAGGGAGAGGGAGGAGAGGAGAGAAGAGGAGAGGAGAGAGGAAGGGGGAAAGGAGAGGAGAGGGAGAGGGAGGAGAGGAGAGGAGAGGAGAGGAGAGGAGAGGAGAGGAGAGGAGAGGAGAGAAGAGAGGAAGGGGGGAGAGGAGAGGAGAGGAGAGGAGAGGGGAAGAGAGGAGAGGGAGGAGAGGAGAGAAGAGGAGAAGAGATGAGAGGAGAGAGGAAGGGGGAGAGGAGATGAGAGGCGAAGAGAGGAGAGGAGGGAAGAGGAGAGGAGAAGAGAGAAGAGGAGAGAGGAAGGGGGGAGAAGAGAGGGGAAAAGAGGAGAGGGAAAGGGAGGAGAGGAGGGAAGAGGTGAGGAGAGGAGAGAAGAAGAGAGAGGAAGGGGGAGAGGAGAGGAGAGGGGAAGAGAGGAGTGGGAAAGGGAGGAGAGGAGAGGAGAGGGGAGAGGAGAGGAGAGGGGAAGAAAATGGAGGCTGGGGCTCAGTGCCAGTACCACTCCACCATCCCAGTGGCTACTTATTTATTTGATTATTTTTTTTGATACATGGGAAGAGACAGAGAGAAAGAGAGACACCTGCAGCAGTGTTTCCCCACTCATGAACCTTCCCCCCCGCCCCATTGTAGGTGGGGGACCTGGGCCTTGAACCCAGGTCCTCCTGCTTGGTTACATGTGAGCTTTGAGAGGTGAAGCACCACCTGACCCCAAAGCTCTAGTTTAATAACATTGCTTTGGGGTGAACTCAGGCAGCAACATTAAAAAAATCAATTAATTAATTAACAATTATTTTTTTGCCACCCGGGTTATCATTGGGGCTTGGTGTTATCTACCACTCCTGGTGAATCTACCACTCCTGGAAACCTCTTATTCATTTTTTCCCTATTTTTTTATTAGATAGGACAGAGAGAAATTGAGAGGGGAGATAGAGGGAGAGAAAGACACCTGCAGACCTGTTTCACCAATCGTGAAGCAGACCCCCTGCAGGTGGAGAGCAGGGGCTCGAACCTGGGTCCTTGTGCTTGATAATATGTGCACTTAGCTTGGTGCACCACTGCCAGGCCCCTCCGTATTTATCAATTATCCCCAAGTGACCCCGTGAGCAATCAGAGTTAGGAGTCCCCAGTGTGGAGGGCTGAGCCAAGGACAGTGCCCAGTGGCTGGGGCACCAGGCTGGGAGTGGGTTGCAGGTCACACAGACAGTGTGACCCTGTCACTCATTTCCAGACAGGGCCACTGCTGATGGACTGCACGACAGAAGGTACAGTGAGTGATCATGTCAGGAGGCAGGTGCTCACTACGCTGTCCCAGGCCAGGCGGGCATTCTGGTCACCCTCACTGCAGAAGACCTTGAAGCTGGCTATAGGATCGGGACTTCAACCTGGTGTGAGCGGGAGTCATTGAGGGTTCTGGAACAATGCCCTTGTTCCTAAATACAGCAGGGCTTCAGGAAGAAGAAAGATGCTTGAGACTTGGACAGATGGGAGGGGAGAAGGCAGGAGATGCTGGGGAGAACTGAGCTGGGGAAAGGAGCCAGCAGGTCTAGTGTGAGAGGGAGAAGCACCCATCTCTCCAGAGAAGCTCCCATGGCAATGCAGAGGGTGGGCTTGCTGCCTGGGACATGCTGCAGAAGGGAGGGCACCCTACTTGTATGTGTGAGTTTGATCCCTGGCATTGCATGTGCCAGAGTGATGTTCTGGTCCTCTCTCTCGTTAGTAAAGACTTTTTTTTTAATTTTTTTTTTCTTTCCTCCAGGGTTATTGCTGGGCTCGGTGCCTGCACCATGAATCCACTGCTCCTAGAGGCCATTCCCCCCCCCCCACCTTTGTTGCCCTTGTTGTTGTAGCCTCGCTGTGGCTATCATTATTGCCATTGTTGATGTCGTTTGTTGTTGGATAGGACAGAGAGAAATGGAGAGAGGAGGGGAAGACAGAGAGGGGGAGAGAAAGACACCTGTAGACCTGCTTCACCGCCTGTGAAGCGACCCCCCTGCAGGTGGGGAGCCGGGGGCTTGAACCGGGATCCTTAGGCTGGTCCTTGAGCTTTGCACCACATGCACTTAACCCACTGCGTCACCGCCTGACCCCCGTAAATAAAGACTTTAATAAATAGATAATACATTTAAAAGATGGTTTAAAAAATGCCCGGTGCTTTTGCTGGACAAGAGGCAAGACAAGTCCACTACTTCCTCTTCCTGGGTGGGAGGGGGCTGCCCCAGCACCCTGAGCAGCCTCTCTTGACATCCTCTAGGACACTGGGCTCTGTCTTCTGCTCACGTGTGCACTGGGATAGCTGTCCACCTGCCTTGTGGTTCTTGGGCCCAGCCCCTCAGATGTGTAGGAATTCAGCGGCCAGATCAATGCAAGAGGCTGTCCTTTGGGCCTTTGCTCCTCCTGAGGCCAGGCGGTGACACATCTGGTTGAGGGCACACCTTACAATGCGTAAGGACCCCGGTTCAGAGAGTCAGGCAGTAGCACAGTAGGTTAAAGCACATGTGGCGTAAAGCGCAAGGATCTGTGTAAGGACCCAGGTTCGAGACACCGACTCCCCACCTGCAGGGGAGTCGCTTCACAGGCAGTGAAGCAGGTCTGCAGGTGTCTATCTTTCTTTCCTCCTTTCTGTCTTCCCCTCCTTTCGATTTCTCTCTGTCCTATCCAACGATAGTAACAACAACAACAATAATAATAACCACAACAATGATAAAACAACAAGAGCAACAAAAGGGGAAAAAATGGTCTCCAGGAGCAGTGGATTCATGGTGCAGGCACAGAGCCCCAGCAATAACCCTGGAGGCCAAAAAAAAAAAAAAAGAACCCAGGTTCAAACCCCTGGTCCCCACATGTAGGAGGAAAGCTTCACAAGTGATGAAGCAGGGCTGCAGGTATCTCTGTCTCTTTTTCTCTTTATCTCTCATGCCCCTTTCAATTTATCTCTGTTTCTATCTAATACTAAACCAATAAAAGTAATTGGTGGCCTCTTTGTCACATAGTAAGTCCACTGGAAGCAAGCAGTCTGGCCCCTCAGAACTGCTCCTTTTTAATCCAGACAACTGGATCAGAACTGACCTTGGAAGCCTGGCCATGAGCAGGTTAAGGGGATGGTGGTGGGGCAGGTGGAGGTGAGGGGGGGTGGGGGAGGCTGGTTTCCTCAGGGGAACCTTGGGACCTCGTGACAGGATGCCAGGATGGGAATGAAAAAATAAAATATTTTTTTAAAATCCCATCAATTTGATCTGGGGCCCACATTCAGCTTGGAAGCCAATGTAACTCTGCATCCCTATAGGTTCAAACTTGCATTCTGTGGTCATGAGTAGGAAAATTCCAAGTTGCACTAATTTCAGGACCCATCTTCCTCAGGTGATAGATAGAGCATGTTATCCAACCCCCCCCTTCAGAGGATGGAACATTCTGTACCACTGTTGCTCCACATTGAGGGCAAGGTCCTATAGGGGCCCCAAAGGAGGGTAGGTTCATGTCTAACTTTCTGAGAAAGCTCCAGACCTCACAGGTGCAAAGAGCTATCCCATTGCTGTCTTTACTTGTATTTCTCTGACAGTCAGTGACTTTGAGCACTTTCTCATGTGCCCGTTGGCCCTCTGGATCTTGTCTGTCATGAAGACTCTGGCCCTGTCCTCTCCCCACTTTCATGGCTTTGTTGTTGCTGCTGCTGAGTTCAGTGAGCTCTTTCTAGATCTCGGCTGTTATCCTCTTGCTGGTGTACGGTGTGTAAAGATTTCCTCCCATCCTGTAGGGTGGCATTCTGTTTTGGTGATGGTTCCCTTTGCTGTGCAGAATCTTTTCAGTTTGATGTAGTTCCACTGATTTACTTTTGTTTTTGCTTACTTTGCTGTCGGGCCTATTTTATTATTTATTGGATAGAGGTAGAGAGAAATTAAAAGAGGAAGGGGAATATATATGTCGCTTTGCGGCAGTGGGATGCGGTGGAGAGAGGGAAAGAAAATCCTTTATTCGCGCGCGGGCACCTCAGGGTTGGGTCAGAGTGCAGTGGTTCGGGCCACGTGGAGCTAGCCAAAAATGGCCATCCCCCGATACGCACACCACCATCCACCACCGAGGTAAAAAAACCGGGTGAGAGAGAGTGAGAGAGAGGAAGTAGGAGGGCTTTATAGGGTAACAACCAGGAGTGACGTGTCAGGACAGGACTGATTGAAAAAGGCACTTGAGGATACCATATTAACTCGTGGGAAGTGGCACTAGCCTGAGGGGACATCTGCACAGCATATATATATGTATATACATACATACACACACACACACACACACACACACACACACACACACACACACACATATATATATATATATATATATATATATATATAGAGAGAGAGAGAGAGAGAGAGGTTTGTAATACTGTTCAGTACTCATGAAACTTCTTCCCTATAGGTGGGGGCTGGGGAATTGGACCTTGGTCCTTGCACATTATGATTTTTATTTATTTATTTATTTATTTAAGAAAGGAGACATTAACAAAAACAAAACTGTAGGATAGGAGGGGTACAACTCGACACAATTCCCACCACCTGATCTCCATATCCCATCCCCTCCCCTGATAGCTTTCCCATTCTCTATCCCTCTGGGAGCATGGACCCAGGGTCATTGTGGGATGCAGAAGGTGGAAGGTCTCACTTCTGTAATTGCTTTCCCGCTGAACATGGACGTTGACTGGTCGGTCCATACTCCCAGTCTGCCTCTCTCTTTCCCTAGTAGGATGGGGCTCTGGGGAAGCGGGGCTCCAGGACATATTGGTGGGGTCGTCAGTCCAGGGAAGTCTGGTCGGCATCATGCTGGGATCTGGAACCTGGTGGCTGAAAAGAGAGTTAACATACAAAGCCAAACAAATTGTTGAGCAATCATGGACCTAAAGGCTGGAATAGTGCAGGTGAAGTGTTGGGGCATTATAATTTTTTGAAACATTGTTTTGTTATTCCTTTCTCCTTACCAGGGAAGGTTAGACCTTTTCTTGTAGGAATTCCAAATACTTTATTTACTTATTAATATTAGACAGAGACAGAGAGAAATCTGCCAGGGCAGGAGGAGATAGAGAGGGTAAGAGACAGAGAGACACCTGCAGCCGTGCTTCACCACACTTGTGAAGCTTCCCCCTGCAGGTGGGGACCAGGGGCTCGAACCCGGGTCCTTGTGCACTGTAATGTGTGCACTCAACCAGGTGTGCCACTGCCTGGCCCCTTCCAGTCCTTATGCATTATAACATGTGAGTTCAGCTGGGTGCACCACAGATGCAAGGACACTACTATAGCAGAGACTGAACCTGGGGCCTTCGACAGGCAAGTCCTGCCTCTGGCTGAGTCACCTTGTTATTCTTTCCAGTTCTGGAGATTGAGGAGGAGGAGGAGGAGGAGGAGGGGTCTGAGGAATGAGCAGGCTCACTGGCGTTTGCTGGGAAAGGGTGGGGGTGAAGGTGATGTCAGCTGTGGTGAACCAGCCTGGGAAGGCAGCGTGAGTCACTGGGCCTGCCGAGGTCAGGATGGGAAGTCTGGGCAAGAAGCTTTTCACGGGAATCATGTGCTCAAGCCAATGACGAGGGAGCCTAGGCTGGGGCCTGGGGCCAGGGAGGCTGCCCTGGGGGGAGGAGCGAGTAGGTCCGACTGGGTCTGAGAAGGCTCTGGGCTCTGGAGAGTGACCTCACTGCAGTAATGGCTGCCAGAGGCCCTGACCTAGCGCATTGTGGGTAACCTATGGGAAGCCTCTGTCATCAGCCACTGCTGGGAAGTCCCCACTTTTTTTTTTCTTCAAAGTTGTTTATATTTGATAGAGGCAGAGATGTAGAACTGCAGAGAGAAAGAGAGTGAAACAGAGAGAGATATCACAGCACCGAAGCTTCCTTCAAAGTGGCAGTGGTGAGGCTAGAACCTGGGTCACAGACATAGTAAATTTAACAGCAAGCTATTCAGGTGAGCTATTTCACTGGCCCCAAGTTTTCAACTTCAAGAAGCTTGTGGCCAGAGCTGGGAAGCCACCACACACACACACAGACACACACACACACACACACAGACAGACACACACAGAGACACAGACACAGACACACACACACACAGATACACACACACACACAGACACACACACAGACACACACACCACACAGACACACACACACAGACACACACACACGGACACACCACACACACACACAGAGACACAGAAACACACAGAGACACACACAGAGACACACACAGAGAGACACACACACAGACACACACACAGAGACAAAGACACAGACACACACACACAGAGACACACACACAGACACACACACAGAGACACACACACAGACACACCACACACACACACAGACACAGACACACACACACAGAGACACACACACAGAGAGACACACACACAGACACACACACATGGACACACCACACAGACACACACACACAGAGACACACACACACGGACACACCACACACACACACAGAGACACAGACACACACACAGAGAGACACACACAGAGACACACACACACACAGACACACCACACAGACACACACACACAGAAACACACACAAAGACACACACACAGACACACATACAGACACACACACACATGGACACACACACAGACACACACCACACACAGAGACACAGACACACACACACAGAGACACACAGAGACACACACAGAGACACACACAGAGACACACACACAGAGACACAGACACACACACAGAGACACACACAGACACACACACACACACAGACACATACACACAGAGACACACACACAGACACACACAGAGAGACACAGACACACACACACACACAGACACACACACACACACAGACACACAGATACAGACACACACACAGACACACACACAGACACACAGACACACACACAGACACACACACAGACACACAGACACAGACACACACATACACAGAGACACACACACAGACACACACACACAGACACACACACACAGACACACACACACAGACAATTCTTCAGTTGTATTGAAAGCTCCTTGGCGGGGTGGGGAGGTAGAAGGTAAAGGTCTGGTAGCCTCTGTCCCCCTCTCCTCACTCTGCCCTCGGTGACTTCTTTTGCCCTCCTTGCCTTTGTATGACTGGTCTCATACAGGCCCCACCATGCAGGCTCAGCCAGGTAGCTCCAAGTCCAAGCAGACCTGTGAGAGGGATATTTCTTTCCCAGTGGTGGCAGGTCACTTCTGACAAAGCTTCTGGGTGGTTCCGCACCTCACCTGGATATGAGGAGCCCTTATACCCCAGCGACCCCATGACCTGGCACTTGGTAGATGTCTCCAGAGATTCTGCGGACTGTTTTTATTAAAAATCCTCATGGCAGGAGACCAAAGGGGCCTGGGTCCCTGCTTCCTGGGGGTTGAGCCGATCTGGACCCAGAACCCTGGAGCCTAGTAAAGGGGGGGGGTGTCTGGAGGGGTGTACTCTGTCACTGACTCCTTGAAAGAAGGGGGGAGAGTTGGGAGGGAGCCAGAGGCTTGGGGCTGTGTGGTGGGTGTTTGTGGGGGCCTTGTAGCCCAGCTCAGGCTGTGGGGAGGGAGGCCCCCTCAGCTAGGCCTCTGGTCAGGTGGGGGCTGGCTTAGCAGGTTATCTGAGGGCACAGGAAATATCTGGAGTCCATGGGAATGGGAACTGGGGTCAGGGGTCGCCTCAAATTAAAACTTAAAAAGGCCTCTGTGTGAAGGGAATCAAAGGAGGTGAAGACATTTGCTCTTCCGGAGTCTCCTGAGCCCAGATGTTAGCGGTTAAAATTCCTGTTGGGCCAGACAATGGGCACTGAGTGATTTTTGCTTGGCCGCCCAGGGCAGGAGTGGCCCAGGGTTCCAGTGGTTCCACAACCTGCCCCCTCTGCATGAATGGGGGGGTTTCCTGAGGGAAGGTGGGTCCTGAGGGGGAATGGGGTGCTGCAGTGTCCAGGGAGCCCAGGGTCCTTCACTCTGGCCGTCTGCTCCTGGGGTGGGGGGTGAAACAGGATCCAGGGCTCCGTGGGTCTGGACAGCTCGTTAGGGAGGCCAGCACCCCTAGATTTATGGTCTGGGGACCCTTGTGGAGGGCCAGGGCCTTTTGATCTGAGCCCAGGGTAGGGGTAGGGGATTCCTGGGTCTTAATTGGCATCAGTCAGCCTGATGTTGACCAGGTCTCTGTCACAGCCCCTAGCCCTGGGCTGATGCTGATGGGGGTGCAGGGGTCAGGCAGTATGAGGGTGGTGGTGGGGGGGCAGGGGACTTTGTTCCTGGTCTGGGGTCCCAGGACCAGAAAGACCAGGAGAAATTCCTCGGACTTGACCCCTCAGCTCTGACCCTGACCTTCTCAGCTGCTCCCGCCTCTGACCTCACTCCAACCAGGACCCCTGTCCTTTTTGGAAGGTTCCTCATCCCCCTTTGAGCTCCTCCCCCTCCTCCCCCAAACTTGTGCCTGGCTTTGTGCTGGCCGCTGAAAGGCTTCGAGGCAAGTCTCACAGAAAAACTAGACACCCACAACTGGAAATGTGTGTGTGCTGTCCTTTGAAGCCCTGAGCCTGCTCAGCCCCTGGGAGCCCGTTGGGGAGAGCAGTGTTTTGTTTTGTTTTTATTGTTTTGTTCTTTCATTTTCTAGGCAAGGGAGAAGGGGGTGGTTGGAGACAGTAAGAGGAAACAAGGACTTTCTGGGAAGGGGAGAGAGGGGGGGAGCAGGGAGAGACAGAAAGAGAAAGAAGGGGTTTGGAGAAACACAGAGGAAGTGTACTGGACTTTGAAACTTGAGATCCTGAGTTCCCAGGCTCCATCTCTGGGCTGATATCACCATATGCTAGAGCTGAGTGGTGCTCTGGCCTCTTTCTCTTATAAATAGGGCTGGCAAAATAGCTCACTTGGGTAGTACGCCGCCTTGCCATTTGCTGGGCTCAGGCTTTACTGCATCAAAGGAAGCTTCAGTGCTGTGGTCTTTCTCATGCTCTGCATCTCTGTTTCTACCTAAAAAAGTAAAGAAAGAAGTAAGTAAATTAATTAATAAATCTTTAATTTTTTAAAAATCATCTTTAATTATTTGACAGAGACAGCCAGAAATCGAGAAGAAGGGGGGGGGGATAGGGAGTCGGGTGGTAGTGTAGCAGGTTAAGCGCACATGGCACAAAGCGTAAGGACCCTGGTTCGAACCCCCAGCTCCCTACCTGCAGGGGAGTCGCTTCACAGGCGGTGAAGCAAGTCTACAGGCATCTTTCTGTCTCTCTTCCTCTCTATCTCCCCCTTCTCTCTCAATTTCTCTCTGTCTCTATCCAATAACAAATTACAAAAAAAGAAAGGGCGGATAGAGAGAGACAGACTGCAGAACTGCTTCAGCACTTAAGAAGCTTCCTTCCTGAAGGTGGGAACAAGGGGCTTGAACCCCTGTCCTTGCACATTACATGTGTAGTCAACCAGATGGGCCATCTCTTGGCCCCAGTAAATCTTTTGAAGAGGGAGAGAGAAAGAGAGAAGGTCCTGAAAGACTGAGAGAAAACCTTGCCCAGGAACTCTTGATCCTGAGGCATCACCATTCTCCTGGGACTTTAACTTGACGGAACTGGCCTCTCAACGGAGTCCTTTGGACAAAGCAGTGAGCAAGGGTGGTACTGAACATGGCTGTTCATTCTAATGGCTGTATTAGTCCTGCTTCTCTTCCTCCTGAACTTAGGAGGGTGGGAACAGGTGGTAAATGCAGCCTTTAAGACCACACTTCAGCCTGCCCTTAAGAGTTCTCCTCAGGGACCGGGTGCTGAGACACCTGGTTAAGTGCACATATTACTGTGGGCAAGGATCTGGGTGCAAGCACCTGGTCTCCCTCTGCAGAGAAGGAGCCTCACAATTGGTGAAGCAAGTACTGTAGATGTCTCTCTGTCTCTTCCCCTCTCTTTCTCTCCTTCCCTCTGAATTTCTGTCCTATCCAATAAAAATGTGAAAAAAAATGGCCTCCAGGAGCAGTGGATTCATCGTGCTGGCACCAATCCCCAGTGATAACCCTGGAGACAAAAAAAAAGTTAAAAAAGAGAGAGAGAAAGATTGAGAGACATAGAGACAGAAGGAGAGACACCATGACACAGAAGCTCTCCCCCATGCTATTGTTCTCCCATGTGGTTATATTGGTGGCCGGGCTCAAATCCTGGCCATGTTCTACAGGACCTTTCCCTCAATGTGGAGCAGCAGTGGTAGGGACTCCCCACTCTCTGAAGGGAGGCTGGGTCATCCTACTCTGCCACTCGAGGGTCCTGAAATGAGAGCAGCCTAGAATGTTCCCAGCTGCGACCATGGACTGTGAGCTCATACTGACAGGGATTCAGAGGTTCCACAGGCTCCTGTGCTGAATATGGGCCCCAGATCAGATGGTATTTCTGTGCTTTCCTTATCTTTGGGAGCTACTCTTTTCCCTGGTTCAGTTTTCTAGTCCTATTTCCAACTCTGACACCATCTCCCCAGAAAATACCTTTGGCCCATCTGCATGTTAGCTGTTAGGCCCAAGAAAAAATTAGTAAAGTTATGGGCCTCTTGGAATATACCTGAAATAGACCTACTAGCTCTTTCCAATATGGAGACCCCCAAATCTCATCTGCTCTATTCTTACCTTTAGGTTCCTGATTATTAAACAATTTACTCTTCTTTATATCTTACTGCTTTTCAGCCACCAGGTTGCAGATGTTATCATGGTGCCAACGTGAATTCTCTGGGCAGATGACCTCACTAATGTGTCCTGAAACCCCACCTCTCCAGACCCCTATCCCACTAGGGAAAGATAGAAACAGGCTGGGAGTATGGATTGACCTGTCAATGCCCATGTCCAGCAGAGAAGCAATTACAGAAGCCAGACCTTCCACCTTCTGCACCCAATAAAGGTCCAAAGCTTCCAATGGAGGGGATGGGGTACAGAACTCTGGTGGTGGGAATCATGTGGAATTGCCCCCCTCTTATCCAATAGACTTGTCAATCATTATTAAATTAAAAAAAGAGAGAAAAGAAAGTGGAATAGGGGCTCCTTGACTGCTTAAGCACTGTGCTTCCTTGGTAGTAAATGAATGAAGATGTGAAAAGTGCTGTGTTAGGGATGAAATTACCAAGAGATTGACAGGGCCTGGCTTGCAGGAAGTCCAGTGAAGAGAGACAAATGTTAATTGCAATGCAGCTTGTTAAGAACTATTACAAGATTTTTGGGACATGTGGCATTTGAGCCCTGAGAGGCTTAATTGCTTGAGAGATAAGAGAAGCTTTTTCCAAAAAAGTGGAATAAGTAAAGAAAGAGGGCCAGCAAGGTGGTTCAGTAGATTGAACATAGGACTTAACATGCGTGTGGTCCTGAGTTCAGTGTCCCACCACTGATGGAATGCTTCTCATGTCCTTTCTCCCCAGTGTGTGCATCATTAAACAAATGATTATTTAAAAAAAAAGAGAAAATATGAACGCAAGAGAACTAAGAGTGATAGATAAGAAAAGTGAAGTTCTGGGCATAATGCTAAGTAATTTCATGGATTATCTCATTGAATAATAAAGCATGTCAGCAACTGTACTGTAAACCATTAACTGCCCCAAAATAGTTAAATAATAATAAACAAAACAACAACAAAAAGGAGATCATCTGGGACCGCAACAAGGCAGGACTAGAACAACTTCAGAAACCAACCAAATCACCGGTGAGTGCAAATACGTGTGGCTCGTGGACAGAGAGGAGCCTAGGGAGAGATTAAGTGGCTGGTAACAGTCAAGCAGTTTACCGATTGAGGCACCACCTCCAGTCTGTTTTACCAAAAAAAAAAAAAAAAAAAGACGGCTGAAGGAAGGAGAGGACCCCTAAGACTCACCAAACGCAACTGTGAGTCTCCGTTGCTACTGCCCTCAGAAGCCGGAGCAGCAGGGGGAGGCCCTGTGCTGACACCGGGGACAGAGAACTGACCAGGAAACTCAGGAGAAGATCTACACCTTGGTGGTCTAGCGGTGGGGCTGTGTGGTGGGAGCCTTTGCATGTTGTTCTCCTGATGAGAACATAGTGAATAGTTGCCTCAGAACCTACAGACTATAAATGGGACTTGTTTAGAAACTCACAGGGCTCCGCAGTGCTGCCCAGCTTGGCAGAGAAGCTGAATTGAGCCCAGAGCTTTGGATCCTTGGGGTGTGAGAGTCTCTTTGCATAACCTTTGCATAGTCTCTTTGCATACTATCTCTCCCCCACCCTGCTTTATCTCTTGGTCAGGAGTCAGTGATTAGGCTAAGAAGCCTACCTACAGTTTAAAAGCCCTCAGGCTCCCATAGCCTACAGGGAAGAAGAAGAACAAAAGAGGCTTTTAAGCCACTGAGCTCCAACTCAGGGATTAAAATAATATTGAAACAACTGTCAATTTCCACAACTGTGAACCCTTTAATTACCTTACGTAGACACAAGTCAATCCAGGCAAGAGTGGTCAGTAATTTGAAAAGTACTGAGAGAGGGACCTCATAACATACTATATAAAATGGTTAAAGCAACAAGATAAAATATTGGAGAAATGAATCAGGACAAGAATCCAGCTAAAAGCCCCCCCCAAAGGATGAAGCACAAAATAATGAAGTCAATATCCAAACACTAGTTAAGGAAATAATCACAGGAGTGAGTAAAGAGTTTGAAAGAATTGTCATTAGAAATGCGGAAACAACAAATGAGACTCTGGAAGAAAACACTAATTATCTCAAGGTCATTAGAGAGCTGAAAGCTGAAATAGCTGAGCTAAGAACACAACCAGCTGAACAAGCAAAACTAACAGAACAGGGTAACAAAATAGATGAACTTCAGAAAACAGTAGAGGGGAGAGAGAATAGAATAAATGAGGCTGAAGACAGAATTAGTAAGATTGAAGATGAATTAGAGACAACTAAAAAAGAAGTAAGAGATTTTAAAAAGAGATTAAGAGATACTGAAAACAACAACAGAGACCTATAGGATGACTTCAAAAGAAATAATATATGCATTATTGGTTTACCGGAGGAAGAAATAGAGGGAGGGGAAGAAAACATTCTTCAGGACATAATAGCTGAGAACTTCTCTTAGTCTAGACAACATCAAAAACATAAAGGTTCAAGAAGCCCAGAGGGTCCCAAACAGAATTAACCCAAACTTAAAGACACCAAGACACATCATATTTAAAATGGAAAGGAATAAGGATAAAGAAAGGATCCTGAAGGATGCAAGAGAAAAACAAAGAGTCACCTACAGAGGAAAAACCATGAGATTAGTAGCAGACTTCTCCACACAAACACTACAGGCCAGAAGAGAATGGCAAGATATGTATCAAGTCCTCAATGAGAAAGGCTTTCAACCAAGACTACTGTATCCTGCTAGACTGTCATTCAGACTAGATGGAGGCATAAAAAACCTTCTCAGGGGGAGTCGGGCTGTAGTGCAGCGGGTTAAGCGCGGGTGGCGCAAAGCACAAGGACCAGCATAAGGATCCCGGTTCGAACCCCGGCTCCCCACCTGCAGGGGAGTCGCTTCACAGGCGGTGAAGCAGGTCTGCAGGTGTCTATCTTTCTCTCCTCCTCCCTGTCTTCCCCTCCTCTCTCCATTTCTCTCTGTCCTATCCAACAACAACAACAACAATAATAACTACAACAATAAAACAACAAGGGCAACAAAAGGGAATAAATAAATAAAATAAATATAAAAAAAAGAAAAAAAAAAACACCTTCTCAGACAAGCAAAAGTTGAAAGAATCAACTACCACGAAGCCTTCCCTGAAAGAAGTTCTGAAAGGTCTCCCATAAACAGTCAGACCACCATAAATAGGCCATCTATCAGAACACTCTAAAAATCTACAAGAATGTCATCAAAATATCTTTAATCTTTGATATCAATAAATGTCAATGGTCTGAATTCACCTATTAAAAGGCACAGAGTAGGAAGATGGATCAGAAAACACAACCCAACAATGTCTACAGGAAACACACCTAACTCAACAAGACAGACACAGGCTCAAAGTGAAAGGATGGAGAACTATCATACAAGCCAATGGCCCCCCCAAAAAGGGCAGGAACAGCTATTCTCATATCTGACATGATAGACTTAAAAATAAATAAAATTTAAAAAGATAGGGATGGCCACTACTTAATGCTCAGTGGATCAATCAATCAAGAGGACTTAATATTTATTTATTCCCTTTTTTTGCCCTTGTTGTTTTATTGTTGTTGTTATTACTGATGTCATCATTATTGGACAGGACAGAGAGAAATGGAGAGAGGAGGGGAAGACAGAGAGGGGGAGAGAAAGACAGACACCTGCAGACCTGCTTCACTGCCTGTGAAGCAACTCTCCTGCAGGTGGGGAGCTGGTGCTCGAACAGATATTTATTATTTTTTAAAGAAAATATTTATTTATTTACTTTTGAATGAATGAGAGATACTGAGATAAAGATGCAAAGAGAGAGACCTGAGCCGTGCTGAGGTGGTGGTGCTGGGGGGTTAAGCCTGAGACCTTTGGTTCCTTGGTCATGGATGGCTTTTGCTTCACCAAGGGGCTGACTCCCTGCCCTATTCATTTGTGTATTGATGAGAGAGAGAGAGAAGACCAGAGCCTCTCTCTGGCATATGCTATGCCAGGAATCGAACTGGGGCCCTCATGCTCAAGAGTCCAGTACTGTATCCACTGGGCCTATTCCCCGGGCTGCTCCTGGACATCTTGGATCATAAAACCACCATGATTTGACAATGTCCCTTTTGGGACTATCCCTAAGTTCTCACAGAAGCCAGACGGTAGGGGAATGTCCCCTCACATGGAGTAGAACTCCCTCTCTTACAAAGGCAGAGAAATGAAAGGAAAAGGAGGCTTGGTGCCTCAGTTCACTGGCATCTGAAGTAGGGTGGGGGCGGGGGCGGTGCTCTTGGAGGAGGTGGGCCTCTGTGCTCCTCTTGGGTCCTCTGCTCTCTGTGACTCCCTCCCCTGCTTCTCAGAGGCTGAGGGACAAAGAAGAACACCTGTTAGAGGATTCTCATGCAGGAAGCTGTTTTTTTGTTTGTTTATTTTTCTGCTGGCAGACCCAGCCAGACTGTGTGCACAGGATACTGGGCCCCAAGCACAATGGTGCTGCCCCTTTGCACAGTCATCAATCTTCTCATAGTCATTCAGCAACCAGCTTCACAGGTGACTTCTTTTGTGTACACAGAGAGTACAACTTGTTGGGGTCGAATGGTAGCACACTTGGTTGAGTGCACATGTTACAATGTACAGTAACCTAGATCCAAGCCCCTGGTTCCTACCTGCAAGGGGGAAGCTTTGTGAATGGTGGATTAGGGCTGACGATCTCTCTCTCCCTCTCTCTCTCTCACCCTCTCTATCTTCCCCTCACCTCTTGATTTCTGGCTGTCTCTATCTAATAAATAAATAAAATAATAATAATAAAAGCACCCAGAGTAGCAACCAATAGCACAGCTATAATATACAAGATACTGGGTACTGTACAGCAAACCCTAACAAAAGGACTTTTCAAAGTTAACCCAATTACCAAATAATGTGATGATAACAGTAACTATCGATTGTCTTTTGGAACCCTAAGACAGCAGGAACCTCACATCTCCACTATAGAGCCTCTACTTCCCCCAGTCCTGGAACCCTTGGATAGGGCCCACTTTCCCGTATGCCTCTCCCAATCCATACCAAATAATATTGCATCTGCCGATCGCAACCTAATCAACGCAACGATTGCCACCTCAACATGCTTCACTTCAGACTGTGTCCAGAGACTTCACGTGTGGAATGACAACCCTTCAGCTTCATCACTCAGGTGAGACCTTTCCTTTCATAGTATACTCTAATTTCATCTCAGGTGGTTCACTTTCTAACAAAGTCCCAAAACCTAGACATACACCAGTTTCTGTGAGAGGGAGAGCATATGCTCACATGTATCCATAAACTAGTGCAAAATATATACCTGAAAGCAGAAGTACACTAGAGTTTGCAGTGAGTATCTCCCTAACACTTCCTCTCCACTTTTCCAAGCTTTGGGTCCATGATTGCTCAACAACTTGTTTGGCTTCGTATGTTAACCTTCTTTTCAGTCACCAGGTTCCAGATGCCATCAGGATGCCGGCCAGGCTTCCCTGGATTGAAGACCCCACCAATGTGTCCTGGAGCTCCACTTCCCCAGAGACCCACCCTACTAGGGAAAGAGAGAGGCAGACTGGGAGTATGGGCCGACCAGTCAACGCCCATGTTCAGCGGGGAAGCAATTACAGAAGCCAGACCTTCTACCTTCCGCATCCCACAATGACCCTGGGTCCATGCTCCCAGAGGGATAGAGAATGGGAAAGCTATCAGGGGAGGGGGTGGGATATGGAGATTGGGTGGTGGGAATTGTGTGGAGTTGTACCCCTCCTACCCTATGGTTTTGTTAATTAATCCTTTCTTAAATAAATAAAAAAAAAAACCACCCAGAGAGTACAACTTGTTTGAGTTATCAGCAGACTCTTGGGCAGAAGACACAGAGTCTAAGGCCACTTGGATGACAACAGGAGGAAGCCCTGTCTGTGCTGGGAGAAGGGGGAAGATGGCAAACACCTCCATTTTTTTCCTTTTCTTTATTTCTTCCACTCCTTCTTTCTTTTCTTTTCATTTCATTTCTTTTCTTTCTCTTTCTCTCTCTCTCTCTCTCTCTCTCTCTCATTTTTTTTTTTTTTTTTTTTTACCAGAGCACTGCTCAGCTCTGGCTCATGGTGGTATGGGGGATTGAACCTGAGACATTGGAGTCTAGTTGCATAACCGTTATGCTATCTACCTCCATCCCAACTGCATTTTTCTTTCTTTTTAAATTATCTGTATTTATTTAGTATTTATTTTTAAATTATCTGTATTTATAGAGAAAGTTAGAAATGGAGAGGAAAGACTGAGATAGAGAGGGAGAGAGACAGAGAGACACCTACAGCCCTGCTTCACCACTTGCAAAACTTTCCCCTACAGGTGGTGCCCGGGGGCTCAAACCCAGGTCCTTGCTCACTGTAACATATGTCTTCAACCAGGTGGGCCGCCACCCAGCCCCTGCATTTTTCTTTAACTAGGAAGTGAACCTTTGCTTTTCTCTTTAACAGTTAACCCCTGCTTGTCTCACACGGTGTCCAGGTGTCTGAGCCAAGCCCCAGCTCTGCCACCACAACCTCACTCAGCTTCCTCCCTATTTCCAGGCCTCAGTTTCCCCATCTGTCAAAGGAAGCAATTTCAGAGTCCAGAGGACTCCAGGAGTGCTGCCGCCTGCAACGTACAATCTTGCTGGCTGGCTTTGTCTGAAACTCAAGGGCTGGAGAGCATGGAGAGCACACTGGTGTAGGTTTTCGGGCACTGGGTCTCTCGGATAGGGCCTCTCTGAGGAAGGGGCACACCTGCTAGGCCCTCTGAGAGGAGGTGTGCCTTTGCTGTCTTGCTGAGCCTCCCTGGTCCCTGGAGAAGGCATGGAGGGGAGAGGCAGCAAAGCCCTGAGCCAGAAGCTGGAGCAGCTCTGCTGAAACCCGCTCCCAACTATTGCCCCAGAGAAACCAGGAGCCACTTGCTCAGCATTTGGGTTTTATGATCAGAGTGCTGCCGGGCCCAGGAAAGAATGAGTTCATCTGGTTGCCCCCGCGTCTCAGGGTGGCTCTGTTTGTCCCATGCCAGGCCCCAAGGCCTCCGCAGCCTGGCCCAGGGCACCACATCCCTGGAATCCCGAAGATGGCATCTGCTCAGCCCCCGTCCTGTCCGTCTCAGCCCTGGGGTGGGGCTGGGGGTGCAGCTGAGAGGGAGAGGCAGCCAGCACCCAGTCCTGATCCAGGGTGGCCTGGGGACGCTCTGGGTCTTGTGTCTCGAGTCAGGCATTTGCTACAGATTGGCTTGGGGTGAGAATGTGGCCACACCCAGGTTCCTGATGACTGCTCCTTCTTTTCTAGTCGTTTCCTTTGAAGCCCTGAACTCTTTCTGCATTCTGGAAGGTGACCTGCCCTCCTCTCCCTACTCCTCCAAGTCTCTGTCTTTCTCTGAACTCAAGAGGACAGTAATGCCTCAAGGAAAGGCGGACTTGGGTGAGGTTTTCTTCTCCTCCTTCATTTCCTCCTCCTCTTCCTCCTTCTTTTGCTTCTAGGGTTGTGCTGGGGCTTGGTGCTGGCACTATGAATCAACTGCTCCTGGAGGCCATTTTGTCCCCCCCCCCCCATTTTATTGGATAGGACAGAGAGAAATTGAGAGGGGGAGGAAGAGATCAAGGGAGAGAGACAAAGAAAGACACCTGCAGACTTGCTTCACCACTCATGAAGTGTCTCCCACTGCAGGTGGGTAGAGAGGGCTCGAACCTGGATCCTTGCACAGGTCCTTGTGCTTAGTACTATGTGCGTTTAACGGAGTGTGCCACCGCCCATCCCCCTGGGGTTAAGTTTTCTTCACTGCTTTCTAGAAGTTTTAATGCTCTTTGGTTGTCATTAAAAAATGACACTTGAGGGGATCGGGCGGTAGCGCAGCAGGTTAAGCGCCCGTGGTGCAAAGCACAAGGACCGGCGTAAGGATCCCGATTTGAGCCCCCAGCTCCCCACCTGCAGGGGAGTCGCTTCACAGGTGGTGAAGCAGGTCTGCAGGTGTCTTTCTCTCCCCCTCTGTCTTCCCCTCCTCTCTCCATTTCTCTCTGTCCTAGTCAATAATGAACGGCATCAACAATAACCATAATAATAACCACAACAAGGGCAACAAAAGGGGGAAAAATGGCCTCCAGGAGCAGTGGATTTATGGTGCAGGTACTGAGCCCCAGCAATAACCCTGGAGGCAAAAAAAAAAAAAAGACACTTGGGAGCCGGGTGGTAGCACAGAGGGTTAAATGCACATGGTGCGGAGTACAAGGACCCCGGTTTGAGACCCCGGCTCCCCACCTGCGGGGGGTGGGGGGACCGCTTTAGAAGCAGTGAAGCAGGTCTGCAGGTGTCTTTCTCTCCCCCTCTCTGTCTTCCCCTCTTCTCTCAATTTCTCTCTGTCCTATGCAACAATGACAGCGATAACAACAACAATAAATGAGGGCAACATAAAGGTAAAAATGGCCTCCAGGAGCAGCGGATTCATAGTGCAGGCAGCGAGCTCCTGTGATAACCCTGGAGACAAAAAAAAAAAAAAAAAAAGACACTGATCTCATTTCTTAGAGGCGGTACTTAAGAAGGTAGGAACAACGGGGAGAGAGCACAGAGTGAAACAGACTGGACATGGTGTATTGCACCAGAGAAAAGGACTCTGGGGAGAGAGGGGGCAAGGAAGAGAAGGAAAAAAACCTTGTGGGCCTGGTCCATAATGAAACTGTATGCATATGTCAGTGACTGCACTGCATTAACCCCTCAATAAAGAAAACAAACACACAAACAAAAAAGACAGTTACTGGGGACCAGGAGATGGCTCAGAGCGTAGTACACAGATTTCATCATAAGCCAGGCCTCCCACCATTACCCAATTTCAACTTCCAGCAACAGGTTATTTGTCATGTCTGTGTTCTTTCAACGGCTTTCACACACAATTCTGGAGAATTCCCCACCTTAAGGATTACTCTGGGCCTGCGCCCTCCACCCTGTCACCACACCCCTGCCTTCTGGTGTGTGTGTGTGTGTGTGTGTGTGTGTGTGTGTGTGTGTGTGTGTGTGTGTGACTGTCCCCAGGCTCTGTGGGCTGGTCTTAGTGTGTGTGTGTGTGTGTGTGTGTGTGTGTGTGTGTGTGTCACTGTACCCAGGCTCTGTGGGCTGGTCTTAGTGTGTGTGTATGTGTCAATGTCCCCAGGCTCTATGGGCTGGTCTTAGTGTGTGTGTGTGTGTGTGTGTGACTGTCCCCAGGCTCTGTGGGCTGGTCTTAGTGTGTGTGTGTGTGTGTGTCACTGTCCCCAGGCTCTGTGGGCTGGTCTTAGTGTGTGTGTGTGTGTGCATCACTGTCCCCAGGCTCTGTGAGCTGGTCTTAGTGTGTGTGTGTGTGTGTGTGTGTGTGTGTCACTGTCCCCAGGCTCTGTAGGCTGGTCTTAGTGTGTGTGTGTGTGTCACTGTCCCCAGGCTCTGTGGGCTGTCTTAGTGTGTGTGTGTGTGTGTGTGTGTGTGTGTGTGTCACTGTCCCCAGGCTCTGTGGGCTGTCTTAGTCTTCCCGTCTTCCCACTTGTGGAGATGTCGACTCTATCCGGAAACATGGGGTCAGGGGCACCTGACTTTGGGGGCAGAAATGGAGTCAGCACCGTCAGAGCTGGACTGTCCTGTTGCTGTGGTGCCATTTTGTTTTCTCTGTGTGGCTTGAGTTTGGCTCTCACTCAAGTCTGACTCTGGACCTCTGGGGGGCAGGGGGGCTTCTGTGAGTCTCATCATATCTTGTGATGCTTCCTCTTCTGAGGCATCTTCTAACTTAGCCAGAGTGGGCTGAGCTGTTGGCAATAGCCAGTATACCTCCCCCCTCTTAAAGACACACCTCCTGCTCCCCCAGCCCCTGTTGGGCCTTAAAGCCAGCCCCCTGCTCTACTTACATAATCATTGTTGAGCTTGAAAGATCCCCACCACCACGTTATCCCCTCAGGGTATTGCTAATTCAGTTAAAACCATTGCAAAAGTTGCTAAGGACGCTTCCACTTTCCCAACATGCCTTTTGCCCCTCTCCACCCCCTTTCCTAGCCAATCCCGTCCCGACTTGCCACTTCCGGAATCCTCCCATAAAAGCCTCTCCTATCTCTGCTTTGGCTCTCTTTGCTCTTTTCTCTTCCACTAACCGACCTGAAGAAGGGCTGGTGGGCATAGTGGGAGGCAGCCATTTTGCTAGCTCCACATGGCCTGAACCACTGTGCTCACACTCAATTCTGGGATGTCCGCATGAATAAAGATTTGCATTCCTGTTCCACCATGAGTCCCTGGTCTCTTCTCTCTCCCCACGACACAACCCAACAAGCCCCCACTTCCAATCCTCTGCTTTTAGCAGACCTTACCAGGGAAAGGGACAGAAAATGAATCCTAGCCAGTGCTCACCTTCTGACCCCTTCCTACAGGCCAGCCCCATGAAACATGTCCACGGGCGCCATCTTGCCTGCCCCATCTGAGCCGCTTGGGTGTCTGCAAGTTCTTCAAGCTCAGAAGAATATCCTTTCCCATAATGTTTCAATGAACTGGCTTGACTTACGGCTACACAGAAAGCAAAGATCCCCAAGATGAACCACCCGTAATGTCTTGCGGACAGTCATTTCACCCCTGGCTTCTCCATCTTTGGTGTTCTGCATCTCCTAGAAGTCTCCTCTCTTCCTTTCTTCCTTCCTTTGTGCAGAGTCATCCCTGCCACCATTCCCCTCCCCTGGGGGTCCTTTATTCCCTAACACAGTGCCGAGACCACCACCACAGGCCATGGGTAGAGTAAAACTTAATAATATCGAGGGAGCAGGGAGGAGAGACGGCCTCACAGAGAAGACCGTCTTTGTGTTTACCTTTCAACTTTAAAAAAAATTTTTTTATTTAAGAAAGGATTAATGAACAAAAACATAAGGTAGGAGGGGTACAACTCCACACAATTCCCACCACCCAATCTCCATAACCCACCCCCTCCCATGATAGCTTTCCCATTCTCTATCCCTCTGGGAGCATGGACCCAGGGTCATTGAGGGTTGCAGAAGGTAGAAGGTCTGGCTTCTGTAATTGCTTCCCCGCTGAACATGGGCGTTGACTGGTCGGTCCATACTCCCAGTCTGCCTCTCTCTTTCCCTAGTAAGGTGTGTCTCTGGGGAAGCTGAGCTCCAGGACACATTGGTGGGGTCTTCAATCCAGGGAAGCCTGGCCAGCATCCTGGTGGCATCTGGAACCGTTTCCAGAAGATGTGATCAGAGCTCACGCTGCTAGCAGCTTCTCAGTCCACCATCTTCCTGGAACTCCCTCAACTTTTTTTTATTATGAAATGTATCACACATGCAGAAAAATACACAAGACACAATTATCCACTTCTTCTTCTAGCGTTTGCCCTTCTTCCGTAGCCAGTCAACAGCGTCAGGTTGAGCCTGATGTAAAGTTTCGAGACCTTTGAATCTGGAGAGGTGGCAGTTGTTGACTATGTGGGTCATAGTCTGTCTGTAGCCGCAGGGGCAGTTCGGGTGAAGACATGATCACAGTACACTGAGTGCTTATGCAACAGCCTCCCAGGTCAGGAAGCGGAATGCTGACAGCTCTCTAGAAGGTGCCCTGGGCTCCTTGTTAAGAGCTGTGCCACAGACTACATCATGTGTTCAGAAGAGTGTGAGACAGCAGACATGAGGGGCAGTCAGGAGAGGAAATGTCCCACAAAGTAAGCAATACCTGGGGCCGGGAGGTGGAGCACCAGGTTGGGCGCACATGCCGCAATGTGCAAGGACCTCGGTTTGAGCCCCCGGCTCCCGCCTGCAGGGGGAAAGCTTTGCGAGTGGGGAAGCAGGGCTGCAGGTGTCTCTCTTCCCCGTTTATCTCCCCCTTCCCTCTGAACTTCTGGCCGTCTCTATCTAATAAATAGACGAATAAATAAATATAATTTTAAAAATTAGATAAAAAAGAAAGTAATACTTGATTTTTTTCTTTTTATATTTGATTTTTATCTTGCTTCCATTTTCTTTGTAATGATTCTCTGTATGATTGTAAGGTTACCAAGTATATTTCCATACCACACCCACCACAAAGGTCTGTATTCCCACCTTCCAAAGATAGACCATAATTTGTTTTTTTTTTTTTTTTGTCTTTAAGGTTATTGCTGGGGCTCGGTGCCCACACTACAAATCCACAGCTCCTGGTGGCCAGTTATTTTTCCATTTTATTTATGTTTACTGGATAGGACAAAGAGAAATTGAGAGAGGAGGGGGAGGTAGAGGGGGAGAGAAAGAGAGACACCTGCAGGCCATCTTCACTGTTTGTGAAGCGACCTCCCTGCAGGTGGGGAGCCGGGGGCTCGAACCCAGGATCTTTGAGTGGGCCCTTACGCTTTGCATTCTGTGTACTTAACTTGGCGCACCACCACCTGACCACCTAGTTATTTATTTTTTTAATTTAATGTATGATGCATTTTATCTTTCTTTTTGCATTTTATCTCATTAGTATTGATTCACAAGATTGTATAATTGTAAAAGGGGTGTAATTCCATATAGATCCACCACCATCCCCTCCATTGGAAACTTCCCAACTGTTTATTCCTTTAGGAGGATGAACCAAAATTCTTTCTGGGGTGCAGAAAATGGGAGTTTTACCACCACAGTTCTTTTGAAAAATATTGTTATTTATTTATTATTAGATAAATACAGAGAGAAACTGGAAGGGGTAGAGAGGTAGAGAGACAGAGAGATACCTGCAGCCCAGCTTCTGGGGACTTGAACCTGGATCCTCGTGCACTTGAACGTGTGTGCGTAACCAGGAGCACCACCACCTGGCTCGCCTACCACAGTTCTCACAAGTCTTAGAAACAGTTTGCTTGCTTGTGGTTTTTTTTTTTTTTCTTGTAAGTTCATGTGCATCAGATCTCTCGATTGCACATATGAGTGAAGAAATCTGGTAGTTGTCTTTCATTTCTTTACTTATTTTGCTAAGCATAACCACTTCCAGTTCTATCATTTTGTCCCAAGGACACAAAGTTGTCTTTTTTTTTTTTACTGCTGAGTAATATTCCATGGAATATTATATACCTCCCATAACTTCTTTAGCCAGTCATCTGTGGGCGGGCGTTCAGTCTGTTTCCACTCTCTGGATATTGTGAATAATGCAGCTGTGAGCACAGGGGTGCATATGTCCTATGGACTGGTGTGTGAGTGTCCTTTGTGTAACTGCCCCAGAGTGGATAATACTTGGTCTTCAAGGGCTTGTGAGTACCTGCTGACTGATCGCAGCCCCGCCCAGCCCCTCTGGCACCTCTCTCCTGCCATCTAAGCAGTTGTCACAGCTGGTCACTGCACACTGCTTCCAGATGTTCTCTGAATTACAGAAAACTAGGCACGCCCCTCCCCAGAAGTGGGGTGATTAATGCTTCTGGGGTCGCCCTCACCAGTAAGGACCAGGGCTCCCTGGAGACACCCTAAACTCTTGTCCCTGATTGGCCACCCTACACAGTCCCTGGAGGGTCCCTACACACCTACACAGGAACTGGCTCTTTCTGGGTCCTTCTCCCAGTCTGGGAATACTTCCTGAGTCATGGAGCAGACGAACTAGCCTAACCCACATCCTTATCGTGGGCTCTGGCTATGGAGTGTCTCAGACTCGGGCAGCTGGGAATGGGTACATGGAGGAAGCCCTTGGCAGAGTGATCTTACTGGGAACCCTCCAATGCTCAAACCATCTCCTGGGCCACAGACGTTCACTCAACCTCTTGAGGTCACTGAGTTCTGCCAGCTTCCTCCCTGCCAGCCCTACCTCCTCTCCCAGCTACCTCCTCCATTTCCCTCTCTCTCCCCCTCACCCCAGCTAAGGCCTCCTAACTGGCCTCTCATCCCAGTCTCCCCACCTCCCAGTGGTCAGGAAGCTACCTGGGACCATCCAGATTTGGGATGTTTGTACCATGGAAAACAGTCCTGAATTTCTCTCAAGTGAGGGCCTAGAGTGCTAACAGCCATGGGGCGGGGGCAGGAGGAGATGGGGAAAGCAGTTGTTTTAGTTGTCTCTCTCCCTCTTAAATATTTATTATCAAATAAGAATTGAGAGGGGTGGAGGAGATAGGGAGAGAGAGAGAGAGAGAGAGAGAGAGAGAGAGAGAAAGAGAGAGAGGAGGGATAGAGGAGAGACCTGCAGTCCTGCTTCACCACTCATGAAGCTTTGCCCCTGCAGGTGGGGACCAGGGCCTTGAACCCTGGTCCTTGCACACTGTAATCTGTGCGCTTAACTGGGTGCACCACCTCTTGGTTCTTTGTTTTTAGCTCTCACAGGGTCTCTGCTCCCTCTCAGGCCCATCTCTGTCCGAGACCACAGCCCTCCATCGCAGTTGCTGACTCAAGCTTTGAGAGGGGCCAAGCCCCTGAGCTCTGAGATGCTCTGTCTGAGCTTCTGGCCCCAGCTCTGCTTAGGCTGCCTGAGTGACCCTAGACAAGGTCCCCTTCCTTCTGGCCTCTGTGACAAGAACAGGCTAGAACAGCTCATCTTTCAGGTATTCCCCCATTCCTGTCCCTTCTTCTTGTCTGTTCCTTCCTTTCCCCTTTCTGGAGATTGTCTTCTCCAGGCAGCCTTCCTTGATTTCTCCCATGTCTCCAGCTGTCCTCCCTTCAGTCACAGCCTGGGATCCTCCAGTCACAGGCCCTCAGCCTGCTCACTGTCTACTCAGGGGTCTCTCTAGGTCCCCTCTGGACACAAGGGTCCAGATCTCTGCATCACTCCCACCTCTCTCTCTTCCCAGGGATCTGATACAGCCAAAGCTAGAGTTTCCCTGCCACAGGTGGAATTACGGCCTCCCAAGTTACTCCTGTCTGGGTTGGCTGTGCGGATGTGATTAAGCTGAGGCTCTGGAGGGGGAGACCAGCCAGGACCCCCTGAGCTGGCCCCAAGTGCTGTCACAGGGCAGAGTCAGAGACGTGATGGTGGCAGCAGAGATCAGGAAGGGTGAGGCCACTGCCCACCCTGAAGGTGGAGGAGGTGCTTGGGCCTCAGACTCCAAGGGCACGTGGAAGCTGCTGTAAGACCTGAGGGGGTAGATGGCAGACTTCTCTCTAGAGCCTCTGAAGGGAACGTAAGCCCTGAGATAACCTGAACTGAAGATCCCTAAGGCTCATTTAAAAAAAATTATTTGTGGTTAAGCCCAGGTGGCGCAAAGCGCAAGGAACGGCCGTAAGGATCCCGGTTTGAGCCCCCGGCTACCCACCTGCAGAGGAGTTGCTTCACAGGCGGTGAAGCAGGTCTGCAGGTGTCTGTCTTTCTCTCCCCCTCTCTGTCTTCCCCTCCTCTCTCCATTTCTCTCTGTCCTATCCAACAACGATGACAACAATAACAACAACAATAACTACAACGACAATAAAAAGACAAGGGCAACACAAGGGAAAATAAATTAAAAACATAAAACTAAAATAAAAAAGATATTTGTGACTAGGGAGATAACAAAAAAAGAAAGATAAATTCCATGTCTAAGGTTCTGAGGTCTCAGCTACCATAAGCCAGAGCTGAGCAGTGTTCTGGCCTGTCTATCTATATCTATCTCTCTGTCTGCAAATAAAATATTTTTTAAAATGAAGTATTTATTGGACTAGGAAGATAGCATGGTGACAATGCATCAGACTTGTATGCCAGACTCAATTCCTGGCACCACTGTTAGCCTGAGCTGTGCAGTTCTCTCTCTCTCTCTCTCTCTCTGAGGAAGAGGCCAAGGCTGGAACAGTGCTGGCCTGCAGCAGTGCTGAGGATGGAACCTGGGGCCTCTTGTGCACAAGCCCTGCTCCACCTCGGAGTCCCGGTCCTGACCACCAGACCCATTCTTGAATGTTTGGCTTCCAGAACTGAAAGAGGATCTGTCTGTGTTGTTGCGAGCTTGGAGCCTGGAGTTGGGGAAGGTGGTAGACTGGGACCAAGCTGACAGGCGGAGCTCAACAAGGGATTAGTAAAAGAATTAGAAAAATTCTCTTCTAAAGAGAGGAATTCTCCTTGGTCTGAAGGAAGACCAGGCAGCCATGCACGGGGTGTGTGTGTGTGTGTGTGTGTGTGTGTGTGTGTGTGACATGCGGCAGTGGGGGGTGTTGGGGAGGGGAAGCCCAGCAGTGCAGCTGTGCAGGCAGAAAGGGGACAGTCACATGGTGATTCAGGGGGAACAGTCTGTACCCCCAAGCCGGGAGAGGTTAGACACAGCAGAGGCCAAATTCCTCTCCTCTCAGCCTCTTCCTTCCTTTCCTGCCTCACCCAGCCATGGGGTCAAAGGCTCCCAGGGAACAGAGATAAGGTAATGACTCTGGGGGATAGCAAAGACTGGAGAATGTTCCCCAAAGCTGACTTGGGACGGAGTAATTGGCTTCCTGCATGTGCACACGCCATGCCTGTCCCTCTCCCTCCCAGCCCAGAGGCGTGGTCCTGTGGGGCCTGATTTCTGGCCTTCCGGGTGACCAAGACGCCAAGAGATGGATAGCTTGGGGTGTCTTTCAGCTCTGGTGGGGGTGGGTGCTGGTGGCACAGGGCTGGACCCTGACTTCCCAGTTTCTTCCTGTGATCACTCCTGGGGTGAAAGGGCCATTCCTCCCAGAAAGGCCAAGGAGAAGGAAATTCATGACAAAATCAATTCACGACACATTAATCACAAAACCCTGAGGGCAGAGGTGACCCGACTGTTAAATTGGTTCAGGCCAAAGCTAATGGCTCTCTGGAGCTCAGCCTTCAGGAAATCCAGAAGGCCTGGTGACTTCTGGTGGGCTCAGAAGGCCTCCAGACTCAGTCCTGCGGGTCCCAGACCCCACCTCCTGCTTATCAAGAAGTAGACAAGAGAGAAGTTTCCACCCCACCTCCCTTTGCCTTGGATGAATATCCTCTAAAGCAAAGGAGTCAGGGGCAGGGGGGTTGCCCACTCTGGGCTTCTCGTTTCAGGGTCCCAGAGCTGCACACCCCACACATGCCCTCTCCCACCCAACATCACAGGGGAGGCGCCAGCTGTGTCACTTCAGAGGAAAACCCCCCCCCAGCTTTATATTTTTTGCCTCTGCAGACAATCTGCCCATCTGTCTGCACACCTTCCCCTCTCCTGCTCTGCCTGTCCACCTTCTTTCCCAGCTACTTCTTGGGGAGACCTCGCCCTGCAGCCAGCCTGGCTCTGCCACTTAACAGAGGCCACACCTCTGCCAGGTGACTTGAGCACAAATACCACGGGGCTGGTATAGGAAGCGGAATGGCCCAGGGCTGGACTTGCTGCAGGAGAGGCTGGAGCGCAGAGTCTGCCACCTCCCTGCCCTGGGCGTCCAGCATGGCATCTGCCAGCTTCTGGGCCACAGCTCCCCTGCTGAATTTTGTTTGTTTGTTTGTTTGTTCAACATTTATGTTATTTGTTTCTCTCATATTTTTTTTTTGGCCTTCAGGGTTATTTCTGGGGCTTGGTGCCTGCACTACAAGTCCACTGCTCCTGGTGGCCATTTTCCCCATTTTATTGGATTGGACAGAGAGAAATTGAGAGGGAAGTGGGAGATAGAGAGGGGGGAGTGAAAAATAGACACCTGCAGACCTGCTTCACTGCTCATGAAACATCCCCCCTGCAGGTGGGGAGCAGGGACTCGAGCAGTGATCCTTACTCCGGTCCTTGCGCTTCGTACTGTGTGCGCTTAACCTGGTGCACCACTGCCCGGTCCTATTTTTGTATTATTAGATGTTATTATATTATGTAAGATATATGTATCTACCCTCAATTCAGTGCAGATGACCTTTGAACAGCACAAGGTAGAGATGTGCTGGCTTCCTTACATACGGATTTTTGTCGTAAGTGAATGACAGAAGCTTGGTGTTTACATATACAGTATAGTACGCTGCAAATAGAACTTTTCATCCTTGTAACCTTATTTTCTCCCCTACTATAAATTTTTGATTAATAGTAGGTTAAAATATTGGAGGATTACATGTCTAGTTCCAACTATACCTGCCACCAGAGCTCTGAGTCCCCAAATATCAGCACCGAAGTTATTTCTTTTTAATTACTTTATTGGGAGATTAATGTTTTACATTCAACAGTAAATACAATAGTTTGTGCATGCATAACATTTCTCAGTTTTCCACATAACAATACAATCCCCACTAGGTCCTCTGTCATCCTTTTTGGACCTGTACTCCCCCCCCCCAAACCCAGAGTCTTTTATTTTGGTGCAATACACCAATTCCAGTTCAGGGTCTACTTGTGTTTTCTCTTCTGATCTTATTTTTCAACTTTTGCCTGAGAGTGAGATCATCCCATATTCATCCTTTTGTTTCTGACTTATTTCACTTAACATGATTTCCTCAAGCTTCATCCAAGATGGGCTGAAAAACAGTGAAAATCACCATTTTTAATAGCTGAGTAGTATTCCATTGTGTATATAGACCACAACTTGCTCAGCCACTCATCTGTTGTTGGACACTTGGGTTGCTTCCAGGTTTTGGCTATGACAAATTGTGCTGCTAAGAACATAGGTATACACAAATCTTTTTGGATGAGTGTGTTGGGTTCCTTAGGATATATCCCCAGGAGAGGAATTGCAGGGTCATAGGGTAGGACCATTTCTAGCTTTCTGAGAGTTCTCCAGACTGTTCTCCACAGAGGTTGGACCCATTGACATTCCCACCAGCAGTGCAGGAAGGTTCCTGTGACCCCACACCCTCTCCAGCATTTGCTGCTGTTACCTTTTCTGATGTCTGACATTCTCACAGGAGTGAAGTGGCATCTCATTGTTGTCTTTATTTGCATTTCTCTGACCACCAAAGACTTGGAGCATTTTTTCATGTGTTTCTCAGCCTTTTGGATCTCTTCTACCACTGGAGGTTTTGTGAGCTTCCTAGTAACATTTTTGTTTCTAGGTATATAATACGGATACAAGGCATGTTTATATATGATAAAATATATGTTTTTGTCCATCTCTTCATGCTATTCATGCAATTTCTGGGTATTATCAGATTTTTCATAGCCACATTTTTGGGGCAGGAGTCAAAGTTATTCTCATCATTTTGACTGTGTGGGGACTGGAACCCTTAACCCCTGTACTACTTAATGACCAAGTGTAATTCCACATTTATGAAAGTTTCTCCTGAAACTATTTGACACGTGTTCAAAATAACCCATGTCCATGGCTGCTGTTTGTAACACTGACGATCCCAGTAAACAGGAAGTAAATATAGACATTAATCAATTGAAAACTACACATAATGATATACCATGGGTTGGCAAAACAGTTCACTGGGATAAGGCACTGGCCTTGCCAAGTGTGTCACCCAGGTTTGAGACTGGCTGTCACTGCATTGTGGAAGGTTTGGTGTCTTTCCCTTTCTCCATCTCTTTCTTTAGAGTTGGAAAAGTCCATCCAGAGTGCTGAAGCCCCAGTTAAGACAAAATAATAAAAACGATAGTAATAGTAATGGTCTGACCCAGAACTGTCATCATCCCAAAATAAGATCTGTCGAGAGGGATGGGGCAGAAACTCCCAGCATACTAACTGAACAAAACAAAAGCGACAGGCAGAGTAGCAGGCAACTGTTTACACCTTTTGTGTTCGTGTTGCGTGTGTAGACTTGCGTCATGCGAGAAAGGCCCTTGTCTGAAAGGTAGGAAATACAGGAGGAGTGGGAGACTGGCAGTGGGGCACCTGGCATAGCATATGCATTACAGTGCGCAGGGGGGCGGGCTCAAGCCCTCGGTCCTCACTTGTAGGGCGGAAAGCTTCACAAGTGGTGAAGCAGGACTGCAGGCATCTCTCTGTCTCTCTCCCTCTCTCCCTCCCCCTTCCCTCCCTGTTTCTCTCTATCTCTATCCAAAAAAAAAATACAAATAAATAAAATACTTAAAAACAAACAAACCAGGGAGGGTGTGTTGCACCTGCTCCAAAGTGATACCAATGTACTCTCTGAAGTGCTTCAAAAAAGAGAAAAGAATGAAAATGTAACTGGACAGATGAAGCCCTGGGAACAACACCTGGCATACAACAGGTTTTTTAAAAAAAAAAATTCAAAATATTTTATTTATTTATTGGATCGAGACAGTCAGAAATCGAAAGGGAAGGGAGGGATAGACAGGGAGAAAGACAGAGAGACACACCTGCAGCCCTGCTTCACCACTTGTGAAGCTTTCCCCCTGCAGGTGGGGGCTGGGGACTCGAACCTGAGTCCTTGCGCACTGTAACATGTGCGCTCCACCAGGTGCACCACCACTCGGCCCCTAACGTTCACTGGTGAGTTTGACCTGGCTGGGACAGGTCTCTGTGTTCCCACAGCACTGTGGGACACACCTCCATTCCATCTTGACATTCTTGTGTGATAATTGTCCACTTCCACACCCGTTTGTCCAACTTCCAACTGGCCCAAACCTGACTCCAGGCCAGGGTGGGGACAGTACTTTCTTCCTTTGTGGCCCTGCTGCACTCAGAGATGCCGGACAAGCCTACAGCGGACTGTTGAGTGAAGAAACGGCCGAAATGAGTTTGCTCATGAACACATTAGCAGGGGAGATGGAAGCTATAGCCCTGACTCTCCTGGAGCTTGTGGCGGGCATTGGTCTTGGGGCCAAAGTTGCACAAGACACTTTTACGCAGATCTAGCACCCGTGTGACATCAACCTGCGATCCTGGAGTTCGGGGGAGAGAGGAGGGAGTTCCCAGGACAGAGGAAGTGGTGATCAGTGTTTTAGGGGGGTGATATTTGGGCCTGCAAAAGGGGAGATGAGGAGACAGCTGTCCAGGAAAGACCAGGACACAGGGGGCAGAGGAGGGACCCTCTTGGGTGTAGCGGGCAGCGCAGTGGGTGAGGTGGCAGAATTATACTTAGTCACTCCATTTTCTGCTAAACCAGACTGGAAGACGAGTCAACTATGTATGTTACCAGTCTATAGCACTAAGTTAGAGTCTTGATGGCACCTTGGCCTTGCCATGTGTTTTTCTGGGCCAGCCCTCAGAGCCAGAGCTGGGGAGCCAACCAGACCCCTGCCTGGTCTCCAGCTCTGCAGGAACTGGGTCTCTATATCTTCTAGAAATTCCATTGTGGACTCTGAAAGTCCAAGTGCAGCCAAGCCCTTTCTGTCCCTGTCCCCAGAACTGGCCTCTTAGCTTGCAACGGTCGTTAAACTGACAATTCATGAGGGCGTTAAGCAGAAATTACCGTATCAGATCCTGAGGACTGGAAGAAAGTTGTCCTAAGTTTCAGGGATACCAGCCAGCCTCTCCAAACAGAGAGAGCGTTGTCATCTGCCATTACATAACACACCACTCCCAAACCTGGAGCCGCTAACACAACCTCCACCTTACCATAGCTCCTGGTTCTGAGGGTTGACTGGTGCAGCAGACTGCTCCTCTGCTGGTCTTGCTTGGGGTGCGGGGGGGGGGGGGTGTCTCTTAAGCTGGAGCATTCAGGTAAAAGGTGGGGGCTGGAGTTGTGTGGAGGATTCACTGAGGTTCTGAGGCAGTTAAGCCTCTGGGCCTCCTCTCCATGAGGCCTCGCTGGGTAGTCTCTTCAGCTGGTTTACCAGATGTTTTATAAATTTGTTATTTTTGTTAGTGATTTAATAATGACTGACAAGATCAGAGGGGTACAGTTCCACACAATTCCCACCACCAGAGTTCTGTATCCCATTCCCACCATTGGAAGCTTCCCTGTTCTTAATCCCTCTCTGGGAGTAAGGACTAAAGATCTTTCTGGGGTGCAGAAGGTGGAAGGTCTGGCTTCTGTAATTGCTTCTCCACTGGACATGGACTTTGACAGGTTGATCCATCCCCCATCCTGTTTCTATCTTTCCCTAGTGGGGTAGGATTCTGGAGAGTTGAGGTTCCAGGATACATTGGTGAGGTCGTCTGCCTAGGGAAGTCACCTTGGTGTCATGGTAACATCTGCAACTTGGTGGCTGAAAAGCATTAAACTATAAAGCAAGGGTGAGGGTATAGCATAATGGTTATGCAAAGAGACTTTCGTGCCTGAGGCTCTCAAGTCCCAGGTTCAGTCTCCCACACCGCCACAAGCCAGAGCTGAGCAGTACTCTGGTAAATAATTAGAAAAAATATATATATATATAGCAGAACAAACTGTTTAATAATCAGGTACCTAAAAGTAAAAACAGAGCAGATGAAACTAAGGATCTTCATGTGAGAAGTAGCTAGTAGGTCTATTTTAGGTATATTCCAAGGGACCCATGACTTCACTAATTTTTGCCTGAGCCCGACAGCTAACCTGCAGGTGGGCTAAAAGTATAGTCTGGGAAGATGGTGTCAGAGCTGAGAACAGGACTAGAATCTGTTGGATCAGGGCAGAGAGTAGCTCCAACACATGGGAAAAGTCTAACCTTGTCAGTTAAAGTAAGGACTACGAACTCTGGATAAGGGTAAGAGACTGGCACAATTTAATGATGGCCCTTTTGATCACTGCCAGCCCACCCCATCATCTGTGGCCTTATTCAGGGAATCCTGGGATTCTCACATAGATATGATAGGCCCAGACTTTTCACAGATCCCTCTGTCCACCATCACTAGTCACCTCCATCCATCAGGAACAACATCATAAACCTTCTTGTGGGCCTCTCCAGGTCCTTGCCCTCAATGTGGAACAGCAATGCTAAGGACTGCCCCACTCTCTGAAGGGAGGTTGGGTCAACATACTCTGCCACTTGAGGAAGACAGGTCCTGAAATGAGCGCAGCCTAGAATGTTCCCAGCTGTGACCATGGGATGTGAGCTCAGGCTGACAGGGACTCAGAGGTTACACGGACTCCTGTGCTGAATATGACTAGACATGGGTCCTAGGTCAGACTGATGGGGTTTACAGCTAATGATCTTTATATTTTTAATTTTTATTAGTGATTTAATGGTAGCAGTCCCTACCATTGCTATTTCACAGTGGGGGTACGGCATGTGACCTCAGACTTGACCAATCAGAGTCCTTCATGTCTTTTCTGTTGGAGCTCTCAGGCAGTTTCCATCCACTCAACATTGCCAATGCCAGACTGCCTGTCATGTGGTGAGAACTCAGATGGTAAAGCACACATGTACATGTAATGATGCCTATTGGCATCATTCTAGCCTCTGGATACAACTCTGCCTGAAGCCAGTTCAACCTTGACTTATCAGTTCTGTTGAGTCAATATACTAGCTTCACTGTAACCTGAAGAAGTTGATTCATTCAGTGTCTTTAGCCAACCCTTAACTTTCACCATCCCATGACTTTCTTCAATACCTGCCTCCACGTCTTCCAGGAAGCCTGCCAGCATGTGGAACAGAGAGCCCAGAGGGTCTTTCTCCAGTTGTCTGGACTCTTACACACGCTCAGGGAAAGAGTATTTCTGGAGCACAGGGTGGGAGCTTCCAGGGGGCCCCGGTGTGGGCTGTGCGAGCCTCGAGCTTCTGCACGATGGGCTTGCTGCCTGGGGTGGGAAGGGTGAGTGTGAGGGCACCAGGGCAGGCGTGGGCGTGTGCGTGTGACCGAGCCCGGGTGCTGTGCCTGCCTGCGTATGTGGGGAGGGAGCAGAAAGACAGGCTCCGCAGGCAGCGGGACCAGTTCAGGAACAAGTCCCTGCAGGACCCTTGCAGCCGGGAGCCCGGGCATGTGCGGCCCAGCGGCACCTCCTCCTCTCCTCCACGCCTGGGGTCTCGGGACTGGCACGTTCTTCAGCTTCATCATCTACCACAGAGGCCAGAGTCTTTTCTTTCCTGCCTCCCTGGCGCCTGGCTCAGCCCTGGCTCGCTGTCAGAGTCCAGTGGTTAGTGCTGAGGGCTTGAAAGAAGGATCTGGGTCTGCACCATGGCAGACCTCTCCTCCTTTCTCTCATGGGGTAGACCAGATGGCTGGCAGGGGCCGCTCCCATGTTCCCTGCACTGTGTTCTGGCTTCCTGGGACTCTCAGTATAAGTCAAATGCCCTCACCCAGACACTGTTCTCTGCCCTCTGCATAGTTGCCATCTATCCATTAAGCCTTTTTTTTTTTCTCCCCCCCCTTTTTAGGGGAGGGGTAATTGCTTACAGTAAGTACAGTTGTTGACACAAAATTTCTGGTCCCACTCTGATAGTGTCTGCCAAACACGCTCACCCCCATCCTAGGTCCTCCTCCACCCTCAGGCATCAGGACCTGAAAGCTCCCCTCCCTCCCAACCCTTCCCAGAATCCTTTGCTTCGGTACAATACATAGATCCTACTTTATGTTTCCCCTTCTGTTCTTATTTGTCAACTTCTGTCTGTGAGTGAGACCATCCTATTTTCATCCTTCTCTTTCTTAACTTAATTAATTTTTTCTTTAGTGAGGGGATTAATGGTTTACAGTTGAGAGTAGAATACAGCAGTTTATACATGTGTAATATTTCTCAGTTTTCCATACAACAACTCAACTCCCCCCCCCCCCCGCAGTCCTCCTCTGCCATGATGTTCTGGAGCCTGAACCCCACCAAGTCCTTTACTTGGTGCCACACACCAAACCCAGTCCGCCTTCTGCTTTGTGTCTTCCCTTCTCTTCTGATTTTTCAACTTCTGTCTATGAATGAGACAATCCCCATATTGATAATTTTCTTACTTATTTTATAAAGAGATAGAGAGAAGTTGAGATGGGGGGGGCAGGTGGTGGCGCACTCAATTAAGCACACGCAGTACAAAGTGCAAGGACCCGCACAAGGAACTGGGTTCAAGCCCCCACTCACCACCTGCAGGGAGGGCATTTCACAAGTGGTAAAGCAGGTCTGTAGGTGTCTATCTTCCTCCCTCTCTCTCTCTCTCTCTCTCTCTCTCTTTCTCTTTCCCTCTCTACCTTCCCCTCCCCTCTCAACTTCTCTCTGTTCTATCTAATAAAATGGAAAAAAGTGGCCTCCAGGAGTAGTGGATTTGTATTGCTGGCACCAAGCTCCTGAGACTTCCCTGGGAGAGAAAGAGAGAGAGAGAGAGAGAGACCTGCAGGGTTGCTTCACTGCTTGTGAGGCTTCCCCCCTGCAGGTAGGGACTGGGGGTTTGAACCTGGGTCCCTGTGCATTGCAGTGTGTGTACTCAGCCAGGTGCACCACTACCCAGCCCTGTCTTTCTCTTAGGTTTTAACTGGACTTGACTTCCGCAGGAAGCCTGCGCCTGCACACGCTCACACACTCCAGGCTGGCATCCCTCGTGGTCTCCCAAGTACGCTCCCTGGCATCTGTGGAAGTCCATGCCATGCGGTGCTACAAATGCCCACTGTCTCCTGTGTGATGCCTTTGCATCCCAGTCCTGGGGGCTCAGATTCTGTTTTGATCTGGGGTCATTCATTCAGTGGCTAGTTAGTGAATGCTGGCCAAGACAGCAGCACGTCATCTTGAAGGTGCTTGGTACTAGAAGTAAAGCAGACAGGGTGTTGGGCTGGTACAGCAGGAGAAGGAAGCCAGACTTCTGGAGGGTCAGGATGTTTCTTAGGATGTGATGTCTGAGCAGACAGATAAAGATCTGGAGAGACCATTCTAAGCAGAAGGGCAACGCCCCCCCCTGCCACCTTGCACCCCAAGTTGGAACAACAGGAGGAAAGAAAATGGGACTTGAGCTCAGAGAGTCAGGGAGGAGCCCTGTGCTTGTCTATTGGTTTGTTTGTTTCCTTTCCTTTATTGGGGGGGGGGGGGTGTGAGGGTTCACAGTTGACAGTAAAATACAGTAGTTGGTACAAGTGTAACATTTCTCAGTTTTTTAAAAATATTTATTTATTCATTTTCCCTTTCTGTTGCCCTCGTTGTTTTATTGTTGTAGTTATTATTGTTGTTGTTATTGATGTCGTCGTTGTTGGATAGGACAGAGAGAAATGGGGAGAGGAGGGGAAGACAGAGAGGGGGAGAGAAGACAGACACCTGCAGACCTGCTTCACCGCCTGTGAAGCGACTCCCCTGCAGGTGGGGAGCCGGGAGCTCAAACCGGGATCCTTATGCCGGTCCTTGTGCTTTGCGCCACCTGCGCTTAACCAGCTGTGCCACCGCCCGACTCTCACATTTCTCAGTTTTACACATCACACTCTAACCCCCCACTAGGTCCTCCTCTGCCATCATGTTCCAGGACCTGAACCCTCCACCCACCCCAGTCTTTTACTATTAAAAAAAAAATTTCTTTATTGGGGGATTAATGCTTTACATTCGATGTAAATACAATAGTCTGTACATGCATAATATTTCTCAGCTTTTCACATAACAATACACCCCCCACTAGGTCCTCTGCCATCCTTTTTGGACCTGTACTCTCCCCACCACCCAGCCCAGAGTCTTTGACTTTGGTGCAATACGCCAGCTCCAGTCCAAGTTCTGCTTAGCGTTTCCCCTTCTGTTCTTATTTTTCAACTTCTGTCCATGAGGGAGGTCATCTTATATTCTTCCTTCTAATTTTAGCTTATCTCACTTCCCATGATTCCTTCAAGCTCCACACAAGATGGAGTAAAGAAGGTGAAGTCACCATTTTTAATAGCTGAGTAGTATTCCATTGTGTATATAGACCACAACTTGCTCAGCCACTCATCTGTTGTTGGACACCTGGGTTGCTTCCAGGTTTTGGCTATTATAAATTGTGCTGCTAAGAACATAGGTGTACACAGATCTTTTTTGATGAGTGTGTTGGATCCCTTAGGATATATCCCCAGCAGAGGAATTGCAGGATCATAGCGTAGGTCCATTTCTAGCCTCCTAAGAGTTCTCCAGACTCCAGACTGCTCTCCACAGGGGCTGGGCCAATTGACATTCCAGTCAGCAGTGCGGGAGGGTTCCTTTGACCCCACACCCTCTCCAGCATTTGTTGCTGTCATTTCTGATGTGTGACATTCTCACAGTGGTAAGGTGGTATCTCGCTGTTGTCTTTACTTGCATTTCTCTGACAACTGGGTGCCCTATTTTGTACAAAATTACAGACCATGCCAAACAACCTAGGTCTTATTCAAACGACAGGCAAGTGACATAATTTTTTTATATTTATTTTTTTATTCCCTTTTGTTGCCCTTGATGTTTTATTGTTGTAGTTATTATTGTTGTTGTCGTTGTTGGATAGGACAGAGAGAAATGGAGAGAGAGAGGGGAAGACAGAGAGGAGGAGAGAAAGATAGACACCTGCAGACCTGCTTCACCGCCTGTGAAGCGACTCCCCTGCAGGTGGGGAGCCGGGGTTCAAACCGGGATCCTTATGCCGGTCCTTGTGCTTTGCGCCACCTGCGCTTAACCCGCTGTGCTACAGCCCGGCTCCTGAATTTTCTTTTCCATCATTATTGGGACTTGAGTAAGTTTATTTCCCCACATCCTCAAGTTAGAGAATAAGACAGAGATACAGAGAGAAAGACACCACAGCACTTAAGCTTCCTTCAGTGCAGTGGGGGTTGGGCTCAAATCGGGATCTTGCACTTGACAAAGCAACGCACTACCCGAATAAGCTACCTTGTGACAAGATCTTATTTAAAAAATCTTGATATATGATTGTGTGTGTTGTGGACTGGAGTGTTGGGGACAAGAGGAGCATAGTGTGTGTGTGTGTGTGTGTGTGTGTGTGTGTGTGTGTGTATGTGTGTATGAGAGATAGAGAGAAAGAGAGGGAGAGGGAGAGAGAGAGAGAGTCAGAGCTCACACAGTCACATGGGTGGGACCATGGCAGTGACGGACATGGGGAAAGAAGGCAGGGACCACTGGAGTCACAATGACTGGACTTGGTGATGTATTCATGTAGGTGGGAAGATCTGGGAAGGATCCTGTTCAAGCTGGTGTCTGTTATCAAGGTGGAAAGGTGAGACTGGGGTGGAGCAAGGAACCAGCAAGTTTGTTTTGTGGATACCAGTGTGAAAGGCCTGGTAACCATCCAGCCGGAGATGACTAGTAGACATCACAGCTCCAAGGAGAGGTCAGCGCTGAAGACACAGGTGTGGGGGCATCTGCGTGAGATGATGGCAGAGCCGCCATGATAACATCCAGGCAGAGCATCCAGAGAACAAGAGGGAGTCCTGACACGGGGCAACATGTAAGGGTCTAGTGAAACCAACCTGAGACAGGCAGAGGGAGAGGGAAGAAAGGTGAGGATGTTGCTTCCACTGAAGTCAAAAGCAGAGAACATACAAACGTTCAGGAAGTACTGTTGGTCTAACACATTATGTCAGATTTCAGTTGTACAGCATCTGTGTAAACATCTTTGTGAACTCTACCAAAAGCCTCCTCTCTACCCACTTCCAAACCACTGATCCCCCTGTATATGACTTCCCTTCCTCTCTGGCCTCTGCCGTTTTGTTCTCACATTTTGTTCTGAGGTCTGCTCCTGTTTTGTTTTGTTTGTTTCCTTGTTAGGAGAACATTCCAAGGAAGACACACGTCCAACCCAACTTAAACACTGAAGGCGTAGAGCCAGTCAGCGGTCAGAGATATGACCACTGGTTGCTGTGATGTCAAAGTGGCCAGATACCTTGACAAGAGCAGCTTAGTGGAAAGGAGACAACGGAAGCCCAACTGTAGCAGGTTCAGGGAGAAGGGGAGACCCCTAGTGGGAGCCAGTGGTAGAGAGAGTGTCTCAAACAACTTCCCAAAGAGGTGGATGGACAGCAAACAGATTAAAGGCGCTGAAAGGAGGACAGAACTCCACAGTGACTTCACACTTGATTGCCTTGTCCTGATAGTTGATTTGCCAGTGGAAGGGCTCTTTGGGCCTGTGTGTGTCTGCTGGTGGAGAGGATCCTGTTGAGAGGGGAGACTGTGGTGCTACAGGGAGATACTAAGATGGCTTCATGAGCAGAGAAGGTCAGAGGGTGGGGCAGAGGGGTGGCCAGAGCTCAAGACAGAGCTGGCTTGAGGTGGGAATTGGCACAGTGGGCAAATGGGTCGATGGGTACTGGCACCAGTGGGCTTGTAATAAAAGGATCCTTTTCCATGTTTGTGATTTCCTCAGTGTAATGGGAGATCAAGTGGTCAGCTTAGGGGTAAGTGGCCTTCGGGGAGAGGAGAGGGGCTGTGGAAAGGCCATGGGTGTGAGGGTTGTGTGGTGGCACACCCAGTTAAGCGCACACGATACTATGTACAAGGACCCACATGAGGAACTGAGTTCGAGCCCCCATTCCCCAACTGCAGTGGGGACGCTTTACAAATGGTAGGGCCAGTCTGCAGGTGTCTCTCTCTATTGCTCCCTCTGTATTCCTCTTTCATCTCAATTTCTCTGTCCTATCCAATAAAATGGGGAAAAATGGCTTCTAGGAGCAGTGGATTTGTAATGCAGGCACCGAGCCCCAGAGATAACCTTGAAGACAGACAGATAGATAGATAGATGATAGATAGAGGGAGAGAACGAGAGAGAGGAGAAGGAGACCAAGACACCTGCAGACCTGTTACACCACTTGTGAGGTTTCCCTCCTGCAGGGGGGTTTGAACCAGAGTCCTTGTGCACTGTAATGTGTGTGCTCAGCCAGGTATGCCACTACCCAGCCCTTTCTTTCCATTAGGTTTTAACTTTATAGGACTTCTGAGCCCTAGCAATAACCCTGGAGGTGAGAAAGAAAGAAAGAAAGAAAGAAAGAAAGAAAGAAAGAAAGAAAGAAAGAAAGGCAGGCCATGGACGTATGGGGCAATGCCACCCACAGTGAGCACCCTCTGAAGATTCTGTAGGTTGGGTGCCTCGGGTCAGCATGGGCACTGTATCTGTCCAGTCACCGTCAGTCCTCTGTGTGCAGGAAGTGGAGACACTCACACCTCACACTCAGAGCACCACCACTTGGACCCACCCCTGCTGATCTCGGCCTCAACCTCAGAGACTGTTTTGTCATTAGAGTTCGGGGCTCCAGCAGGCCGGGCTAGCTTCGCGGAGGTAAACAGAGACTCGAGGACACACGGCTGAGCTGAGAAGCTATCTTTCTTTATTCATGAACAACGATTCATAAACTAACCCAAACCAATCACCACACAGATCTGTCCTGCATCCTTCTCCTCCGGCAGCCGCGTCCAAGAACTCCGGAACTCTGTAGGGGTTCCAGGGGTGGGGAGAAGGGTGCCCGCGAAACTAGCAGGGGCCATACCACAATCTCCCAGAGGCGGGAGGGTGAGACCAAAACCAATGTGAAGCATACAACACTGTCTCTCCACTGCCGGCCCCCCGACGGGTACAGAAACATCCATCCTTCAGAGACCGGGAGGAGCGGGCTGGGGGTGGCACGGGGCGGAGAGAGCATGATGTGGAATGTCCACCCCTGCTCACACCCCCCTCCATCTTGACGTAAGAGCCACCACACCCACAGTGCAGGGACGTCCAAAGATAACATGGCGTGGGGCTGGGGCCTGGCCCCAAAGCTGGTTAGGAGACAAACAGGCTGTTCTGAGACCCAGCCCGGCCACAATGAGCTTCTCAGGAGTTTTATTGGGGTGCATTACTTAAGTCTCCCACAGTGTCAGGCAGCCACTTGCCTCCAGAGAAAGGGCTTCTTCATCCCTCCTGTTAGTCATCTGTCCCCTGCACACACAAAGGGTCCTCTCCACAGCTTTCCCACCACCCTGGGTCAGAGCGGCCATGGGGGGTGATGCTCAGTGAATTCTCACTGCAGGGCTGAGTGAGTGGGTGCATCAAGGCAGACATCCGTTCAAGGGGAGAAAGCGGAGCTGGGTGGTGGTGTACCTGGTTGGACGCACATGTTACAGAGCACAAGGACTTGGGTTTGGTTCCCTGGTTCCCACCTGCCAGGGGAAAGCCTTGCAAATGGGGAAGCAGGGCTGCAGGTGTCTCTCTGTCTCTGTCCCCATCTGTCTCCCTCTACCCCTCAATTTCTGGATGCCTCTATCCAATAAGTAAATAAAGATAATTATAAAAATATTTTGGGGGTTGGGCGGTGGCACAGTGGGTTAAGCACACGTGGCGCAAAGCGCAAGGACCGGCGTAAGGATCCCGGTTCAAGCCCCTGGCTCCCCACCTGCAGGGGAGTCGCTTCACAGGCGGTGAAGCAGGTCTGTAGGTGTCTGTCTTTCTCTCCCCCTCTCTGTCTCCCCTCCTCTCTCCATTTCTCTCTGTCCTATCCAACAATGAACAACATCAACAATGGTAATAATAATAACTACGGCGAGGCTACAACAACAAGGGCAACAAAAGGGGGAAAGGGTGGCCTCTAGGAGCGGTGGATTCATGGTGCAGGCACCAAGCCCAGAAATAACCCTGGAGGAAAAAAAAATTTAACTAGGAGGGGTGGAAAAAGCCTACATCTTTCACCTGGACAAACTGACCACCCCACCCTCATGCCTTCTTTGCAGTGAGGACAGGATGTTCAAGACCACCCCAGCAGGCTGTACCCCTCTGGGTTCAAAGGAAGTCTCTCCTCAGAGTAGAAGGCACGTGAGGTCCCCACGGGCTGAGGAGAAAACCCTTTTAATTCCGTGAGTCCGGTCCTCAGGGGTATGGCGCCCAGCTGTGTCGGGCAGCCCCCCTGCTCAGCTCCATCGCTGATGCTGAGGTCTATTTACATAATCATTGTTTTGCCTGAGACCTGTCCTGCCTGCAGGGTATTAATTAATCCCACTGGTTAGAACCTTCACAACAGCTGCTATGGAAGCTTTCTGCCTTCAAGCTCTTTCCTTTTCTCCACCCCCTTTCGTAGCCATTTCCTTTTCCGACTTGCCACTTCCATTTCAAAAGATATAAAGGCTTTGTTTCTGATCAATAAAGACGCATTGCATTCCTGCTCCACCACGAGCTCCTGGTTCCTCTCCTGTGTTGCTGAGTGAGCAGCAGCCCAGGTTGGCTCCGGTCGAGTTCTCTCCAGCCCAGAGAGCATGTGCCCGGGAAGAAGCACCCTCATACTAGCCTGGCACAGCTGGTTCTGAATGCCATCCCAACAACCTTCTCTTGTGACACACCTTCCCCCACCAGCGGTAAGCACAGGTCTCCAAAGAGAAAGGCTTCCTCAGTGACCTCAAGGTCAGAGGTCAGCCAGCCAGGGTCATCATGCCAAGGTGTTGCTGAGGTGTCCAGCAGTTCTAGTTCAGGCTGAAGGGTGTTCAGGCCCAAGGGGAGATAGGCTGTCACATCCATTCTTCCTTTTAAAAAAACTTTATTATTATTATTTTTAAAATTTTTATTTATAAAATGGAAATATTGACAGGACTATAGGATAAGAGGAGTACGTTTCCACACAATGCCCATCCCCAGAGCTCCATATCCCATCCCCTCCCCTGATAGCTTTCCTATTCTTTATCCCTCTGGGAGTATGGACCCAGGGTCATTGTGGGATGCAGAAGGTGGAAGGTCATTCTGTGGATGCAGAAGGTGGCTTCTGGAATTGCTTCCCTGCTGAACATGGGCGTTAGAAGGTCAATCCATACTCCCAGCCTGTCTCTCTCTTTCCCTAGTGGGGCAGGGCTCTGGGGAAGTGGAGCTCCAGGACATATTGGTGAGGCTGTCTGCCCAGGGAAGTCAGGTAAGCGTTATGGTAGCATCTGGAACCTGGTGGCTGAAAAAGAGTTAAGATATAGAGCAGATGGGCCCCAGATCAGATCAGATTGATGGGGTTTACAGTCAACAATATTTATACACCTCTCCCATATTTGGGAGCTACTCTCTTCCCTGATCTAGCTTTCTGGTCCTTCTGCCAGCCATGACATCATCTCCCCAGACAATAACCTGGGTCCACCTGCATATCAGATGTCAGGCTCAGGAAAAAAAAAACCCAAAAAACAACTGGTATAGTCATGGGCTCTTTGGAATATATATAACTGAAATAGGACTACTAACTATCTACAAAACAGAGACCCTTCAACTCTCCATCTGAGCTATTCCAGCCTTTAGGTTCATGATTAGTCAACAAGTTGTTTGGCTTTATATGTTAACTCTTTTTTCAGCCACCAGGTTCCAGGTGCTAACATGATGCCAACCAGACTTGGCTGGGCAGATGACCCCACCAACATGTCCTGGAGCCCCGCTTCCCCAGAACCCTACCCCACTAGGGAAAGAGAGAGACAGGCTGGGAGTATGGATCCACCTGTCAATGCCCATGTTCAGTGGGGAAGCAATTCCAGAAGCCAGACCTTCCACCTTCTGCACCCCATAATGAACTTGGGTCCATACTCCCAGAGGGATAAAGAATAGGAAAGCTTTCAAGGGAGGGGATGGGATACAGAGTTCTGGTGGTAGGAATTGTGTGGAGTTGTACCCCTCTTATCCTATGGTTTTGGTCAGTGTTTCCTTTTTATAAATAAAAATTTAAATAAAAGAATAGGGAAGCTATCAAGGGAGGGGATTCTGTATGGAGCTCTGAGGGTGGGAACTGCGTGGAAATGTACCCCTCTAATCCTATAATCTTGTCAATATTTCCATTTTATAAATAAAAATTAAAAAGATACAGAGCAGAACAAATAGTTGACTAAACGTTTTTTATTAGCTTTTTTTGGTTGGACAGAGACAGATATTGAGAAAGAAGGGAGGATAGAGAGGAAGACAGAGAGACAGCTGCCTGTAGCTATGCTTCACCTCTGGCAAAGCTTTCCATATCTGGGGACTCATATCTGGGTCCTTACGCATTCTAACAGGTGCACTCAACCAGGTGCACCACCGCTGGGCCCCTTTATAAACTTTTATTTATTTATTAATTAATTTATTTATTTACTTTTTAACCAGAGCAGAGCTCAGCTCTGGCTTACAGCGGTGCTGGGAATTGAACATGGGACATCAGAGTGTCAGGCATAAAAGTCTTTTTTGCATAACCATTATGCTATCTCCTCAGCCCCATTCCTCCTGCCCTGACTCACCGAATGGCCCTATCTCTCCTTTGCTCCCTGCATCTTTCTGAACAGGCTGCTCAGTGAGCTGGGCAGTGGAAACCTCAGCTGGGTGTCTGAAGGGAGCCTGCAAGCCTCTAGGGATTCTCGGAGCTGGACGTGACCGGGGGTGGGGTAGCTCCAGTCAGGAGCCAGAAGAAGGTGACCCCAGTGGGCAGAGAACGCAGAAGCAGTGTGGGTGGAGGTGCCTTGGCTCCTGCTGAGGGTGGGGGGTGGAGCAGGCCCAGCTGCCAGGGCGCTGAGCAGAAGGAGGCCTCAGGGCCCAGGGCCTGGCTGTGTCCCCACGCTGAAGCTGAGGGGGGAGAGGAGTGAGCCCTGCCTAGCAGTGCCCAGACCCCAGGACACAGCGCCGGGGAGGGCGAGGAGGCTGGACAAGCCTGGAGGCCCAATGGCGACCCTCCAACCACTGTGTTAGTGTCCTGGGGTCACCATCACCAAGCCCCGCAGGCCCAGGCTTTGACCACAGATGTCTCACTCTCTCGCATTATGGAGGCTGGAAGTACAAGACCAATGTGGTTCTCCTGAGGCCTTGCCCCTGGGCCTCCACAGCGGCCTTCTCAGGGGTCCTCAGACCATCTTTCCTGGTGCCCCTCCCTCTTCTAAGAACCCCAGTCAGGCCAGACTAGGGCCCAGCCACATTCCCTCGTGGAACCTTAGTTGCTGCGTTAAAGGTCCTTCTCCAAATACTGTCACGTGTCTGGCTCTTGGGTTAGAGTTTCAATAAGCAGATCATTCCGTGACAGAGACCAGCAGAAAGTTATCTGGATGGTGACTGCATGTCACACACGACTGACTACTGGGCCCAACTAATCATCTAGCACCAGGATGGACAGTCAGTGTACACACACACACAGACAGACACACAGACAGACACACAGAGGCACAACACACACACAGTCACAGACATATATATTCACACACAGAGACAGACACACAGGGACTCACAGACACACACACACAGACACAGACAGACACAGACATATATATTCATACACAGAGACAGACACACAGAGACAGACAGACACACATAAACACACAGGCAGAGACACAACACACACACACAGACACAGAGACACACAGACACAGACACACAGAGACACAGCACAGACACACAGACACACAGCACAGACACACAGACACACAAACACACAGAGACATAGCACACACACAGACACAGACATAGACATATATATTTACACACAGAGACAGACACACAGACACAGACAGACACACATAGACACAGACAGACACACAGAGACACAACACAGACACACACACACAGACACACACACACAGAGACACAGACACACAGAACCATACTACAGACACACATATACAGAGACAGACACACACACACAGAGACACAGACACAGACAGAACCACACCACAGACACACATACACAGAGACAGACACACACACACAGACACACAGACACAGACAGAACCACACCACAGACACACATACACAGAGACAGACACACACACACAGATACACAGACAGAGCCATACCACAGACACACACACACACATATATATTCACACACAGACAGACACACAGCAGATTGTTACTCATTCCTTTCTTATGATTTTTTGTTTGTTTGTTTTTTGGTAGAGACTGAAAGAGAATTTCCTTCAAATCCATTGGGGCTGGGCTTGAACCCAGGTCTTGTACTTGGCCAAATAGCACTCTCTCCAAGTAAGCTATTCCAGCGGCCCTCTCCTCATTCCTTCAGGCTCCCCTGACTTTGTTCAGAACTTACAGAACTCAGCTGCCTGAGGGCTGGCTCTCCAGGTGGGGTTGAGGAAGTCACCCAGGTACAAGACAGGCCAGGGGGGGCAGCTGTGCACCCCACCTCACCTCAACCCTCCCCAGGCTGCCCGGTCTTCTGAGTGCTCTCTGACTGTGTCCAAGGAGGGAACTGGGGTGCCGTGACTCATAGGGCCAGGGAGTTTGCTGGCAGAGGAGGCATCTTATCTCCTGACTGACCTGACCGGCAGGATCCGACAAGCTCAGTGATTTGCTCAGGGTCTGACGGCCCCTGCTCCCAGAGGGCAGGGCTGCACCCCTGCCAGGCCCAAGCTATCTGGAGGCCCCTCTGTGCCCGCTCCACCTTGAGCCTCAGTCCTGTACTCTGGAGGTGGAGAGCTCTGTTCTCCTCTGGCCAGAGAGCCCAGAGCCCTGTGTGGGGGAGCAGACAGAAGAAGGCAAGAGTCTGCTCTCTGGAACAAAGCCTGGTTCCCACTGAAGTGACAGGACTTCCACTTGGTCCCCCACAACCATTTAATTTTTTTCTTTTACACATTAAATATGCTTTATAAAAGACTATACCTCCCACTAGGGAAAGACAGAAACAGGCTGGGGGTATGGATCCACCTGCCAACGTCCATGTTCAGCAGGGAAGCAATTACAGAAGCCAGACCTCCCACCTTCTGCTTCCCATAAAGAATTTTGGTCCATACTCCCAGAAGGGGAAAAATTTTAGGGGAAGATGACCATAGGGCTCTCAGTTTTCATCAGGACCTGGAGAGAGAAGAAGACAAAAGGAAGGACATTCAGAAGTAGTAGGTGTAACTGAGAAAGGACGAGAAGGCAGGACCATAGAGAAAAATGGGCTAAAATATATACATGTAGGAGTTATAAAAATAATAATCAATCTCTATCTGTGATCTTGGGAGAATTCATGTAGTTTCCCATAGAGGGAATGGGGACACAGAACTCTGGTGGTGGGAAAGGTGTGAAATTATAGCTCTGTTATTTTCTTATTTTGTAAATCAATATTTTCTTCTTCTAGCGTTTGCCCTTCTTCCGTAGCCAGTCAACAGTGTCAGGTTGAGCCTGATGTAAAGTTTCGAGACCTCCTTTGAATCTGGAGAGGTGGCAGTCGTTGACCATGTGGGTCATAGTCTGTCTGGAGCCGCAGGGGCAGTTCGGGTCGTCTCTGGCTCCCCAGCGATGGAACATAGCGGCGCACCGGCCATGGCCTGTTCGATAGCGATGGAGGAGGGCCCAATCATAACGTGCTAGGTCAAAGCCGGGTTGAAGCTCGCAGGGGTCTGTGATGAGGTGTTTGTTCTTGACCTCAGCTGACTGCCAACTCTGTTTCCAAGAGACTGGAACAGAGAAGTTCAGTGTAGGCACAGGGGACCAGATTGGGTGACGAGACGTCAAGCGTTGGACAGGGTGAGCGAAGATATCCGCGTATATTGGCAGGTCTGGTCGAGCGTAGACGTGGGAAATGAACTTAGATGATGCCGCATCCCGACGAATATCTGGCGGGGCGATGTTGCTAAGAACTGGCAGCCATGGAACTGGGGTGGAACGGATGGTTCCAGAAATTATCCTCATGGAGGAATATAATTTGGAATCGACCAAGTGGACATGGGGGCTACAGAACCATACTGGGGTGTGTATTCTGCAGTGGAATAACATAATGCCAGAGATGATGATCGTAGTGTGGAAGCGCTCGCGCCCCATGAAGAGCTGGCCAGTCTTGCAATGATCAATATTAAAACTACTAAAAAAAAAGAATTATTATTCCTTGCATAAGGTAAACATGAGAATTTCCACATCAGTAAATCTCTCATACAAAAATAACTTCACACTTGAAATAAATCTAGTTGTTATTCTACTGGCTTGTAAAAAAATTTTTTTCTCTTTTAATTGCCACTATGGGAGTCTACCACTCTTAGTGGCCAATTTTTCGCTTTTCTTTCTTTTCTTTTTTTTTTTTTTTTTTTTTTCTTTACCAGAGCACTGCTCAGCTCTAGTTTATAGTGGTTCAGGGGAATTGAACCTGGGTCTTTGGAGCCTCAGGTATGGGAGTCTGTTTGCATAACCATTATGCTATCTACCCCTGCCCTCAATTTCTCGCTTTTCTTAAAATTTATTTTGTTTGAAGTTGGATAAGGGTAAGAGACCGGCACACTCTCATGATGGCTTTCTTGGTAACTACCAGGCCACCCCATCATCCAGGGCCCTATTCAAGGAATCCTGGAATTCCCGCATAGATATGATGGGCCTAGACCTCTAACAGATCCCTCTCTCCACTGTCACTGGTCACCTCCACCAGGAACTGCATGGTGAACCCGCTTGTGGGCCTCTACAGGACCTTGCCCTCAAGGTGGAACAATGGTAGGGACTGCCCCACTCTGAAGGGAGGCTGAGTCATCAAACTCTGCCACTCGAGGAAGACGGGTCCTGAAATGAGCACAGCCTTAAATGTTCCCAGCTGTGACCACAGAACGCGAGCTCAGACCGACAAGGATGCAGAGGTTACACAGGCTTCTGTGCTGAATATGGGCCCCAGATCAGATCGATGGTGTTCATAGTTAACAGTATTTGTAGACTTTCCCCATATTTGGGAGCTACTCTCTGCCCCGATCCAGCTTTCTAGTCCTATTCCCAACTTTGACACCATCTCCCCAGACAAGACCTTTAGCCCACCTGCATTTTGGCTGTTGGACTCAGACAGAAATTAGTAAAGTCATGGGCCCCTTGGAATATACCTGAAATAGACCTACTAGCCTTTTCCAAAATGGAGACCCCAAATCTCATCTGCTCTATTCTTACCTTTAGGTTCCTGATAATTAAACAATTTATTCTTCTTTATATCTTAATGCTTTTCAGCCACTAAATTACAGACACTATCAGGAGGCCAGCCTCATTTCCCTGGGCAGAGAATCTCACTGATGTGTCCGGGAACCCCACCTCCCCAGAGCCCTGCCCCACTAGGGAAAAACAGAAACAGGCTGGTGGTGTGGATCCACCTGCCAATGCCCATGTCCAGCAGAGAATCAATTATAGAAACTAGACCTTCCACCTTCTGCACCCCATAAAAACCTTTAGCCCATATTCCCGGAGGGATAAGGAATAAGGAAGCTTCCAATGGAGGGAATGGGATATGGAACTCTGGTGGTGGGAATTGCATGAAATTGTACCCCTCTTATCTAATGAACTTGTCAGTCATAATTAAATCAACAAAAATGCATTTTGTGTGTTAGGTCAGAGAGAAATTGAGTGGGATGAGGAAAGGGGGGGAAGAGAGAGAGAGACAGGGAGACACTTGCAGGACTGCTGTATCAATTGTGAAGCCTGCCCCCTGCTGTTGGAGATCGGGTTTGAACCTGGATCCTTGTGCACTCAACTGGGTATAGCACTGCCTGGCATCTTCCTTGTCCTCCTTTTAAGTTTTTGTTTATTTGTTTTTGTTTAATTGAGAGAGAAAGAGAGAGGAGAGCACCACTCCATGAGTTCGAGTGTGGCTAGGGATGGAACTTGGGGCCTCACACTCAAGTGTTTTACCGCTGAACCATTCCATCATCCGGCAGCTGGCCTGTGAAGGGCCCTTGGCCAGTCCTGCTTAGCAGAGAAGCCCTGTTGGAGGAGACCTCACCTGGGTTCCCATTGGAGACTGTCTTCTTCTTCTTCTTTTTTTTTTTTTTGCCTCCAAGTTTATTGCTGGGGCTTGGTGCCTGCACTATGAATCCATTGCTCCTGGAGACCATTTTTTCCCTTTTGTTGCCCTTGTTGTTTATCATTGTTGTTGTGATTATTATTGTTGTTATTGCTGTCATTGTTGTTGGATAGGACAGAGAGAAACGGAGAGAGGAGGGGAAGACAGAGAGGAGGAGAGAAAGATAGACACCTGCAGACCTGCTTCACCGCCTGTGAAGTGACTCCCCTGCAGGTGGGGAGCCGGGGCTCGAAGCGGGATCCTTATGCCGGTCCTTGCACTTAAGGAGACCTTCTTTTTGGATGCTTCCAAGGAGTGCATGTGCCCACACACAGGTGATTTCACTGCTCCTGACCACTTTTTTCATTCGCTAGAGAGAATCAGAGAGACAACGTGACACAGAGGTTTCCCTGTCGCCACGGCATCTTCCATATAGTGCTGGGGTTCAGACCTGGGGACCGTGCATGGCAAAGCAGGTGAACTACCTCCAGGGTGAGCTCTCTCTCCTGCCCATGCTCATCTCTGACATTCATTTAGCTCCTTACTGTCAAGCATCTGCTTCAAGGCCTAGAGCAGGGCCCCGGCGACAGCTACACCCGGCCTGGTGATCTGAGGGTACATGAACACCCTCACAGATACAGCCCTGCGACAGCTGGCAGCTTGGGCCACTTCACAGGGCTTCTCCTAGCCCCGTCCTGTCCTCGTCCTTCTCCTGGCAGATCCAGGACCCAGTGACTGAGGGCCGTTCTCTGCCACCAGTCCTCACAGGCCCACCCTGTCCACTGCCCTTGCTGAGTGTGGGAAAGGGTAGCCTAATGTCCAGCTCCTCAGGGGCTCTGCAGGACCTGTCCTTCTTCCTGCCAGCCCCCAGTGCCTGGAAGGAGGCAGATGGTTCCAGCTGGGTAAAGTAATGACTCCAAGCCCTGCGGGTGGACGTTGAGCGTGGCCTGGCCAGGAAAGAAAGGGACATTGATGGAGCAAGCCCTCCAGCGTGTGACTGGAACCTGCTGGCTTCCCACAGGCTGAACCCAGAGCTGTCCCGAGCTCTGAGCTGGCACTCAGTGAAAGGCGCTGACTGGGGCCTGGCTGGGTGCCAGAGAGCGAGGCGTGGGAACGTAGCCTTTAGCCCCTGCTGGGCTCTGGAGTGGCAGGGTGGTGGGGTTGGTAGCCGGACACCTGCCGGCCTCCTACTGCCACTGTGGGACCAGCCAGCCCTACTCAGCTGCAGCCACTTCCCCTCTCTTCCCCTCATGGGCTCCCCAGGCTCACACTTTCTCTCCTCTCTCTCTCTCTCTTTCGACTTTCCTCATTCCCATGACCAAGTCAAGACAACACCTGGTTCATCTGGAGGAGGTGGCGTGAGATGAGATAGAGGGCCAGTGAGGTAGCCCCCTTTGGGGGCCACATGGTGATGCATCCGACTGAAAATACACACACACACACACACACGTTACCATGCATAAGGACATGGGTTCAAGCCCCTCCCTGGTCCCCACTTGTAGCTGGGAAGCTTCATGAGGCGTGCAGCAGAGTTGTAGGTGTCTCTCTCTTTCTCCCTCTCTCCTCCTTCCTTCTTAATTTCTCTGTCTCTAGCCAAGAAATGAATCGGTAAAATAAATAAACAAAAATATTGACCCCCCCAAACTTAAAGAACTAGCTCTCAGATAATGTGCTGCTTTGTCACATGCATGGCCCAGGCTCAAGACTGGCTCTCACTTCAGTGCTGAGGTCTCTCTCACTCCCCCTCTTTCTCTCTCCCTCTCTCTGTCTCTAGCATTTCGCAGACACCTATTATGGGGAGATGACAGGTTGGACCCATGTGTCAACAACTGTGCTATAACTCATTAAGCCGAAAGAAAGAAAGAAAGAAAGAAAGAAAGAAAGAAAGAAAGAAAGGAAGGAGGGAAGAAAGGTAACTTCCCAAGAAAGAAAGGTGGACCAGGTCGTGGCACACCTGGTTGAACACATGCATTACAGTGCTCAAGGACCCAGGTTCAAGCCCCTGGTCTCCAACTGCAGGGGGAAACCTTCGCAAGTGGTGAAGCAGGGCCGCAGGTATCTCTCTGTCTCTCTCCCTCCCTATTTTCCCTCCCCTTTCAATTTCTCCATCTCTATAAAAATAAATAAAAAAAAAATCCTCAAAGCCTGCAGTCCCACCATCTCTGTCCTCTGCAGCTTTGGGAGACACTGTCCCTGTGCTCTGACATACCAGTGACTGTGACCTTGGGAGCAAGGGTGACGGCTCAGGGCTGGGGGCTCTGACAGGCTTGCGGTTCCCTGAGGGGCGGTGGCAGCAGCCAGCCGCCTTGCTCTGCAGGAAAAGCCAGGTCTGCCTGGCTGGGTGGCACCCACCTTTCCTGCCTTTCCTGCTGCCCCGTCAGGCACCTGGGGCGGAGGGCAGGCACTCTCACTCTTGTCACACACAGCTCCCAGGCCTGGCTTCCCAGCACACCAGGTCTTGGCCCATCTGCCCTATTCACTTCTTCCTCCTTGCCTTCTCTGCCTGGATGATCCTGGGTTCGCATCCCGGTTCTGGTCCTTCTTGACTGAGGCCCGAGGCCAAGCTGTCAATGGTGATAGTCTGGATGGTGGCTGTGAGACTCATTCACCTCAGGAGACTAAGTGGGAACTCATGGCTCCTTGTTGGGGGGGCGCTTAGTTGACAAGCTGTCTTTGCTCAGGCTGGCTGCAGCCAATCCTGAGTGATACAAGCTGCAGACTGACTGTTAGGGGTTTTCTAACTCTATTTTATTTCATTATTACTATTATAATATACACGTGTCCCTTTTCCATCCACCTTCTCTAGGTTGACCAAAATTAACTATTATTGTTTTTTCCATTGTTAGGTGACTGGGTGTCCTATCCATTGTGAGAGGAACTTGTTTCTCTCTACCTCTTCCCTCCACTGTCCTTTTTCCCTCCTCCTAGCTAATTAAAAACAAACAAAAAAGCTCTTCCTTTCACTGCTCTTTCTTTCTTTCTTTCTTTCTTTTTATTCTTTTCTAACTTCTTTCTTCTTTTGTTTACTGAATTCACTCATTCTCACTTGTGAATTATTTTGGGGAAGAACTCTGACTCATAATGGACTCTGTGTGTGTGTCTTCTCTACTTCCCTTTCTCCTCTTTTTATCCCTAGAATTTACAGTGGACAGTAGATTTGCATAATTGTCTATTCTTGCTTTCCATTTTTTCCTGTTTCTTTCTTTTTATTTTGTTTGGGTGCTATTTTTTCTTGAACTGGAAGTGTTGTTTGGCTAATTGGTATTGGTTAAACTGCATCAATCCTTGCTTCAGTTACTGTTATTGTAATTTCTGAGGTTGGTGACTACATTTGTCATAAAGGTCTTTAGTATAATGTGGCTTGTACTCAAAACACAACAACTGAAGAATGACAGAACAGAAAAATAAAAACCACATCAATAAAAAAGGTGAAATCAAGAGCAAATAAAACTGCTACCACAATGACAGAAGCTGAGAAGAAACTGCGAATCAGTCAGAAGTAACCATAAATATGAAAAGTATGCAAGCAATAATAAACCTAATAATCACAGAAATGAAGACAACTATGGAGGAAAGGGCTATCAGAATTAGGGAAACAACAGATGAGACCCTCAAAGAAAATACAAGCTACCTTGAGGTAATTAGAGAAATGAAAGCTGAAATAGCTAAGCTAAAAGGCCAATTAGCAGAATAAGCTAATACTATAACTGAACTGAAGAAAGAAACTGAGGGAAGGGAAAGCAGATGAACAGAAGCAGAAAGCAGAATTAGCCAGACAGAGGATGAGCTAGAGAAAACAAAGAAAGAGGTAAAAGAGCTCAAAAAGAGACTGAGAGACACTGAAAACAACAACTGAGACATATGGTATGATCTCAAAAGAAGTAACATTCATATAATTGGCCTACCAGAGGAAGAAAGAGAGGAAGGGGAAGTAAACATTCTAGAGGAAATAATGGAAGAAAACTTCTTAGACCTAAACAACAGAAAGGACATTAAGATCCAAGAGACCCAGAGAGTCCCAAACAGAATCAACCGAGACCTGAAGGCACCAAGACACATCATAGTCACAATGAGAAGAAGTAAGGATAAAGAAAGGATCCTAAAGGCTGCAAGAGAAAAACAAAAAGTCACATACAGGGGAAAACCCATAAGACTATCAGTAGACTTCTCCACTCAGACTGTAAAAGCCAGAAGAGAATGGCAAGATATCTATCGAGCCCTGAATGAAAAAGGGTTTCAACCAAGGATAATATATCCTGCTAGACTTTAATTCAAACTAGATGGAGGGATCAAAACCTTCTCAGACAGAAAATAGTTAAAGGAGGCAACCAGCTGACCAAGCCTGCCCTGAAAGAGGTTCTAAAAGACCTCTTATAACCAAGAACATCACCATAATACTTGCCATATATCAGAGCAAATAAAAAATTGTTGAATACTGGCACTACATTAAATCCATAATATCAATAAATGTCAATGGCTTAAACTCACCCATTGAAAGGCACAGAGTGGGAGGATAGACCAGAAAACAACACAACCATATGCTGCTTGCAAGAATCCCATCTGACCCAATAAGACAAACATAGACTTAAAGTGAAAGGATGGGAAACTATCATACTGGCTAATGGACCCCAAAAAAGGGCAGGAATAGCCATTCCCATCTCTGACATCATAGACTTTCAATTAAATAAAGTAATAAAAGATAGGCATGGCCACTAAATAATGATTAGAGGATCAATCAACCAAGAAGATTTAACAGTTATTAACATCTATGCACCCAATGAGGGACCACCTAAATACATCAAACACCTACTGAAAGAACTACAAAAATACATCAATAGTAATACAATAATAGTGGGAGACTTCAACATCACACACTCACACTTGGACAGATCAAGGAAGCAGAGAATCAACAAAGAAACAAGAGAATTAAATGAAGAGATGGACAGACTAGACCTCCTGGACATTTTCAGAGTCCTTCACCCCAAACTGGAATACACATTCTTTTCAAATCCACACAGCACATCCTCAAGGATAGACCACATGTTAGGCCAAAAAGACAGTACCAACAAATTCAAGAGCACTGAAATCATCCCAAGTATCTTCTCAGACCACAGTGGAGTAAAGCTAACATTCAACAACAAATAGAAAAATACTAAAAGTCACATAATTTGGAAACTCAACAACAAACTCCTTAAGAACCGCTGGGTGAGAGAGGTACTTAAGCAAGAAATTCAAATGTTCCTGGAAACAAATGAAAATTAAGACACAAGATATCAAAAATATTTGGGACACAGCTAAAGCAGTACTGACAGGGAAACTCATAGCCATACAGTCACATATTAAAGAACAAGAAAAAGCTCAAATAAACGACCTTACTGCACACCTTAAGGACTTAGAGGAAGAGGAACAAAGGAACCCTAAAGCAACCAGAAGGACGGAAATCACTAAAATTAGAACAGAAATAAACAACATCAAAAATAAGAGAACTATACAAAAGATCAATGAAACCAAATGTTGGTTCTTTGAAAAATTAAACAAGATTGACAACCCCCTAGCCAGACTCACTGAAAAAAAGGGAGAAGACCCAAATAAGTAGAATGGTAAACGATAGAGAAGATATCACAATGGACACCACAGAAATCCAGAAAATCATGCGAGACTTCTATGAAGAACTATATACCACCAAGCTAGAGAATCTGGAAGAAATGGAAGAATTCCTGGGAAAATATACCCTTCCAAAATGGAAGCAAGAAGAACTACAAAACCTAAATCCACCAATCACAGACAAAGAAATCAAAACAGTTATTAAGAATCTTTCCAACAACAAAAGTCCTGGACCAGATGGATTCACAAACAAATTCTACAAAACCTTCAGGAAACAGCTAATACCTATATTTCTAAAGCTCTTCCACAAGATCGAAGAAACAGGAACACTCCCTTCCACCTTCTATGAAGCCAACATCACACTGATACCAAAAGCAGACAGGGACACAACAAAAAAGGAAAACTACAGACCAGTATCCCTGATGAACATAGATGCTAAAATATTAAACAGGATCCTGGCCAACCAGATACAGCAGTATGTCAAAAAGATTGTTCATCACGACCAAGTGGGATTTATCCCAGGAATGCAAGGCTGTTTAAATATACATAATTGAATCAATGTCGTTCACCACATCAATTAAAGCAAAACCAAAAACCACATGATTATCTCAATAGATGCAGAGAAAGCCTTTGACAAAATCCAACACCCGTTCATGCTCAAAACACTACAAAAAATGGGAATAGATGGGAAATTTCTCAAGATAGTAGAGTCCATAGATAGCAAACCTACAGCCAACATCATACTCAATGGACAGAAGCTGAAAGCATTCCCCCTCAGATCAGGGACTAGACAGGGCTGTCCATTATCACCATTACTCTTCAATGTAATATTGGAAGTTGTTGCCATAGCAATCAGGCAGGAGAAAGAAATCAAAGGAATACAGATTGGAAGGGAAGAAGTCAAGCTCTCACTATTTGCAGATGATATGATAGTTTACATAGAAAAACCTAAAGAATCCAGCAGAAAACTACTAGAAGTTATTAGGCAATATAATATGGCAGGTGTCAGGCTACAAAATCAGTGTATAAAAATCAGTGGCATTTCTTTATACAAACACTAAATCTGAAGAAGAAGATATCCAGAAATCACTCCCATTCACTGTTGCAGCAAAATCAATAAAATACCTAGGAATAAATCTGACCAAAGAAGTAAGAGACTTGTATACTGAAAACTGTGAGTCATTATTCAAGGAAATAGAAAATGTTGTTGGGATGCTTCTAGTTCTGCTTCTGGGATCCCTTCTGTTCCACTGCTTGACGTTGTGGTCTATTTACATGGTCATTCTGTTACATTGGTTTGGTCTCACTCCCCCTGCCTCCGGGAGATTTTGGTTTAGTCTTTGCCTTTTCGTGGTTCTTGCTTCTCCCCGCCCCCTATCCTAGGTACTTCCTGGGTTCCTGATGCTGCGGCTGGAGGAGAGAGATGGAGGAGCCCATTGTGTCGTGACTAGGTTGTTGGACTGCTTGCCCGTTTGTGAATAAAGATTAAACTGAGTTCTCAGCTCAGCCATGAGTTTCTGGTTGTCTCTGTCTCCTGCCTGTGGAGCCAGCCCAGAGAAAACAACAAAATGATACCAAGAAATGGAAAGACATCCCATGCTCATGAATTGGAAGAATTAATATCATCAAAATGAATGTTCTCTCCAGAGCCATATACAAATTTAATGCAATACCCATCAAAGTTGCACCAAGCGTCTTTAAGAGAATAAAACATAAACTGCAATCATTTATCTGGAACCAGAAAATACCTAGAATTGCCAAAACAATCTTGAGGAAAACAAAAATGGAGGTATCACACTCTCAGATCTCAAACTATATTATAAGGCCATCATCATCAAAACAGCCTGGTACTGGAACAAAAATAGGCATACAGACCCATGGAACAGTATTGAAAGCCCATAACTAAACCCCCAAACCTATGGACATCTAATCTTTGATAAGAGGGCCCAAAGTATTAAATGGAGAAAAGACACTCTCTTCAATAAATTGTGCTGGGAAAACTGGGTTGTAACATGCAGAAGAATGTAACTGAACCACTTTATCTCATCAGAAACAAAAATCAATTCCAAATGGACCAAGGACCTGGATGTTAGATGAGAAACTATCAAATACTTAAGAGGAAAACATTGGTGGAACACTTTCCCACCTAAATCTCAAGGACATCTTTGATGATACAAACCCAATTGCAAGGAAGACTAAAGCAGAAACAAATCAGTGGGAATACATCAAATTGAAAAGCTTCTGCACAGCCAAAGAAACTATCACACAAACAAAGAGACCCCTCACAGAATGGGAGAAGATCTTCACATGCCAGACATCAGCAAGAGACTAATCACCAAAATATACAAAGAGCTCATCAAACTTAGCAACAAAAAAGCAAATGATTCCATCCAAAAATGGGCAGAGGATATGAACAGAACATGCACTAACCGAAGAGACCCAAAAGGCTAACAAACACATGAAAAATTGCTCCATGTCGCTGATTGTCAGAGAAATACAAATAAAGACAACATTGAGATACCACCTCACCCCTGTGAGAATGGCATACATCGAAAACAACAGCAGCAACAAAGCTGGAGAGGCTGTGGGGACAGAGGAGCCCTTCTGCACTGCTGGTGGGAATGTAATTGGGTCCAATCTCTGTGGAGAGCAGTTTGGAGAACACTCACAAGGCTAGATATGGACTTTCCATGTGACCCAGTAATTCCTCTCCTGGGGATATACCCCAAGAACTCCATAAAACCCAACCAAAATGATATGTGTACACCTATGTTCATAGCAGCACCATTTGTAATAGCTAAAACCTGGAAGTAACCCAGGTGCCCAACAACAGATGATTGGCTGAGAAAACTGTGGTATGTATACACAATGGAATACTATGCAATTATTAAGAACAATGAGCCCACCTTCTCTGACCCATCCTGGACGGAGCTAGAAGGAATTATGTTAAGTGAGTTAAATCAGAAAGATAAAGATAAGTATGGGATGATCCCACTCATAAACAGAAGTTGAGAAAGAAGAGCAGAAAGGGAAACTGAAAGCAGGATCTGACTGAGTTTGGAGTAGGGCACCAAAGTAAAAACCCTGGGGTGAGGGTGAGGGTGGATATTCGGCTTCCTGGGGCAGCAGGGGCATGGGGGTGTGGGACGGGACACAGCCTTACAGCCTTTTGGTGGTGGGAATGATGTTTATGTACATTCCTATTAATTTGTAGTCATATAAATCACTATCTAATTAATATGTTAGGGGAAAATTGATTGAATGTCTCAAACTTTTTAAAGCACAGACTGAATCTTTTTAATAAGTAGGCTGAGTCTTGGATATGTTCACTCTCTCAAAAGCCTACACTAGGGAGAACAGAAGCAACAGGTGGCACAGCTATATACAAATAATATCAAAGGACATAAATTATGTTGATGTTGTGTATGATACAGCAAATCCTCACAAAGGGATTTTCAAAGTTAATCCAACTACCAAATAATGTGATTATAACAATAACTATCTATTGTATTCTTGAACCCTAAGACAGCAGGAAGCTCACATTTCCTCTATAGAGCCTAATTTCCCCCTAGTCCTGGAACCTCTAGGGTGGGGTGCACTTTCCTGCATGCTTCTCTCAATTTATACCAAATGATACTGCATCTGCTAATACTAACCCAATCAACTCAAGGAGTACCACCCCAGCATGCTTCACTTCAGACTGTGTCCAGAGACTTCAGGCATGGAATGCCAACTCTTCAGCTTCATTACTCAGGTGAGACCTTTCCTTGCATAGGATTCTCTAATTCCATTCCAGGTGGTTCACTTCCTAACAAAGTCCCAAACCCTAGATATAGACCAGGTCATGTGAGATAGAGTATATGTTCATATGTATCCATAAACTAGGGCAAAATATATACCTGAAAGCAAAAATACACAATAGTCTGTAGTGAGTCAGTGTCAAGTTCATAATGAAATAGTGTCTACTTAGACTAAGATACCTTTCTCACCAGAAGCACCTATTACAGTTCTCTCACTCACTCCAAAGCTAACCTTAGCAAAGCAAGGACTGCAAAAGCTGAATAAGGGCAAGAGACTGGCATACTTTAACAATGACTCTTTAGTCACTATCAGGCCACCCCATCAGCTGGGGCCCTATTTGGGGAGTCCTGAGATTCCCAAACAGACATGATGGGCCTAGACCTCAAATAAATCCCTCTCTCCATTGTTACTGGTCATCTCTATCAGGAACAACAAAATAGACCCTTTTGTGGGTCCCCCATTGGAACTTGCCCTCAGCTTGGATCAACAACGGTAGAGAATGTTCCATCCTCCAAAGGGAGGATAGACAACATACTCTATGCTACACCTGAGGAAGATGGGTCCTGATATTGGGGCAGCTTGGAATATTCCTACTCATGACCACAGAATGTGAGCTCAGATCTACAGGGATGCAGAGGTCATATAGGCTCCTAAGCTAATTATGGGCCCCAGACCAAATCAAATCAATGGGTTTTACAGTCAACAATATTTATACATCTTTCCCATATTAGGGAGTTTACTCTTTTCCCTGATCCAGCTTTTCCAGCCATGACATCATCTCCCCAAACGATAACTTGGATCCACCTGCATATCAGATTTCAGTCCCGGGGTAAAAAAAAGCTAGTATAGCCACAGGCCCTTTGGAATATAACTTAAATATGCTTACTAGCTATCTACAAAATGGAGGACCCCCTAACTCTTCATCTGCGCTATTCCAGCCTTTAGATCCATGATTGTTCACAATTTGTTTGGCTTTGTATGTTAACTCTCTTTTCAGCCACCAGGGTCCAGATGCTAGCATGATGCTGACCAGACTTCCCTGGACAGACGATCCCACCAATGTGTCCTGGAGCTCTGCTTCCCCAGAGTCCCACCCTACTAGGGAAAGAGAGAGACAGGCTGGGAGTATGGATCAACCTTTCAATGCCCATGTTCAGTGGGGAAGCAATTACAGAAGCCAGACCTTCCACCTTCTGCATCCCACAATGACCCTGGGTCCATACTCCCAGAGGGATAAGGAATGGGAAAGGTATCAGGGGAGGGGATGGGATACAGAGTTCTGGTGGTGGGAATTGTGTGGAGTTGTACCCCTCTTGTCCTATGCTTTTGTCAATGTTTCCTTTTTATAAACAAAATGAAAAATAATATTTAATTAAATAACAATTCAAGTATTGATACTTCTCACTTCTTTTTTAAAATTTATTTTATGATTCTCTTGTTTTACTTATTGGATAGAGACATCCAGAAATCAAGAGAGAAGGAGATGATAGAGAGGGAGAGAGAAAGAGAGAGACCTGCAGCCCTGTTTCCCCACTTGCAAAGCTTTCCCCCTACAGGTGGGGGCCGGGTGCTTGAACCTGGGTCCTTGTGCATTCAACCAGGAGCACCACCACCAGGCCCCACTATTTCTTACTGCTAAGAAGAGAGAGAGAGAGAGGTGACACAATTGAAGCTGTGTCCTGTGCCCAGGGACTCATGAGCCTTCCAGCCACCAGCTCTTCCTGATGGCGGTCAGGCACGGCTTCCCACTTGCATGTCCCAGCGGCTCTGCTGGTCACAGCCCGACTGCAAATTACACGTTATTACAACAGTCCGGATGATGAAGTCACTGCAGCCCTAATCCTATTTATTTCAATGACAGTTGCTGGCAGAGCCGTAAGTCCTGCTGCCAAGCATGTCTCTCATGGCCGGCTCCCTGGAGGAGCTTCTGTCAGATGTGACTACAGGGAGGGGTCCTTGTGAGATCCTCAAGTTGCCATTTGTCACCATGCTCCTTCAAACAGAAAATTCTTCCAGCAAAGCCCGGTATGTGGCAGACAGTGCTCTTCAAAGATGGCCTCCGAGGAGTAGCTTGTCTCAAGTGACCTTCCTGACGCCCGTCCCGAGTAGTGGTCTGTGTCTCTGCTCCCTGAGGGTGGGGTCTGAGTGGGAACTTACGAATTCCTTGATGAGTGGAAGGCAGTGCAGACTGGCACTCCGTGGCATCCCAAACGAGATTAAAAAATACCACACACTCCCACCCTGATTTTTTGGAATCCGGCTGCCATGTTGTGAGAAGGCCCAACTCACATGTGCAGGCTGCCTGTGGGCGTTCTCCTCCACAGCTCCTGCTGGGGCCTGGCCTTGATCTCCAGCCATGTGAGTCTGGAGACAGTGACTGTAGCACCAGTCAGCAGGTGACAAAGGCATGAAGGGCTCCAGATGAGAACAAGCTGGCCACACTCCAGAGGTGTGTGAAAATATTAATTAATAAAAGTACAGTAGTTGCTTGAAACCACAAAGAAGCGAGGGGACTGCTCAGGTCACCAAGAATCCCCTGAGCGACTTGAACCGTACACTCCCCGCCTTTGCTTTCTCTGTTACTGATAAAGGCAAAGGCGTGCTCTTTGCCATTGCTTTCCTCCTCAGATTCCGAAACCTCGTCACGTCGAGAGTGAGTCAGTGTCTCCAAGCAGGATTTGAAAGCGGGAATTCCCCTGGTGAAGAAACCGTATTGCTTCCCCAAGGAAGTTCTTCACTGGAACATTTCTACTGAGTGAGTGGCTGTGCTACCACGGAAGACTCAGGACTCACATGTGAGCTACACCCAGTGTCTGGGTCTGTTCATGATAATGTAACAATGTCAGAGACTGAGAGGTTTTCTCCACACGGTTCTGGGGGCTGGGATACCAATATCATGGCACTGGCTGAACCGGTGTCTCAGATGCATAAAAATTTCACATGGGGAGTCGGGCGGTAGCGCAGCGGGTTAAGCGCACGTGGGGCGAAGCACAAGGACCGGCATAAGGATCCCGGTTCCAGCCCCCGGCTCCCCACCTGCAGGGGAGTCGCTTCACAGGCGGTGAAGCAGGTGTGCAGGTGTCTGTCTTTCTCTCCCCCTCTCTGTCTTTCCTTCCTCTCTCCATTTCTCTCTGTCCTATCCAACAACGACATCAATAATAACAATAACCGCAACAATAAAAAAAAAACAACAACAAAGGCAACAAAAAGGGAAATAAAAAAAGAAAAAAGAAAAAAGAATTTCACATGATGGAATCTTCTAGTTTGGAGAGTGAGAAATCTCTTCCATAAAGACACTGACCTGGGACCAGGTGGCCGAGCACTTGGTTGAGCACACGTATTACGATACACAAGGACTCAGGTTCGAACCCGTTCTCCATCTCTTTTCAAGCCCCCTGTCTCTCTTCCTCTCTATCTCTCCCCTTCCCTCTCAATTTCTGATGGTCTCTATCCAATAAATAAATAAAGACCCCAAAAAGAAAAGACACTAACACCAACCACAAGGGTTCTGTTTTATGACCTAGTCATTTCTGCAAAGCCTTTGTGTGTGTGTGTGTGTGTGTGTGTGTGTGTGTGTGTGTGTGTGTGTGTGTGTGTGTGTGTGTCTAAGATTGCACTCTGGTGCAAATCCCAACCCTGCTACTTTCTGGCCCTCCACCCTCAAATCTGCCTTGTCTGTCTGAGCTCCAGGGGTCTCGGCTACAAGACAGGAGGACTCATACACATCTCACCATCTTGGAGAGACAACTGGAGACTGCACAGTTTTCTGTTGAATAAAGGATTTGATGTGGGTCATGGAGAGAGTCTATGCTGACTCCCTCACATTTGTAAGACAATGTGCTGAGGGTTAAGCATCAGGCACGGTTGCCAGGACTTTCCCTGCATTAACTTGCTTGGCAGTTACCTTAACCCTGAGAGCTAGGTGTGACTACCACCTGCAATTTACAGGTGGGGAAACCAAGGCACAGAGAGATGAACTGACCCCTCCTCCCCACTCCACATAAGGCTACTCATTTGCTAGGCAGCAGAGCTGGAGTCTGACCGTGCCTCCCCACTCCCTCCATAGTGCTCTGTTAGCCATATACGCAGTGGATTCTGGGTTGGGGATACTGAGGTGTCAACAGTTGGGGACACCAGTGGGTTTCAGTGATGGGGTGTCTCTTCTAAAAGGTGCTAGCTGGGGAGACACAGCCAGGGGAAAAGTCACACACAGCTGCCCCAGGGACTGACGGAGCAGGAGGGGAAGAAGTGTCCAAGAAGGGAACCGGGTGCTGGTACACCTGGTTGAGTGCACATGCCACACTGTGCAAGGATCCGGGTTCAAATCCCCAGTCCTAACCTGCAGGCGAAAAGCTTTGCAAGTGGTGAAGCAGCGTTGCAGGTGTCTCTCTGTCTCTCTCCCTCTCTATCAACCCCCTCCCTCTTGATTTCTGGCTGTCGCTACCCAATAAATAAATAAAGATTAAAAATAGAAAGAAATGGCCAAGGGAGGGACATCTGGGAACATCAGGACAGCAACTGTTGTCTGTAGTCCCAGGGTTTGAGGACATGAGTCATTTTAGGGAGGGCTGCTTGGGGGGTGAGTGGAGCTGCTGCGGTTGGGAAAGGTTCTTCACCTGCAGCCCTGGGACCCCCTGCAGGCCACCTCACCTCTCTCCCCCCCCCCCAAGGACTGATGAATTGTGCGGCCTCCCACATGCATCTGCGAGCCCACAGAAAGCAGACGTGGTGGCCACCGTTTGGCTCTCTACTTAGCAAAGGGTGTGTCCTGCCACGCTCCCTCAGTCAATGCCTAGTTCTGGGGGCAGACGCAGAATGAAGACGGCACTTCTGGGCTTCTTACACAGCCGAGCACACAAGTGAGTTTCCCGGTGACTCAGTGTGACTCAGTGAACCTCCTCTCCAGGCTGAGCCCCTTAGGTGATGGGCTTAGGGCCACAGCCTGGCCTGGGTGCACCCTGGCTCGGGGCTGCTGGCTGACTTGTGTGTCTTGGTGTTAACCCACTGCAGATCACCGGTCCTCAGCGAGGACGGCAGCTATCAGCTGTCTGCGCCAGCAGAAGGTCAGCCCCACGGCAGCATCCTGACACGGGAATTTGCTTCCTTCTAGGCTGCGGTGGATTTACAAATCGCATGTCAGGGATTCCTGAGGACGGGGGCTGGGGGCTCCCACTCAGGGCACAGGGTAGGGGCGCTGGAGTTGGTGGCATTGCTCTTGGCTACTCAGAGGCCCTTGGATCCCTTCTTGGGTTTAAACAGCTCACACTAGGGGAGATGTCGTTGTAATTGGACATTTATCAGCCATGCTTTTTTGTTCCTCTTGCTTCTTCTTCCTCTTCCTCTTCTTCTCCTCCTCCTCCTCCCCTTTCTTCTTCTTCTTCTTCTTCTTCTTCTTCTTCTTCTTCTTCTTCTTCTTCTTCTTCTTCTTCTTCTTCTCCTTCTCCTTCTCCTTCCCCTTCCCCTTCTCCTCCTCCTCCTCCTCCTCCTCCTCCTCCTCCTTCTTCTTCTTCTTCTTCTTCTTCTTCTTCTCCACCTCTTCCTCCTCCTCCTCCTCCTCCCCCCCCTCCTCCTCCTCTTTCTCTTTCTCTTCCTCTCTTCTTCATTCCTCCTTCTCTTCGTCCTCCTCTTCTCTTCCTTATTCTCCCCCCTCCCTTTCTTTCCCCCCCTCCTCATTGTTCTTTACACACAACTGTTCCTTTCCATGCAGGTGACCTTGGATATTGTTCACAGTGACTTCAGGGCTCCCTCCTGATCCTTCTGCCCCAGGGCCATGCTCCAGCCTCTCCAATCTCTGACTCTCTTGGTTTCTACTTGGCATTTTATTTTATTCCCCCCCCCCTTTTTTTTTTTAAAGAAAGCACTGCTTAGCTCTGATTTATGGTGGTGTCAGGGTCTGAATCTGGGACCTTTGGTGCCTCAGATATGAAAAGCCTTTTGCATGAACAGCTGTGTTATTTCCTCCAAGCCCCTATTTTTAATGAAATAAATAAATAAATAACTGCCACCAGGGTCAAGGTGATGACTGGGGCTTGGTGCCTGTGGGACCCATTCATCACTCCTCCTGCCATCCTGCCTTCTCTTTTTCTACAGAGACAGAGAGAAACTGAGATGGGAGGGGAGAGATCTGAAGAGAGACAGAGAGACATGTATAACACTGCTTTACCACTCATGAAGCTTCTCCCCTGCAGGTGGCGACCAGGGCTTGAACCTGGGTCCTTGAGCACTGCAGTCTGTGTACTCTACCAGGTGCACCATTGCCTGATTTCTTTTATTTTTTAAGATTTATTTATGCATTTTTTAAATGAGAGAGACAGAGAGAGAGAGAGGTACCAGGGCACTGTTAGACTCTAGTTTATGGTGTTGCTGGGGATTGAACTTGAGACCTC